>NC_133619.1:496451788-496811288 GCF_048593235.1 Sminthopsis crassicaudata | reverse complement strand
TGTCATTCCTTGATTAACAAATTCTCAGGATTTTGTATTTTCTCCAGGATTAAAAATGAAATCTTCTGAGGGCAGGATTCTGGAAGATGGAAGAGTAGGGCAGAAAATTCCAAGCTCTCTAGATTTCCCTCACCAACAAAACAAAATTGTATCTCAGGGTGAATTTAGACCAGTGAAAAACAAGTAAGGAGTCTTCCTGGGAGAACCTAAGAAGACCAGAAGAAAGGGCCCAGGATGAATCTATGTGAAGTGCCAACACCTCTGGGCTACCTCCATAGACATACCAAGTGGGGAGCCCTGGGACAAGCTTTCACCTCCCGCACTGCAGGCAGAGTTGGGGGTCTGAGTCTGGGAAGACTGGGGAAACGTTGGCTGATTAAGAACACCAGGCACAGCTGTACTACAGACAACAAGGGCCTTGGCAAGAAGGAGCCAGCACCCCCTGAGTGCATAAGCAGTGGGGGACAGGGACGCAACTAGCTATGGGCACTTGCACACAGTTGTTTGGAGTTCCAGGTCAGAGGGGAGAGCTAAAGGGAAGCTAAAAGCACCTATCCTCCTCCCCATGACTAGAGATGCTTACACTAATACTGATCACTAAAAAAAAATAATGGATGTGCAAAGAAAGACCTCAACCATAGAAATTTATTATGGGAACACATAGATCTTTCCGTACTTATCTGTACTCATCACATACATCATTTCTTACAGTGTTTATTCCATTACAATCATACACCACAATTTGTGTGGTATTTGTTCTCAAATTGATGGACATCAATAGTAAGAGATATTTATTAATTGTTTATACATTTAGATACTAAGCCCTTACCAGAAAGATGTGATACACAGATTCTCTTCCGCCCCCCCCAGTTGATCACTTCCTTTCTTATCTTAGATACATAAAACTTGTCTGTGCAGAAATTTCTCAGTTGCAAGTAACTAAAGTTATATATTGTATTTTTTGTAATTGGCCTATCTTTTGTTTCATTAAGAATACATACCCTACTTATAATTGTTAGGAGCATTCTCTTCTAAGTTTTGTATAATATGATCTTTAATGATAATATTCATTTAAAATGAACTATGGAATGTGGTGTTAGGTGTGTTGGATTTCCAGACTACTTTCCAGTTTTCCCAGTAGTTTTTAATCAAATAAGGAGTTTTCATACATAATTTCTTTTTCCCTCTAGCAAAGACTAGACTATTGAGTTCTATTGTTTCTGATCCTCCCCTGTCTAGTCTATTGCATTGACCTATTTTTTAACCAATACCAGCTGGTTTTGATGATTGCTACTTTTTATCATTTCCCTTGACATTCTGAATCTTTTATCTTTTCAAATAAATACTATTATTTAGCAACTCCTGTAAAGCACCCCCTTAATGATTAAGCATTAAAAGTGTGAATTAATTTTGGCAATATTATTATTTTTTATTACATTAATATGAATATCAAATATTCCTTCAGCTATCTAAATTATTTAACTAAGAGTTTTGCAATTGAAACTTTTTTCCCTTCCCATTCTTGATTTAAAAATAGATAGATAGATAGATAATGTGTGTGTGTGTGTGTGTGTGTACACACATACATACATACTCCCTGTCTATAAGGTCTCCTATTCTTCTAAGTGATAGCTATCCACAGGAATGCCGATTCCTCGTCAGGAAAATAATGGTCTTTGTAAGAATCAAGTATATTCACATTGTACACATTTTAAGGTCTTTCGTTTCCCTTTATAGAATCTTTTGTTTTCCATAAAAGCATTCATCACAGGCAGCCCCCTAGTAAATGGTATTTCTATGCCTCAGCCTTTCTCTTTGCCTCCCTCCTCAATCATTTTCCTAAAGGCTCTTATTTGAGAAACTTCAGGTGTTGATTTTCTTTCATTGTGAGTTTTTAACTTGATTAGGTTATATCATATACTTCTATTTTCTTAACTCTGTTTTTGTGCCCTTCCATTCTATAAGTTAGTTCTGCCACAAAAATTTGTTCACATGTAAGCAAGGTATTGTAAGGATTATTCCATGTTATATGGCTGTTTTTTTTCCTATTGATTCTTTATGACATGCTTTGTAAAGCAAATAATTTCTTCAGGTCAGTTTTTCTTTGTAGGGAAGTTTTAAGCAATCATTTTTATTAAATGTGAACATTTTAATTTCAAGTGAATTTTTTTTAATTACAGCTTTTTATTTACAAGATATATATATGAGTATTTTTCAGCATTGACAATTTTGTTTCAATTTTTTCCCTCCTTCCCCCAGCTCCATCCCTCAGATGGGAGGCAGACCAATACATGTTAAATATGTTAAAGTATATGTTAAAAACAATATATGTATACATATCCATAGTTGTTTTGCTGTACAAAAAGAAATCAGACTTTGAAATAAATGTACAATTAGCCTATGAAGGAAATCCAAAATGCAGGCAGACAAAAACAGAGGGATTGGAAATGCTATGCAGTGATTCACACTCATTTCCCAGAGTTCTTTCGCTGGGTATAGCTGATTATCTTCATTATTGAACAAATGGAAATGATTTCGTTCATCTCATTGTTGAAAAGAGCCACGTCCATCAGAATTGATCGTCATATAACTACTGTTGTTGGCGTATATAATGATCTCCTGGTTCTGCTCATTTCACTCACTATCAATTCATGTAACTCTCTCCAGGCCTTTCTGAAATCATCCTGCTGGTCATTTCTTACAGAACAATAATATTCTATAACATTTATATACCATAACTCATTCAGCCATTCTCCAACTGATGGGCATCCACTCAATTTCAAGTTTCTGGCCACCACAAAAAGGGCTGCCACAAACATTTTTGCACATACAGGTCCCTTTCCCTTCTTTAATATCTCTTTGATTGATCAAAAGACATAAACAGTTTGATAACTTTTTCAGCATTTGGCTGGATGTATTCACAATTCCATCAACAATGTCCCAGTTTTCCCACATCCCCTCTAACATTCAGCATTATCTTTTCCTGGCATCCTAGCCAATTTGATAGGTGTATAGTGGTATCTAAGAGTTGTCTTCATTTGCATTTCTCTGATTAATAATCACTTGGAGCATCTTTTATATATATAGTTTTTATTTACCAGATATATACCTCGATAATTTTACAGCCCTGACAATTGCCAAACCTTTTGTTCTAATTTTCCAGTTTCTGGCCACTACAAAAAGGGCTGCCACAAACATTCTTGCACATACAGGTCCCTTTCCCTTCTTTAAGATCTCTTTGGAATATAAGCCCAGTAGTAACACTGCTGGGTCAAAGGTTATGTACAGTTTGATAACATAGTTCCAAATTGCTCTTGGAGCATCTTTTCACATGGCCAGAAACAGTTTCAATTTCTTTGTCTGAAAACTGTTCATATCTTTTGACCATTTATCAACTAGAGAATGGTTTGATTTCTTAAATTAAACTCAATTCTCTATATATTTTATAAATGAGGCCTTTATTAGAATCTTTGATTGTAAAAATGTTTTCCCAGTTTATTGTTTCCCTTCTAATCTTGTCTGCATTAGTTTTGTTTCTACAAAAGCTTTTCAATTTGATATAACCAAAATTTTCTATTTTGTGATCAATAATGATTTCAAGTACTTCTTTGTTCACAAATTCCTTTCTCCTCCACAGGCCTGAGAGGTAAACTATCCTATATTCTTCTAAGTTATTGATAATCTCATTCTTTATGCCTAGATCATGAAGCCATTTTGACCTTATTTTGGTGTTCCATGTTAAGTGTGGGTTAATGCCTAGTTTCTGCCATGTTAATTTCCAATTTTCCCAGCCGTTTTTGTCAAACAGTGAATTCTTGTCCCAAAAGCTGTGGTCTTTGAGTTTGTCAAATACTAGATTATTAAAGTTATTGACTATTTTGTCCTTTGAACCTAACCTATTCCACTGATCAACTAGTCGATGCTTCAGCAAATACCAAATGGTTTTGGTAACTGCTGCTTTATAATATAGTTTTAGATCTGGTACAGCTAGACCACCTTCATTTAATTTTTTTTTTTTTTTAGTTCTCTTAAAAGTCTTGATCTTTTGTTCTTCCAGATGAATTTTGTTGTTATTTTTTATAGGTCATTAAAAAGTTTTTTTTTTTGGAAGTCTGATTGGTATAGTACTAAATAAATAGATTAGCTTAGATAGTATTGTCATCTTTATTATATTTACTCAACCTATCCAAGAGCACTTAATATTTTTCCAATTTGTTAGATCTGACTTTATTTGTGTTTTGTAGTATTGCTCATAAAATTCCTGACTTTCCCTTGGCAGATAGATTCTCAAATATTTTATACTATCAGCAGTTATATTAAATGGAATTTTCTCTTTCTAACTCTAGCTATTGGATATTGTTAGTGATATATAAAAATGCTGATGACTTATGTGGATTTATTTTGTATCCTGCAACTTTACTAAAGATGTGGATTATTTCTAATAGTTTTTTAGTAGAATCTCTGGGGTTCTCTAAGTATAGCATCATACCATCCTGAAAAGAGTGATAATTTGGTTTCCTCATAACCTACTCTAATGGCTTTAATCTCTCTCTCAACTCTCATTGCCAAAGCAAGCATTTCTAATACAATATTGAATAGTAATGGTGATAGTGGGCAACCTTGTTTCACTCCTGATCTTATTGGGAATGATTCCAATTTATCCCCATTACATATGATGCTTACTGATGGTTTTAAATAGATGCTACTGATTATTTTAAGGAAAAGTCCATTTATTCCTATACTCTCAATTCCTATTTTTAATAGGCATGGATGTTGGATTTTATCAAATGCTTTTTCTGCATCTATTGAGATGATCATATGCTTTTTGTTAATTTGGTTATTGATATAGTCAATTATGCTGAAATTTTTCCAAATATTGAATCAACCTTGCATTCATGGTATAAATCCTACTTGGTCATGGTGTATTATCCTGGGGATGATTTTCTGTAATATTTTTGCTAATATTTTACTTAAGATTTTTGCATCAATATTCATTAGGGAGATTGGTCTATAATCTTTCTCTGTTTTCAATCTACCTGGTTTAGGTGTCAGTACCATGTCTGTGTCATAAAAGTAATTTGGTAGGAATCCTTCATTACCTATTTTTTTCAAATAGTTTATATAATATTGGAGTTAATTATGCTTTCAATGTTTGGTAGAATTCACATATAAATCCTGGTCCTGGGAATTTTTTCTTAGGGAATTGATTAATAGTTTGTTCTACTTCTTTTTCTAAAATGGGACTATTTAAGCAATTTACTTCCTCTTCTATTAATCTATATAACAATATAAGCCTATATTTTTTAAGGTAGTCATCCATTTCACTTAGGTTATCAAATTTATTGGCATAAAGTTGAGCAAAGTAACTCTTAATTATTGCTCTAATTTCCTGTTCATTGGTGGAAAGTTCTCCATTTTCATTTTTAAGTCTAACAATTTGATTTTCCTCTTTCCTTTTTCTGATCAGAGTTACCAAATGTTTATCTATTTTACTGGTTTTTTTTTTTTTATAAAACCAACTCTTAGTTTTATTTATTAATTCAATAGGTTTTTTTTAACTTTCAATTTTATCAATTTCTCCTTTTAATTTTAGAATTTCAAGTTTAGTACTTGATAGGGGGTTTTTAATTTGGTCTTTTTCTAGCTTTTTAAGTTGCAAGCCCAATTCATTGATCTTTTCTTTCTCTATTTTATTCAAGTAACCCTCTAAAGATATAGATTCCCCTTATTACTGCTTTGGCTACATCCCACAAATTTTGATATGTTGTCTCATTGGTGTCATTCTCTTGGGTGAAATTATTAATTGTGTCTATGATTAGCTGTTTTACCCAATCATTCTTTAGGATGAGATTATTTAATTTCCAATTACTTTTTGGTCTATTTACCCCTAGCTTTTTGTTGAATGTATTTTTATTACATCATGATCTGAAAAGAATGCATTTACTATTAAAGCCTTCCTGCATTTAATTTTGAGGTCTTTATGTCCTACTATATGGTAAATTTTTGTATAGGTCCCATGCACTGCTGAGAAGAAAGTATACTCCTTTCTGTCTCCATTCAGTTTTTTCGAATGATCTATCATACCTAACTTTTCTAATATTCTATTTACCTCTTTAACTTTTTTCTTATTTTGTTCTGTGGTTTGATTTATCTAATTCTGAGAGTACAAGATTGAGATCTCCCACTATTATAGTTTTGCTGTCTATTTCTTCTTGCAACTCTCTTAACTTCTCCTTTAGGAAGTTAGATGCTATAATATGTTTAGTATTGATATTGCTTCATTGTCTATGCTACTCTTTAACAAGATATAGTTTCCGTCCTTATCTCTTTTAATTAGATCATTTTTTGGTTCTGCTTGATCTGAGATGAGGATGGCTAGCCCTGGTTTTTTTACTTCACCTGAAGCATAATAGATTCTGCTCCAGCCTTTTATCTTTACTCTGTATATATCTCTCTACTTTAAATGTGTTTCCTGTAAACAACATAGTGTAGGGTTCTGGCTTTTGATCCAGTCTGCTATCTGCCTCCACTTTATAGGAGAGTTTATCCCATTCACATTTATGATTAAAATTACTAATCCTCTATTTCCTGCCATCTTATTATCCTCAGATTATGCTTTTCTTTTTCTTACCTCCTTACCCCATCTTCCCAGTATTAAACTTATGGGCACCACTTGCCTCACACATCTCTCCCTCTTTAGAATCCCTCCCACCCTGTTTGAATCATTTCCCCTTTATTATACCTTTCCCTTATTACTCTTTTCCTTTTCCCTTTTCCTCTCTCACTTTTTAGTGAGGTGAGAGATGTTTCTCTATAAACCAAATATGTCAATTATTTTCTCTTTGAGCCAAATCTAATGAGAATAAGAGTCACACAATGCTCATCCCCCTCCCTAAATTCCCTTAGATATGATAGGTTTCCTTTGCCTATTCATGAGATGTAGTTTCCCTCTTTTTATCTCTTCTTTTCCCGTTTTCTGATACTATCCCCTTTCCATTTCTACTTCCTTTTTTTATGTTTTATCAGTAAAATCAACTTATACATGTACTTTTTTATGTATATCCATAAGAGAAATACAGTTCCCAAGAGTTCTTTTTATCTTTTTCTGCTTCTCTTGAATCTTATAGTTAGAAGTCAAATTTCTTGTTTAGCTCTAGTTTTTTCATTAGAAACAAATGGAATTCACCTGTTTCATTAAATGTCCATCTTCTTTCTTGCTCAGCTGAGCTGAATAGTTTATTCTTGTGTGTAGCCTTTATTTCTGCCTTCCTGCCTACTCTGGCCTCCTCCCGCCAAGCAGCACAAACCTTTTCTGGTGATCTTCCAGATTATTTTAGGCTGGTAATTTGTTGTACTCCCAATATTCGTGGATTTTACCAGTCAAGCACTATTTCTGAGGCTGAATTTGGTAATTAGTAGTGAGGGCATAAGAGGAGCTTAGAATGATGTGTGTGTGTGTTCTCCTCCATCTTGGCTCTGCTCCCCCCCCCCAATCCTTTTTTTGCTTTGAAAACTGTTCTTCTCTTCCCTTCTGCAGTTACTGGTGGATAAAGAATACTCTTGTGCCATTCAATTTTCTTTTATACCTAAAAGTCTGTCTTTTGGTAATTGCAGAATTTACTGCTTATCAGTAAAATATTTATTTGAATTTAACAACATTTGTGTAATGGAATTTTCAGTAGTTTTCCCCCCTTCCTGGAAGCAATGTGTCAATTCTTTCTACAGGAAAGGAAAACAAGCATTTATTAAGTATCTACTATGTGCCCCACACTGTTAAGTGCTTACAAATATCTTACTGACGCAAAGTAGCATTCTGTTTTCAGTATTCAGAAGTTCCATGCAGTTTCTTGTATTATTATTTCATTATAGTTTAGAGTTTTTTATTTAGGTTCTGTTCATTCTGGAATTCTCTAATCCTTAACTTCTATAAGCTTTATTATATCAACTTTAGTTTGTAGGGCAATGAATTTCTTTTAATGTTATTGTTTTTTTATTCTTGTCTTCCAGATTCTCTTATAGTTCTATATTTGCATTTCTAATGACATTTTCTATATTTTGTTTCTTCGATTAGACCTAGCACCATGGATTCATTCACATTTTTCTATTCTGCCAATTATCTCTGTTGGGTAGGCCATAAATTCTACTTTTGTAACCTTACTGTATTTCATACTATCTGGGCACATCTTACTGTGATTCCATACTCTCATGGGAATGTACAGAGTCTTCTACTCCATTAGATATTGCTTCATTTTTCATTTGTCTTTTATTATTTATTATTTTTCTTGATTTGGAAGCAACATATCTTTCTGCTCTCTAAAATGCAATATTCTCTTGTTGGGGTTTCCTTGGGGTTTCTGGAGGCAGCCTTTGTTTCATTCAGTGCCTCTGCTTTAACAATATGCAATTCATGCTTTGCACCAGCCCCTAAACTCACAGTCCTCAAAGACAACTAGTGCTTATTTTCACCATTATCTACTTTAAAATGATAATCTTTATCAGCCTTTAGTTCACAACCAAAGAGGAAATTCTGAGGCCAGAGGATGATATGTATGGTGATTCCAATGTTGTTTTTTTCCCCATCTTATAATCTTCTATCACTTTCTGAATCTTTCTCCTTTAATGGATCATTTCCCATAGAAAAGAGTTGTGGTCCTACAAGAAGAAGTCATTTCAGCCTACTTCCACCCTGGGTAATTCACAGTTTACAATCCTTTGTCAGCACCAAGAGACTTCTAGGGCTCCATGGGATTAAAAAAAAAAAAGGGCTGGATGCTGAATTCTCTCTCTCAAATTTAGAATCATTCTGTACATCCACACACATGTCCTGTCCCTTTCCTTAGTTGGCTGACTAAGCTCTACTGCAACACAGAGTGCTGCCACATTGCTATCCCTGATCAATAACACTTCTGCCTTTTGATTTTCCACCAACAGAAGGAAAGGTAAAGACAAAGTTGAGTTTTGTTGCAAGCTTTTGAATTGACTTATGCACTATCTACTACCAGAAAATGATGGATGGTGGGGAATAGTGCACTTACTGAATATTAGAAATTAGCTTTCTTTAATATTCATTTACTTGTTATCTCATTAAGATAGCTGGTATTCTTCCCTGTGAAAATACTTAAATGGCTTTATCCCTTAGGAATAATTCTTATTTTTGTTTCAGAATTTATTTCCTGCTTATTTTTCAGAGGTCATGAGGAATAGAGAATCTTCCACCATTTGGTCACATGACCCAGAAATAGCATTTATCATGAAATTAATTTTTTTTATAAATCCTCAATTTTTCATAATGATCAAGCTAGCACTCCTTTATGAAAGTCATCTACTTCTTCATAATGTTTAACTTCTCAAACTTTCTACATATCAACAATAGAGCTATTTTGAACAGATGTGTAAAATAAAATATATAAAAGATTAGGATTATATGGGTAAGATTGGTTTACAATAATTTTATACACACAAAAATTCATTTAAATTATTCCTTTAATTTCATCTATTATTGTTTAGATTTTATTTTTATAACTATAGGGTTCTATTATTCAGTTCATATACACCTAGGAATCAACTTTTGAGTTAAGTATTAGCAAAAAGGTAAAGGGATGAGCAAGCTTCCAATATGTTCCTTTAATGCTATAAAACCATTCTAGGAAAAAAAAGTTTTATTAAAAAAACCCTACCAAAACACCTCTATTTATCTCTATTCCCATTTTTATTCTGCTAGATCCATGGTTCTTTAGCACAAATTCACTGAATATCAATATTATCTTTGGATCCCTCATTTCTATTTCTGTTCAGATTGCCAGTTATTGATTCATTAAGTTTTCAGCTTCCTTTGAAATTTATTTAAAAGTTAGACAATTCATCTTCTCATCTAATAATATGTTCAATATTTCTACTTAAGAATGCACAGACTTATAGCCAATCCTAGTCTCTACTCTGTATTTTAGTATCACATCACTAACTGCTTTTTAGACATTTCAATTTGAATGTAGTACTGGCATTTCCAAGTTAACATATTAAAACAGTACTCATTTTATCTTTCCCCTTTAACCCATCCCTCTACTACACTGCCCTGTTTTTATGGAGAACACAATGTTCCTCCAAAATTCAAGCTTTGTAATTTGTAATTTGAAGACGTTATCTTCAATTTCTCACTCTCCCTAATTCATATAACTAATCAGTTCCCAAATCTTGCCATTTATACCTTCACAGATGATACTATGTTCAAGACATTGTTCAAAGTCTTGTAAAGGATAGATTGAAAAAGAAAGGGCCTATATTCTTAAGGAACTTATATTCTAGTAGGGGATAAATATAAAAAGGTGAGAGAAAACATTAGAGTAGATAGGGCCTATACCATGACTTAGAATCAGGAAAACAAAGGTTCAAATCCTGTCTCAGATGCAGTATGAGCAATATGCCCTTTGGCAATTCACTTATCCTTTCTAGGCCTCTGTTCCCTTTGCACCAAATTTGGAAATTAGACTCAATAACCCCTAAAGCTTCTTGAACCCCTAAATCAATATTTCTTTA
Organism: Sminthopsis crassicaudata; assembly: GCF_048593235.1. Classification (NCBI taxonomy): domain Eukaryota; kingdom Metazoa; phylum Chordata; class Mammalia; order Dasyuromorphia; family Dasyuridae; genus Sminthopsis; species Sminthopsis crassicaudata. Next base: position 496,800,755 of record NC_133619.1, on the reverse strand, counting down.
TAGCAGAAAGAGAACAAGACTATTTCTCACTATCAGCCAGTGTTTTGTCATCAAACTATGGTCAAAAAGAACAAGATTAATCCCTCTTCCATATGACAGTACTTCAAATTCTTGAACGATTATCATGTCATACCCAAATCCTCTCTTTTCTAGGCTACACATTCTCAGTTCTTTTAACCAATTCACATATAACTTGAGCCCAAAGACCTTCATCATCTTGATCTTCTGAGACACACTTAAGCATATCCATTTACTCCTTTAATTGTGCTACCTTGAATAGACCACAATGCTTCAGATAAGAGATGAGGAAGGTATAATGTGATGCATTTATCACACCAACTTGTTTCCAAAATCTATACCTCTATCGATATAGCCCTAAAGATAATTTAGCTGTTTCTCTAATAACACACAATTTTAGTGAAAATATATATATATGTCACTTATCTTATTTTCCACCTTAGTATTTTAATTTTCCCGGAATAAATTCATCTCTTGAACACTTTCCCTCATAGTCAACCAAACACTGTTCTTTCCTCAATTGAAACAGTCTATAAAATCATTTTTCAATTACAAAACATTTCCTGAAACTCTTATAATTATAGTACTACTCTGAAATGCATGCCTTTCTCTCTGGTAGTTCTGTCCCCAATGAATTGAACAAACAACTTAATACTAAAGGAGAAAGGAGAAAATAGGCCAAAGTGATACAGGCATTTATTTCTTTTGAACTGGTCACCTATGGAAATGAAAATTTTAATGTTTTAACCAACCAATCAATTAATTTATTAAGACTTACCATATAATAGCTATTATGTTATTTGCTAAGGGAAAAAAGGGGGAAAAAGATAAATGCTCTCAAAGAACTTACATTCGAATGGGTCACATAATGCCTGCATATAAATATATTTTTGATACATAAAAATTAATTACAAGGAAATCTCAAAAATGACATCAGTAGTCGCTGATGGATAGGGGAAGGTTTGCTGGAGAAGGCAGCATTTAAACTGAGACTTAGAGGAGACTTAAACAGAGACTGTAGTGATGAGCACAGAGTAGACAGGTGAAAGGCACAAAGAGAAGCAACAGAGAAGCAACAAGAGACTGCCATGGCTGAACAACAGAGGGAGCAAATAAACAAGAAAGCTGAAAAGATGCTAGAGGGCCAGGGAGAAAGGATGTTAAAATACCAGAGAGTGATTTTTATTTGTTTAAAAGGCAAGAAGAGGCCAGGGGAGATTAGGGCAAAGATGTCAAACTTTAAGAAAATCACTTTAGCATGCTTTGATTGAGGCAGGAAGACATTGGAAAGCTACTATTCAGCTGCAGACAAGGACTTGAGCTAGGATGGTAGCTATTGAGTATATTCTACCTATTACTTTTCAAACACACAACCTTTTACCTCCTTTTTGTACCGACTGTCCCTCATGTCTGGAAGGCCACCATGTCTCTCCTCTACCTCTTATAATTACTGGTTCCCTTCAAGACTGATCTCAGGGCCCCTTTTGTTTTCATTGTGTATGTTTGGTGCATTCGTGTGTGAAGCAGTGTGCCATGACTTCCAGAGAGCTGGCATTCAAGAAAAGCTGGCTTTTACAGAGGAACATAATGGAAGCCAAGGGAAGCCATTCAGTGCCACCCTTGCATACGGACACCCAGAGAGATGAAGTACTAGCAGAAATTTGAGAAGGGCCCCTCTATCTCTAAAGCTCTTCCCCCTGTACCATGATTCCTTTAAGAGATGGGGGAAAATAGCCAATTCAGACAAGGGTTGGGGGCTCTGGATGAGGAGGAGTATTAAGGCCAGTTGGGCCTTACAATATGTAAAAAGGCAAATTATATAATAAAGCTGAAAAGAATTAGTTGTCTTTCCTCAAAACCCATCCCACCTAAACTTCCCACATATTGTCAAGACAACCACCATTCTTCCTGTCTTCCCTGACTCCTTGCTTTCATTCACCCCACACAGCCAATCATTTGCTAACTCTTATTGTTTTCATCTCCACAGTGTCTCCTACATATGTCTCCTTTCCACTCACACAGACATCATTCTGAATCAGGCACTCATAACCTCTCACTTATTGCATTAAGCTCCAATTTTGTGTTTCTGCCTCAGGTCTCTCCCCATTGCAATGTTCCTTTCATACAGCAACCACAGTAATTTTCCTCAAGTGCAGGTTTAACAATGTGACCATGTCATCCTATTGTTCAATAAGGTCCAGTGATTTTCTATCACCTTTTAAATATCAAACTGACATCATTCCTCTGTTGCACTCTAAAGGCCAATCATCTCTGCCTACTTATTCCATAGCACATTACTCTATCTCCTCTCTTCAATGATTTTTCCTCTAGTTTTTACAATGTTCTTTCTTTACATCTCTACCACTTAGAAGCCCTGCTTTCCTGCAAGATTCAGCTCAAATACCATCTAATTTTGCAGTAAGCCTTTCCTGGTTTCCCTTGGTTATTTAGTGTCTTCCCATTGAAATTACCTTACGTCTGCTTCATTTGGTTCTTGTATATATTTTCTCTTCCATTGCAATATAAGTTACTTAAGTACAGTTTGTTTTACTTCTATTTTTATATTCATAATACTTTGCACAACATAGTTGCTTAATAAATACTTTTTCAGTGTTATACTTAAGAAACATTCCCTTCTAAAATGTCTAAGAAGCAGTTGGTGATGGGAGGATGGAAAGTTATATTATAAATAAAAATTAGGTATATAGATCTGGAAATCTTCTGAGTATAGATGATGATATATGAATCCAAGGGAGAAAATGATTTCACCAAGTAATATGGTATACAAAGAAAAGGAAACCCAAGATGGTTCATGGGCACAATGTGGATGAAAATCTAGTAAAGGAGATTAAGGAGTGGTGAGACAGGTAGAAGAAAAGTTACATGATAATTTGAATAGCAGGAACCTCAAACTCATGCTGAGTGATGGGGGTAGATTGGAAGTCTACAAGTAGCAAATGGGAGCAACATGTCCCTGGCTTCCTCATTACGATCATCACAGGGATGGCCAAGCTTGTGCCATATATGCCGGGAACTGTGCAAATCATTTTCAAAATGGTATCTGTTTTTTAATCCCCATAATCACCTTGAAGGATAGTTGTTGTTATCACTGCCATTCTGCAGGTGAAGAAAAAAGGCAAATGGAGGTTTCGTGACTTGTTCAAGGTCATAAGTTAGTAACTGAGGCCATCCTTGAACTCAGACCCTCCTGACTCCAAACCTAACTCTCTCTCCACTGTATTACTCACCAGAGGGGATAAGAAAGAGGAGCCAGAAATCAGTGAATCCCAAAAAAAAAATGGAAAAAAAGGCCGAGTTTACAATGAAAAAAAGTTTAATTATGGAGGAGGTATAAAGAAACTGGGAAGAAAAAAAAAAAAAAAAAAAAAAGAGGTGAAGTACTTGCCAGGGTCACACAGAAAGTAAATATCTGAAACACTGCCTCACCTCTGGAGCCCAGCACTCTTCTCTTCCCATAGACAACACTGGGGGAACCAAAGCAATAAAGCTGTGGGCAGAGCAGCAGAGAATAACATGGAAATGGGCGTAGCATTAGTCTTACCCTTTGTAACAGAGCTCTTTCTATTCAGCCCAGACTCTTAAAGAGCTCAGTGACAGAGAGGAGGTTCCTCTATATATAACAAAATACAGGGTGCCCTCACACTAGTCTGCTTCAAAACTCATCCAATTTAGGGTCGACACATTTTAACAAGAAAAAAAATGCTTCAGCACTTGACAGCCACTTGGCACTGGTCCCACTAGGGGGTCATCTTGATGAAGTAGGAGGAATGTAAGACTGACCAGGCAGACTACCCAATGAAGGTGGCCATGTACAGGACTGTCAGGTTGAGACCCATGATACAAAGTGGTGCATATCAGTAGCATGGTTAGGACAATGTGGCTGCAGCATATAATCTCATGGCTCCAAAAATACTGAGTGAGGCCCACGTGGAGGCCCACATGGAGGCCATGATGGAGGACCCCAGAATTATAGCAGTCCCAAGCCCCAGGTGGTGATCAGAGCCCTGGACAGCAGAAGGCATGGGACCACATCTTCCATCTCCATATCTAGCCTTCTTCCTCCCATCCAAGAAAACTTGAACTGTGTGGGGTGGGAAAGAGTACAAATATCTCTGCTCCTCTCAGAAAGTGAGTTGAGTCAATAAGGGAAAAGTCTGAATGAGCTGTCCTGGGCTGATTTGTTTCTCTAAAACTGGAAGCCCCATTTTGCCCCTTTGGGGAAACTAGGTAGAAAGGACTGGTTAGGTCACTAACTGGAAATGTATTCTTTATGGGAAAAATTCCTTCAGTACTCATAATTTTCACCACTTGTCATTTTTGTCACTCATTGTGCCTTCTGGAACCAATTAACATTCAGTATCATGGCACCCCTGTATTCAAAATATCCATTTATGTGATAGCTTAAAAAAAGTGTCCACCTCTCATTTTAGGGAAAGGTTGAACAGACTTTGAGATAAGAAAGTACGGGAAATGTTATGTTTCAAAAGAAATAGTGAGCATATATTTGAAGAAACATAGGAAGCTTTGCACTAATGCAGAGTAAAGAACATGAAGTGAAGAGAGTAATTTATACAACGATTATGGTACTACAAACACACACACACACACACACACACACACACACACACACACACACATTAAAAGGAAGTCAAATCAAATTAAAGGCATAAAACAATCTTTCAGAGATGAGATGATGAAACATTTTCCCCACCAATTGGTAAGGGATAACATATAGGGGGAAGAGAAAAAAGAAGGAAAGGAAATAAAATATTTTTAAAATACCTCCTATGTGACTACCAAACTAAAGGTCTATAGAGCCATTGTTGTATGCATGTGAAACCTGTTCAGTATATCAGTGTCAAGCGAGGAAACTGAATCACTAAAATTTGAATTGTCTTAGAAAGATTCTGAAAATCAACTGGCAGGATAAGGCACTGAACACTAAGGTCCGTTCTTAAACTAAACTACCAAGTATTCAAAAACTTTACTGCAGAGAGTGCAACTCTAATGAATTGGCCATGTAGTTCAAATACCAAATTTAGGCTTGCTTAAAAGGCTATTTTATGAAGAATTCACAAAAGGCAACTGCTCACATGGTTATCATTTTTTAAAAATACAAATAAAATAATTTTTTAAAAACCGATACAAGGGCACTCTCAAGGACTCTCTGAAGAACTCTAGAACTGATTGAGTGACATGGGAGATATTAGCACAGGACTTTCCATCATGGCATGCCCTCGTCAAAGAAGGGGTTGTGCTCTATGAGCAAAGCAGGATTGAGGTAACTCGAAAGAAATGCAAGATGAACAAATGTAAATAATACACTGCAAATATTCACAGGGCTTAGTTGTGACTGATCTCTGGTACCACATTCTGAGCTCATATTGGTTTGATCAGCCAATTTATCAACCAATTTTACACATTGTAAACTGACTTTAACAGTGTCATTTTGGTCCTCTTCAAGAATGAAAGACAATAACCAATTTATTATGTGACACACAATAGAACTTTACAAATATCTCATCTGATCATCACAACTATACTGGGTGGCAGGTACTATTACCCACCTCCACATTTGTGAGTAATTATCCCCATATTATAATTGGGAAACTAAGGCAACCAGAAATTAACTGACTAGCCCAGGGTCAGAAAGGTAGTAAATGTCTGAAACTGGATTTGTACTTAGGGTCTTCCTGCTTCCAAGCTCAGTGTCATGATTCATATTAGATGATAAAATTCTGTATTGGGAAAAATATATCAGAATAATAATAAATCTTTTAAAAATTAAGAATTTCATCTTGGAAACATGAAAAAAAATTTGAAAGCCATAATATACCACTAGATTTGTATTTCCAAAAAGTAAGAATCTTTCATTGATACCAAGCTTAAATCTTGAAAGTTATATTCCCTACATGTCAGCCCATCAAGCTCTCTGTGCATGGTTCATCTCTCCCTTAATTTTTTTCTAAAATACTCGATCACGTGCAATATTTTTTAAAAATTCATACTAAAGACAGCTGATAGCTATAAAGGGTTCTAATGTTCACATACATTATATCATTTGATTTTTACAACAACTTTATGAGACAGGTACTTTTCTCACAGATTATTATTTCAGTTTTATATTGAGGAAACGGGATGAAAAAAGTTAAGGGACATTCTCTAGTTAGTCAATTAGTATTAGTGGAGAGCTTTAAAATGTGATTTTTCTAGGTTGTGTAATACATTTGTTTCTTCTTGTTTGTAATGATATGTGAATTTATTCCTGTTTTTATTCACTTTGACACTTGTGAACCAGCAATACTATGAAGCAAGTTTGCCTTAATTAATGTTTTAATATGTCACTAAATACAAGGGTATTTTTTGTTTAGTTTGATGATTTTAATCTGCAATTCAGTGTCTTATATGTTTATGAAATTTCCTCTATTTGGTTCTGCTCAATTATATACTAAAGACCAGTGGTTTCCAACTTTTTCAAGTATAAAAACCACATTTAAGATTGTAAAAAATTTACTAGGGTCTCCATATGAAAAATATTAGTATTAATTATTATGATTTATCTCAAGACAACACATGACAATGAGTTGTGTACAAATATAGATTCTCATCCACTCGAAAGTGGTTCTGTATTTCTCTAGTGCCTCACAGCTCTAGGTTACAAAAATTTAAAGATTGTATGGACTGAAATCTCACTAGTATTACAACAGATACATTTTAAGTTTAACATCCTATCAGGTCCATCCACTTCGATTTCTTGGCATTAATGATTTAAAAGCAAAGATGTCTATTGAATCAGACAAAAGAAATATTCTTTTTTTTTTATTCATTTTTCCAAATTATCCCCTCCCTCCCCCCGATGGCAGTAATCCCATACATTTCACATGTGTTACAATATAACCTAGATACAATATATGTGTGTAAATACCATTTTCTTGTTGCACATTAATTATTAGCTTCCGAAGGTATAAGTAACCTGGGTAGATAGACAGTAGTGCTAACAATTTACATTCGCTTCCCAGTGTTCCTTCTCTGGGTGTAGTTATTTCTGTCCATCATTGATCAACTGGAAGTGAGTTGGATCTTCTTTATGTTGAAGATATCCACTTCCATCAGAATACATCCTCATACAGTATTGTTGTTGAAATATATAGTGATCTTCTGGTTCTGCTCATTTCACTCAGCATCAGTTGATTTAAGTCTCTCCAAGCCTCTCTGTATTCCTCCTGCTGGTCATTTCTTACAGAACAATAATATTCCAGAACCTTCATATACCACAATTTACCCAATCATTCTCCAATTGATGGACATCCATTCAACTTCCAGTTTCTAGCCACTACGAAAAGAGCTGCCACAAACATTTTGGCACATACAGGTCCCTTTCCCCTCTTTAGTATTTCTTTGGGATATAATCCCAATAACAGCAATGATGGGTCAAAGGGTATGCACAGTTTGACAACTTTTTGGGCATAGTTCCAAATTGCTCTCCAGAATGGCTGGATTCTTTCACAACTCCACCAACAATGCATCAGTGTCCCAGTTTTCCCACATCCCCTCCAACATTCATCATTATTTGTTCCTGTCATCTTAGCCAATCTGACAGGTGTGTAGTGGTATCTCAGAGTTGTCTTAATTTGCATTTCTCTGATCAGTAGTGATTTGGAACACTCTTTCATATGAGTGGAAATAGTTTCAATTTCATCATCTGAGAATTGTCTGTTCATATCCCTTGACCATTTATCAATTGGAGAATGGTTTGGTTTCCTATAAATCAGGGTCAGTTCTCTATATATTTTGGAAATGAGACCTTTGTCAGAACCTATCCTTTTAAAAATATTTTCCCAATTTGTTACTTCCCTTCTAATCTTGTTTGCATTAGTATTGTTTGTACAGAAACTTTTTAGTTTGATGTAATCAAAATCTTCAATTTTGTGATCAATAATGATCTCTAATTCTCCTCTGGTCATAAATTCCTTCCTCCTCCACAGGTCTGAGAGGTAGACTATTCCCTGTTCCTCTAATCTATTTATGATCTCATTAAAAGAAATATTCTTTACTGAATTGTTTAGTCATCTTGTTTTTCAAAGCCTAGAGGAAAGTGGTTTCACAGCTAATGGTCACAAAATATCCTTCCAGTGAGTCCCTTTTAATGTCTTTAGTGATGTCTCCTATTTGAATTACAGTATTAGGCAGTACTAGAATAATACAGGATTATCTCTTTCCATAGAGATGTAGCAAGGGAGGAAGGCAGAGAGAAAGACAGACAGACAAACAGACACAGATAGAGACAGAGAGAGATTCTCTCCTAGTTGAACATATATTGATTTATATAATATTATGGGTGAGAGAGCATAGCAAAAGTTAAATTTCTAATTAGCCTAAGAGCAAAATATAGCAAGAAAGAATTAAGCTGATATTTTAAGTAATGAATGTAAGGAGCAGGTTTGTTTTTTTTAATCTGCTAAAATTTATTTTAGTAACCTTTAAGCCTCTATAACCTTCAAAACAAACAATTAAAAATCTGATGCTTTGTTGTCTTTAGAAGTTAAACAAGGAGTAAAATTAAGCTAAAGAAATTGAATCAATAATGCAACTGCTAGACACATTCTCTCCAAGAACAAGGAAAGAAAGGGAAAATCTTAAGTTCAGAAGAAGTAGTATTTTTTATAATAACAAAGAAATTGAAGGAAAGCATCTGCTAACCAGAGAATCATTAAACAAATCATTATAGATGAATGTAAGAGAATATCATTGTGCTTTAAGAAATTACAACTATGAAGAATTCAAAATAAAGGCAAAAATATGTTTTAAAAGATTCTAAGTATGGCAGAAACTAGGCATGGACCCACATTTAACACCACATATTAAGATTAGATCAAAATGGGTCCAAGATTTAGGCATAAAGAACGAAATCATAAATAAATTGGAGGAACATGGGATGGTTTACCTCTCAGACTTGTGGAGGAGGAAGGAGTTTGTGTCCAAGGGAGAACTAGAGACCATTATTGATCACAAAATAGAAAATTTTCATTACACCAAATTAAAAAGTTTCTGCACAAACAAAACTAACGCAAAAAAGATTAGAAGGGAAGTAACAAATTGGGAAAACGTTTTTACAGTTAAAGGTTCTGATAAAGGCCTCATCTCCAAAATATACAGAGAATTGACTTTAATTTATAAGAAATCAAGCCATTCTCCAATTGATAAATGGTCAAAGGATATGAACAGACAATTTTCAGATGATGAAATTAAAACTATTTCCACTCACATGAAAGAGTGTTCCAAATCACTATTGATCAGAGAAATGCAAATTAAGACAACTCTGAGATATCATTACACACCTGTTAAGATTGGCTAAGATGACAGGAACAAATAATGATGAATGTTGGAGGGGCTGTGGGAAAACTGGGACACTGATGCATTGTTGGTGGAGTTGTGAAAGAATCCAACCATTCTGGAGAGCAATCTGGAATTATGCCCAAAAAGTTATCAAAATGTGCATACCCTTTGACCCAGCCATACTACTACTGGGCTTATATCCCAAGGAAATACTAAAGAAGGGAAAGGGACCTGTATGTGCCAAAATGTTTGTGGCAGCCCTTTTCATAGTGGCTAGAAGCTGGAAGATGAATGGATGTCCATCAATTGGAGAATGGTTGGGTAAATTATGGTATATGAAGGCTATGGAATATTATTGTTCTGTAAGAAATGACCAACAGGAGAAATACAGAGAGGCTTGGAGAGACTTACATCAACTGATGCTGAGTGAAACGAGCAGAACCAGAAGATCATTATACACTTCAACAATGATACTGTACTAGGATGTATTCTGATGGAAGTGGATATCTTCAACATAGAGAAGAGCTAATCCAATTCCAATTGATAAATGATGGACAGATTTAGCTACATCCAGAAAAGGAACACTGGGAAATGAGTGTAAACTGTTATTTTTACCTTCTGAATCCAATTCTTCCTGTGCAACAAGAAATTCGGTTCTACACGCATATATTGTATCTAGAATATATTGTAATATATTTAACATGTATAAGACTGCCTGCCATCTGGGGGAGGGGGTTGGGGGAGGAAGGGAAAAAATCTGAACAGAAGTAAGTGCAAGGGATAATGTTGTAAAAAATTACCCACGCATATGTACTGTCAAAAAAAAAAAAGTTATAATTATAAAATAAAATTAAAATTAAATAAAAAAAAAGATTCTAAGAAAAAATAAGCAGAAATGGGGCAAAAATTTTCATGATGACAACAATAAGGTAAAAGAAAATAATAGAAACTACAGAACTCTGGTCAATGCTATGACCATTCATGACCTCAGAAGATTATTTTTTAAAAGTTTCCTTCCTGCCTCTCAAGAAAAAGAACCATAGATGCAAAAGGAGGCATATATTTTCTTATGTGGCTTATGTCTTGATTATTTTTTATTCAATTCTAATTATGTATTGCAACATAAAGTTCTATATAAATGTAGATGAGCAGAGGAAAATTATTGATAACAGGAATATTAAAACAAAATGACAAAAACTATTAAAACATTTTACAAGGAAATTCAATTGAGAAGCTTCTTTTCAAAATCCTATGATATAGATATGCCAAACATAAATATGCAATAAATATTACCATACTATAATTATAATTAGGCTTATATATCAATGCCTTATAGTGTGAAAGTTCTTTAAGATCAGGGACTGCTTCACTTGAGTTTTTATGTATATCCAGACTTTGCATAGTAGCAAACAAAAAGTTGGTGCATAATGATTATTCACTAATCAATAATCAGTCTATGTGCTATATGTGTACATATATGTATGCAAACACACATCACACACATACACTTATAAAAATGACAACTTTGAACCTTGAAATCTTTAGATAAAATATTTAGAAATTACTGTCTCCCATTTTTAAAAGATGACTAATAATTTGGGACCTTCTAGATAGACAGAATACTTAATTTCCAACTATCTACCTTTGAATTTTTCCTTATCTTCTAATTTTCAGAAGCCTTCATTTCCTTTAAAGCTAAAATTCAAATTTCTATACTGGGCTTTTACTGACCTACTTTCACTCACATGCTCAATTTTACTTTCTTTATGCCTATACATGTCATTTCCCCCTCTGGATTATAAATTATTTTAACAGAATCTATTTCCTTCTCATCTTCAGGGCCTAATTCATAGAAATAGTCTAACAAATACTGGCTGATTTACTGACTGAGTCAAAGAAAACCAGGTGGCACCTGATCTCTGCCTTCAATTTTTTGAAATTTTGTTCATATAAAAGATTAGATTATTCAGATTGACTTCAAGGCTAAAACTTGATCTGAGATACCTACTTCTCTGCATTACTGGAGAGGAAAAAATCACACTTTAGGTAGGAGTTGAACGAGATATTCTTTGTGGGCTCCATAAACTCTATGATAAAAATGACTGCTTATGATCCTTTTCCATCAAATAAATATATGTAGTTTAATATAACCAAGATTTGACATACCTATCAACCATGGTAGAAATGCAGAAATTCAGACATTAGGATACATCAGTAATGACTATAGCTACCATAATATATGCAATTGTCACTTTGTACAAATCAGTATTACTATGGCCTAAAAAAAAAAAAAAAAAAAAAGGCCACTAAGTAGAGCAGTCAAGAGTGTGCTGGGCCTAATATCAGGAAGTCCTAAGTTGAAATCCAACCTGAGATATTTTACTTGTTGCTGGGCAAGTCACTTAATTACTGTTTGCCTCAGTTTTTTCATCTGTAAAATAAATTGAAGAAGGAAATGTGAAACCAATCCAGTATCTTTACAAAGAAATTCCAAATGCAGTCATTAAGAGTAAGACATGACAGGAAAAAAAAATTCCCAATATCACTTATGATCAGAAAGAGAGATTCTTGGGAAGTTATTTCTCAAAGAAATTTCAAAATATAATCATTTAAGCAAGCTATTTCAGAAAAGCCTGGAAAAACTTACATGAACTGATGCTGAGTGAAGTGAGCGAACCAAAAGGATATTGTACATAGCAACAAGATTATGTAATGATCAACTGTGATGGACTTGGCTCTTCTCAACAATGTCGTGATTCAAAATAATTCTAAGAGATTTGGGATGGAAAATGTCATCCGCATCCACAGAGAGAATTATGGACACTGATTGCAGATCAAAGCATAATATTTTCACTATTATTTCACATAATATTTTCACTTGTTTGTTTGCTTTTTCTTTCTTACAGTTTTTCTCTTTTGGTCTGACTTTTCTTGCACAACATAACAAACATGGAAATATGTTTAAAAGGATTGCACATATGTACCTTATATCAAATTGCTTGCTATTTTGAAGATGGGGAAATATAAAAAAAACCTTTGGAACAAAGACTTACAGAAATGAATGTTGAAAACTATTTCTACATGTATTTGGAAAAATAAAATACTATTAAGGGAAAATAAGAAAATAATGATTTATAAATTAATTTTACTCATGGAAGGAAGCAGTAGCATAATTCAAAACTGGAAATCATTTACATTAGTTATAAAGTACTTGATTTGAGAATATATACTTTTCTAAAATTATTTATAAAAATAATAGGATATTAAAATTTATTATTTCTGTATGTACAGTGACAGAAGGGAAAGGTAGTACTGAAATGTGATGGATGAAAAAAGGAATTAAATTTCAGTATGGCTAGTGGAAAGTTGATATTCTCTATAGAGATAACTAGTTCAATTTGTGAATGAATTTTCACAATGCTTACAAAATATATACATTACAAAACTAATTTTCTAAGGGATCAGAACAAATCTGAGAACTTTTGCAATGGACTTTTTCCAATTTAAAAATATGACTGAAATTTCCCCTATTTCATATATGCCAAGGATGATTTTTCTAATTCACAATCTGGTATCTTCTAAAAGTATAATTATTTTTAACCAATTTTGTTCTTTGTTTTTAAGAAAAAAAAATCATAATCCTCTTTTGAATCAAATCCTGAATTTTTCTATACTATTACTTAGTTCCATATTCTCAAACATCATTTTACAGAATTTACACTCATTGACCAAAAACTTGCATACCAGGAGATACACACAAAAATATACATTAACCAGGCAATATCTAGATATAGAGGAATATTTTCCAAAGCCAATGATAAAGGATTACACGTTTTTTTACATTTTTAGTTATATAAAGGGAAATAATAGTTTCCCCCCAAGAAATACTCTATTAAGAACCAAAAAAAAAAAAATTCCATTCAAACAAGTTCACAAAGTAAGGTTATTCCTTTCAATAGGAAAAAGCTATTGCCTCAGAAACCCCAATCTACTGTAACTATTTAAATGGAAAAGTTTCATTTTATAAGTTTCATCTAATTTTCACTCATACATAAGTCTTATTAATTATATGAATTCTTTTTATTCAAATATATTTTTTCTTAACCTTTAGGAACAAATTAAATATCTATTAGACAAAGTGACTTAACTATTTAATTGCAAACAAATAAAATATAGGTTTATAGAGACAACAATCAACTGTATTTATACACAAATATTAAAATTAGTACTCCTATTTAAAAATACATCTGAATGTGATGCTGACATTGCAAAAGTACCTTTAAGCATTCTACAACACGTAAGAACTACATGATTGCTTTTCTCTTTAACAAGGCATCATCTATTTTGTAACCTACTAGCTATTTAAAGTTCAACAGCAATTTTAGTGTTATAGAAATACTTTTCTATGGATTGAACAAATGACATTGTCAAAGCTTCTTCTATTAAGAATTTTTATTAAGTACTGTGACCACATTGCAATATTAATAAATAAAACTCTTGTTATTTACCTGACAAGCAATCTGTACGAGGTAGACCAGCTCCTTGGATTCACAGCCGTTTCTCATGACTTCATTCTGCTCTTCTGAGAGTGAAAGCTATATCAAAGGATAAAAAATAGAAGGAGAAGAAAGGGAGAAAAGAAGAAAGAGCAAGACATCCTAGGTCAGTAGACAAGACAAAATTCAAGTCAACTTTCTCTAAGACAATTCTGATGCAAACACATAAAAATCTGATGACTGCATGTGAATAGTTAGATGAAATATTTTGAAGATTTTCTAAAAATAGAGATCTCTCAAAATTATCTTTGTATCCTGTATGTAAAAGTTTAACCTGTTATTATATAATAGCAACCACTTACACTTCCAAAACAATTTTTATTCCATTTGTACAACACATATTGGGTAACTATAATACACATATTGGGTATCTATAATGTACAATGCACTAAGCAAGGGGTTTAGAAAACAAAATGAGTAAGAATTAATTTCCATGTATTTACAAGAATAAACTGATTTTTTAAAAATTAATTTCCTTAAGAAAATATATAATTAAGTGATTCTACTCATCAATTGACTGCAGTAGCTTCCTATTATTACTAGAATAAAAATAAATTCCTATGTTAAGTTTTTTAAATCCCAAAATTTGGCTCCAATCTTTTTTTCCAGTCTTATTGGACATTAATCCCTTCCCACTGGCTTCTTCTCCTTGAACAAAACATTCTATCACTTATTTCTGTCTGTACACTGATTCTCCCACTTTCACAAAAAGCCCTCCCTCCATATTTTGACCCAGAATCCTGGTTTTCCCTTAAGATGCTGTTCAAACATAATATTCAGCAAAATATCTTTCCTTCAACTGCCAATGCTCTCCTTCCAAAAATATTTTATATTTAATATTTTTATATTATTCACTTTATATTATGTATGGATACTCATATACATATTTGATATCCCTACCCCGTTAGAATATAAGTTTGTTGTGATCAGGAACTGCTTTATTCCTTAAACTTGTTTCCCTAACACTTAGAACAAATCTCTCCCATAACAGGCACTAAAAACCTGTTGACTGATTAATAGAGGAAATAGAAAAGCAACCAAATAAAACAGTCTATAAATGGGAAAGGTAGGAAAAGGGATAGAAAAACTAAGATAAACTCGACAAAGATAAAGGGGATTGGAGAATAGACTAGATAAGGGACTGAAAATAATGGAGATCTCTGAGTCAAAAACACAAGCTTCTGGGGGCGGCTAAGCACGAAAAATTCTTTGACAAAGAATCAATTAGTCAAACATCAACACCATGCTAAGCTTTAGGGATGCAAAAAAGTCAGAAGACTCCTATTCCCAAAGAGTTCACAATATAACGGGGGAAATAACATAAAAACAACTAGGTACAAACAAGACACACACAAAATAAAGTGACAGAATAAAGATAACAGACAGAAAAAGCAGTAGCCTTAAGGAAGATTGGGAAAGGCTTCTTATAGAATTTTACCTGAGACTTGAAAAGAAAGTCAGGAAGCAGAGGTGAAGGACAGAATTTCAGGGAAAGAAGAGAGACTGTGAAAATGCTTGGAGCCTCACATCTCCTTAGAGGAAGCACAAAGTCAGTGTCACTTGTATTACAAAGTCTAAGGGGGATAATGTATAAGAATGAAAAGATGGAGGGAAGAATGGCTAGGAATGGGTTGGAAAGTAAAAGGATTCTGCATTTGATTTTGCAGGCAACAGGAAGCCCCTGGAGTTTACTGAGGAAGAGAATGCCAGGACCAGATCCTGCAGTTTAGGAAAATCACTTTGGCAAGTGAATAAAGGATGGATTGGAAAGAGCAAAATAAATAATGGACTATAGTGGGCAGAACCCTGTTAGAGAAAGACTCATCAGCAAGCTGTTGCAATACCCCTCCCATGAGATAAAGAGAACTTGAACCAATGGTAGGTAGCATTATCAAGAGAGAAGAACTGTTGCAAAGATGAAATCAATAGATCTTGGCAACAGATTGGACAGGAAACATGAAGATAATTAGGAGTAGAAAAAAATACCTAAATTTCAACCCTAGGCCACTAGATGCATAGTGTTGCCCTCAACAGTAATAGGGAAGTTTGGAATGAGAGAGTGTTGAGGGGAAGGGAGATAAGGAATTCTTTTAAGGACATGTTTAGTTTAAGATGTCTCCTGGACATCCAGTTCTAGATCTCCGAAATGAAATTGGAGATAGGAGACTTAAGTTCAGCGAGAGGTTGGGGCTGGATGAAGAGACTTTAGAGTCCTCAGTAAAGTTGCCCACCTTTAAGGAGGAAACTGATCAATTGGAATAAATCCAGAGTAGGGAATCCAAGACAGTGAGATGAGCCAAAATAATATCACAATAATGTAATATGATGGACAGTTGAGGAAATGAAGATTTCTTAGATGGAAGTAGAAGACTAGGAGTGAGGAAGACTGGGGGAACAGTGTATTGATTTTTTTCAAACACATAAAAGTTTATCGTGTGGAAGAGAGATGAGGAAACCTTTTTTGCCTTCAATGAGAAGTATATTAATGGTTCAAAGCTGGTTACAGTTCTAAATGAGGAATGAGATGAGAGTTATCTTAAAATAAAATTTACTGTTTTGTGATTTAATGATTTTTTTTTCACCAGAGATATTCAAGTGCAGATTGGATGGCAATTTGTTCAGTGATGTTGGAGAAGGTGTTCACTTATTAAGCACAGAACAGAACCACATCATTTCAACCAGAGTATTCACTAGATAAAAATAGAGAGTGAAGCAAGGACTTAAGGATAAACTTTTTGATTGGAATCACCCATATCTATTTACTAGCATAAAGTTCAATGAAAAGATGGGGAATCAATCTAGTCCTCTATATTGTAGAGTAACTAGTAAATGCTCTATTTCATAATATTTACATAGCTTTAAGTTCTTATGTTGTTAAAACATAAGTCAGGCTTTGAAATGGGTTAAATCTCAACAAAAACAGTATTAGCAATAGAGTTTTAAATGCAGAATTAAAGAAATAGAGATTTGTCTAGTATCCTCTCCACCTGTCCTAAGGGCATTTGTAGATGATACCACAGTCTACATAGATATTAAATAGTTGCTACTGCCCAAAAAAAGAGAATCAAGTTTAAGAAAAAAAAAAAAAAAAAAAAGGAAAATTCTAAAGAGCTATGGACTATATATATCTTGCCATGTTTTCTAAACATTCATTGGAAAAGTTGATTTTTTCCCCTGGCATTAAAAATGAAATTGGTTTAAGAAAACCTAGTCAATGTATATTTTGCTAAAAGGGAATTTATGACAACTCTTTGGCAAACAGAAACTGACCCATGTAGTTTTTTAATTGATACTGATTCGTATTTCTAGAAATCAGAAAAATAAAATATTATAATCTCCATTTCGTCATCTTTCCCCAGAATTAAATTTTGGATTTTTATTTTAATAACTATAGTCTTAAAATATCACCAATATTTTAACAGCTTTTCAACATGAACAGTCTAAAAATACTATAATAGTTACACTTTTATCAACAAATATACATGTTCTTTGTGGGGGGAGGAATAGTTACTGAAAACAAACAGCATATTAGACTAATGTCTCTTTTTAATCTAAGGATTTTCTGGCACAGGAGGCACACTTATTTTTGAAATCTACCTTTAAAGTTTCCACCACCATATTAATTCAATAGCAATCCAATATGCACTATCTTAATTCAATATCTGTAACATGTAGAGTGTCAAGACTAAGAAAGGATTGTGACTGATCCACACAATCCTAGAGATGTTGCAGAAATGTCTCAATATCCTAGAATTCAAACATGTCACTGAGTTCAATCTACCAATCAACAAGCATTTATTATACGTTATCTATGGGAAAGACACTGTTAAGAGATGTGTATACAAGTACAAAGAATGAAACAATCCCTACTCATAAGAACCTTACATTCTAAAGTAAACTTAATAAAGACATTGTTATACATACACATTTTTCAAGTCTATGAGGAAAGTTTACAAATTATTTATTTTCATTTAAAATTATACAATGTTTCTAAATAGTGTTCTCTATTAAGTCTAAAACAACAGCCTATCAATACAATTGAAGCAAAAGAATGATTTTATTTTAATATCCTTAAAATGTCAGTCAGATAGTAAAGTGGATTCTCTTGGCATTGATACTATTAACTAAACAATTTCTCTGAAATGTAAAAGAAAAAAAATAACAAAATTAAAGTTACATCTTTAATACAAGTTTGATTTTAACAAATCAATATATATGGACATATAAATGGATATACAAAACAAATGGCATAATTAGAAAATGAACAAATAAAAACTAATAGACCGTAGTTCATTCAAGATAATTTAGAAAGAAAAGTACTAACAGTGTGAGAGGATCATGAAAGATTTCATGCAAATGATGGTGTTTGTTCTATAACGACAAGGACTTTATGAAGCATAAGTAATGAGAAAATTGCCTTATATGTGTGGGGGACAACCAATGCAAAAACAGGAGATGGAGTAGTGTTGTGAGATATTAAATGTAGCTAACTTGACTGAACTGCAGAGAATGGAAAGGCAATAATATCCAATGACACTGGAAAAATAGTTCAAGTGGTGAAGGGCTTTAAAAACTAAAAAAGAGGAATTCATATTTTGATCTAAAGGTAATAGAATTCCAGTAAAGTAGACTGAGTTGGAGAATCACATGCTCAGAACTACACTTAAGGAAAACTACTTTGGCAGCAGCATGAAACAAAGATAGACTTGAAGCAGGGAAAACAATTAGGAGACTGCTGAAATAAACCAGGTCTAAATTAAGGTAACAGTTGTGGGCATGCAGAAAAAAAAACTAGATTCTAGTCAGAAATATTTCGCAGGTAGAAACAACATAATGTGATAAATCACTGGATATATGGGATGAGAAAGAGCAGGCTGAGAATTGTGAAAAGGAAAGATGGCAGCAACTTTGGCAGAAATGGAGAAGTTTGGAAGAAGAAAAGACTGGGGATGATAATGACCAGTTCTAGTGATACTGAGTTTGAAACACCCGAGACATGTAGTTTGAAATGTTTAATGCTGGTGTGAAATAAATCCCAAGTGCCAGAATCAGATTAAAAAGTAATATTGAAATATTTAGCAAAATAACAATATAATAAAACAAATTATGTTAATATACAGCTCTCTAAGTAAATAGGTTTCCATAGGAATCCTTTTCAAGGCTCCCATTTCTATGAGTTTGTTATCACTGGTCTATAACAAGCAACTGGTGATATAGAACTGCAGTTCGGGGAAGAGAGTAAAACTGAATGTAGGTACATACATACACACACATTCATACCAGAAGGAGGAAATAAACATGTGTTAAGTGCCTGATATGTGCCATGCTAAACATTTTACAATTATTATCTCAAATGATCTTCACAGCAACCTTGGGAGGTAAATACTATTATTACTCTTTAAAAAAAAAAAAGAAAGAAAGGATGAAATAAAGATTCAGTGACTTGCCAGGAAAACACAAACGAGTACCTAAGGCCAGCTATGATCTAAGGCTAGGACTTCCAAGACTTCTATTCATTGTATAAGCCAACTATCCTCATACATGCATATATATATATATATATATATATATATATATATATATATATATATATATATATATATATATATATATATATATATATACACACACACACACACACACACACACACACACACACACGCATGGAATTTTAAGTAAGAAACATCCATTTAGGAATGCATTAGGAATGCAATTTTTTTCTTAAAACTTAATTCCTCTCTTTCATAGTATGACCATACAACTTCACAAATGGCATTTTCTTGGTCTTTTGTTACAGTTTTTCAACGACTGATAGACACTGAAAGCTCCTTAAAACACAGGTAATATGCAAAATACAGTCTTTGTACCACTGAATTCTACTCATTCCTGATACAATAATCAATACTTTCTAGAACTGACTTGCCTAGCCAAAGACTGCTTAATAGCTTTCCTCTTTCCTCAGTTTTCTAGTGGCTAATTTTTAAAAATTAATTAATTAGAAAACTTTAGAACATCAGCTCCAAAAGCAAGAGAATTTCAACAAAATCACATTGAATTCTGTACATTCAGTTCCCTTTCCTACCTTTTCCTGGATCCATAGCTCCTAAGATGAACATGCTTACAAATATCATTTTAAGTTCCACTTAACCAGTTAAGGTGCAGCTAACCATTTCCACACTATTTTATGTCTAATTTGGAGTTTAGAGAAATCAATTGCTTTCTTTTCTATCTTATGATTTAGAAAGGTTCCACAAGAAAATCTATTGTGCTTAAGAGCCAAAAGAAAGAGAAAAGATGGAAATTTGATTGCAATACTGTTTACAAAGGCTGTAAGTCTGATTGGGAGGAGGTCATGGGGGTGCAGGTAAGAGAGTGATAGCATTATCATTTTTCTGAAATGAAACACTGACTCTTACTTCTTTTGACTTATTCACCATATTTTTTAATCTCAATGTCACTTAAATAGAAATTACAATGGAAAATTCTTGATAACAATTTCTAGAGAAGCTATACATGGAATTTCAAACAAATAATTTTCAAATTCTCTGGCTTAGAATTTTTACAAATTAAAACTTCTTTAAAGTGAAATGTATATAAAAAGGAAATTGGAAATACCACAGAATATGAATGGAAATAAAATTACAAGTACACTTTGAGTGTTTTTTCTAATTTTTGATATGTCATTTTCATACAAATGGACAATGAAAAGTTCAAAGCAGTTGTTCGTTAGTCTCTACCAGATGTTCCAAAAGATTCAGTGCCATTTTAAGCAATTAAAATTTAAAGAACATTAAGATTTTGGGGAACCTTCTATATTACACTGAACATGATTTTTCAAAAACCACAAATCATTATAATAGATGCAAGCATTAATATTACTAGCTCACTTAGCTCTCATATTGGGAAGATTAAGAATGATCCTGTACTTTACTTTTTGATTCTTTTTACATTAATTTTTGTACTACAACTATTTATGTCATGATTCTTTGTCTCTGAACTGGGTTCAAAGTTCAACTAAACTGTAATGGTTCCAATTTTTAAATCTACCTTTTTGCCTCAAAGAATTCAATTGATCATGGAAAATACATGTGAACACAAGGAAATTTGGGCCTGATATCTTTATTCAACCCAGCTATCCTTCAAGGAAGCATGGT
This sequence comes from Sminthopsis crassicaudata, assembly GCF_048593235.1. Taxonomy (NCBI): domain Eukaryota; kingdom Metazoa; phylum Chordata; class Mammalia; order Dasyuromorphia; family Dasyuridae; genus Sminthopsis; species Sminthopsis crassicaudata. Next base: position 496,779,670 of record NC_133619.1, on the reverse strand, counting down.
TTGCTGTCCAAATGTCTGGACCACCCTCTGGCACCCAGACTCGGACAATGAGCACTTCTTAGTCTCATGAGCACATGTAAGAGCCCTTTAAATGGGCGCCACAGTGCATCAGGAGATTGAGTGGTCCGGAAGTAATTTCTATGGATATCAGGACTGCCTTGTAGGTGGGATCCTGTCCATGATGAGATAGCTTCGTAATGGATGACTCTCTCGCTGATTGGCTGTGTGTGTGACCTCACAGGCCCTATGTAAGCCCACTGCAGGCAGCTGTCGCTCTCTTTAACCTGGCGCTCTTCACCCTGGCTCCCTAGCCTGGGTGGCCAAGCCAAGATGGATAGCCAAAAGAGGTAAGGGTTTTGGTAGTGAACACGTGGGTCTTCTGACCAGGTGTTCACTCGGGAACCAACAAGTCAGGGCATCAGTTAGGGCATTATGTGAGTAGGTATAATAAAGGCTTTTAAGATTACACGTGGCTGTTCTTGAGTGCGCTACCGGTTATTAAGCTATAGATTCAAGAGATTGTGGCCAGAGACCTTAGAAGGCCTCAGAGGAGGCGAGCCGGGTAGAGTTCACACTGCAAAGGACAGTGGTCAAAGGTACTCTGGTGGGTCTAGGACAGACTAGTAATTGTAACTGCCAGGAGAGCACGTTACAAATGGCGCCCAACGTGGTGGACGCATCAGGAATTATCAGGTTTTGAAAATATTTAATATTCAGAATTAAGATTCTGAAAGATCTGGTAGAAACGCCACTTAAGAGGGAAGACAGAGAAGCAATATGGACCCAGGTAACTCTGGGATCAGGCTCAAGGACACAGCTGAACATGATGCTTATATAAAAAGGTTAAAGAGCCAGATGGAAGATCTTTTAACAAAGATCACCACTGAAGAACAGCAGGAAGCTTGTAATCAAGCTCCCAGAAGGCTATCCCCACACCCATTAAATATAGCTCGGAGAGGGAGCAACCTAGAGCTAATGCGTATGTATGACAGTATAGAGTATAAAATGCCACAGCAAGAGTTGCTGGAATTGTAGGTTAAACTACAGATTGAGATAGAGAAAGAAGAAAAAGCTAGGTTACTACAGATAGAACAGGAAGAGTTCAAACCAGTGGCTGAAACTAAGGAAGGAAATAAACGAACCACATGGACTTCAGTTGTAGAAATGCTTCTTAGCGTTTTGTTGGTTTACCTCGTGCATTGTTGTTTTAAGGAATTTATTGATTACTCTTCCATTGAGAAGTTTATTTCTTTTTATGTGCAAAGCTCAGTTTGGATTTTAAATCAGCCTTTGGGGAATTTTCCAATTCCTCTTCCCTCTGCCTCACCTTCTTGGGCCAAGAGAGAAGGGGGAGGAGGAAAAGGAAGGGCGATAATACCATCAGCACTGCCCATTAATCCATTCAAAACTCCTGTGTTTTCATTTCAAAAGACAGGAGTAGGCTTTATGGTCCAAGGCAAAAAGGAATTGTGGGGTATTGAGTATAATCAGAAAAATTTTTAAAATACAGTTCAGTTAATTTCTAAGAAACCTTACAGGGATAAGACCTTGCAGTTAGAGAGAGTGGAGTTTTATACTTGTAAAACTGCTAGGATCGTCTTTGGAGAGTTGGAACTCCTCTTTTCTTACCTTGTGGATTTTCCACTTCCACAGGTGAGCTTGATTTCCCAACCCCCTACGGGTACTTATAAAACAGTGTTTATGTTTAGAATGGTTTGGAAAATTGCTGTTTTAATCACTAGAATAAATAGACAGTGTGTGATCTTTGACCCAGGAGGAAAAGTAATATCAGATTTATTGATTCACACGCCTGAAGTACAATTCAGTATCAGAAACTCAAACTTTGATTTTTAGGCAAAAGAATTCAGGGATATAGCCGAGTGTTCTTTTTTCATTAACTGTATAAGTGGATGTTTTAAGACCAATGGACATTATGGCTTCATTCCAATCTGGAGAAGCAGCTAGACATGTGATCAACCATTTTTCTATTGTAGAAATTTCACATGCATTTAAGACAATTTATGGATTGGCTTACAAATACTTTGCCTTTAGGTGTTTCTGCATTGAATTTGACTTTGCCCATTCCATTGGCATTTCTTATCCTATTAGTAAAGTCATTACTTCACAGACTATATCCCCAAGATCTTCTCTTCTAAACAAGAGAAGGGAATTTTGGGATATGTACAAGATGTGGCAATACATATATGTGATTGCTTACAATTTTTAAATTTTGATTTTACATCTTCAAAGTATTTTGATCTTGCTAAGTTATTTTGATTTTACATTTTAAAGTTATTTTGGTTTTACACTTTTAATCTATTTTGGTTTTACACTTTTAAATTATTTTGGTTTTACATTTTTAAATTCTTTGCCTTTTACCTTAGCACTGCACTTCGGGCATACACAGAAAGTGCAGCTAAGTGACAGACTGACTAACTTTTGTCTGACTTTTGTTAATCTTTTTGACAACAATTTTGTTTCCACTGTGATGTGGAAAGGCCTGGATGGCATTTGGAAAGGCCCAAGTTGGGCCCCGGGTACATTCCTTCCTAGGTGCAGATCCAGCAGTAGAGTTCATCACCACCAGAGACTTTTGTAACCTGGGGATCCAAGAGAAGGACCAGACAACAGCCCAGAGGGACCAGCCAGATGTCCGCAGCCCTTCAGACACTGATGGCAGCGATGCCTCTCCTGACCGTGACACCAGAGACAGCAGACACAGTTCCAGTGTAGCAGCTGAGACAGACTGTTTCGGGTGATATGCAATATAAAGACTGTAAATGGACATTGGGCCTGCTTGCTCCTCCCGTGGCTACTTGCCATATGGTGGCCTGGGGAGAGGCTTTGCCCTCTGCTTTCTATTGAAGGACTATGCTTTTAAATTAGTGGGTGAAAAACCAACACACCCACCTGCCGTTGTTATTGAGACAACGTTTCTGGACATGACTTTGCTTATGTGCACCTGTGAAACTAGAATTGCTCTAGGATTGTGAAAAGTGCAATAGAGAATTGTGATAAGCTAGAATTGTTCTAGGATTGTGAAAAGTGCAATAGAGAATTGTGATAAGCTAGAATTGCTCTAGAATTGTGAAAAGTGTAATTGAGAATTGTGATAAGCTAGAATTGCTCTAGAATTGTGAAAAGTGCAACAGAGAATTGTGATAAACTAGAATTGCTCTAGAATTGTGATAAATGTAACTAGAATTGTGACAACCTACCTCACTGATATTTAATTGTTAACTAGAATTGTGATGTTTTACCTTGTTGACTTCCCACCTCAGTGTTGACATCCTACCTCATTGGCATCCAACCTCTTTGGCATATAATCTCGAGTATGACTTTGATGAATGGGTTGAACACTTGGGCCACTGTTGAGCCTGGTTCTTATTGTCATACTTCTATTTACTGATCTGCTGCTTTGTACTTCCTTGGGCATAACACTCTGTCATCTCATAGATCAAGTGAACTATAGCTGGTGCTAAAAGTTTAGCTTGGTGAGATGTGTGGTTCCCGCAAAACAAGAGAAGGGAATTGTAAGAACCCTTTAAATGGGCGCCACAGTGCATCAGGAGATTGAGTGGTCCGGAAGTAATTTCTATGGATATCAGGACTGCCTTGTAGGTGGGATCCTGTCCATGATGAGATAGCTTCGTAATGGATGACTCTCTCGCTGATTGGCTGTGTGTGTGACCTCACAGGCCCTATGTAAGCCCACTGCAGGCAGCTGTCGCTCTCTTTAACCTGGCGCTCTTCACCCTGGCTCCCTAGCCTGGGTGGCCAAGCCAAGATGGATAGCCAAAAGAGGTAAGGGTTTTGGTAGTGAACACGTGGGTCTTCTGACCAGGTGTTCACTCGGGAACCAACAAGTCAGGGCATCATCAGGGCATTATGTGAGTAGGTATAATAAAGGCTTTTAAGATTACATGTGGCTGCTCTTGAGTGCGCTACCGGTTATTAAGCTATAGATTCAAGAGATCGTGGCCAGAGACCTTTGAAGGCCTCAGAGGAGGCGAGCCGGGTAGAGTTCACACTGCAAAGGACAGTGGTCAAAGGTACTCTGGTGGGTCTAGGACAGACTAGTAATTGTAACTGCCAGGAGAGCACATTACAAGCACAGAAAGGGGCTTATTGCTAGCCCACATGACCTAACTTCTAACCAATCACTTCATTCCCTGGAGATCAACTTTGAAACAAATTAAGTTGCCCTCAATACCATAATATCAGCTACCCAGTTCTGTTCTTTATTCTGTACTCCCCAAAACCTACATTAAAAAATATTCTTTTACTCGGTACCTTTACATAAATTGAAGCAAGCTATTGACCCATTTACTGAAAAGAGACATGCCCCTTCTAATAAATGTTATATTGCTCAGAGATTTGTCTTTTTTTTTCTCTTTTTTTACCTTTTACCATGTTGTTTACTCTTTGGTTAAATTCTAATCGAGACAATACACACAGATGAGAAATACAAAAGAGAGTTCTGGCTTCATGAAGCTTACAATCTAGTAAAGTAATTTCATTTTCTTGGCATAACACTTTAACAGTCCTCTCATTTTTTAATTATTTTATTAAAGCAACCCATTATCCTGGGTAACAGATGCGAACCTTATACTTCTCCCTCCTACTTACCGCCCTCTATCTCCATCCTAAAAATAGAAATGACATGTTTTAGCAATTGATTAGCTATGTGGGATGAGGGAGAAAGAGTAGAGAAGTCAAGATAATGAGGAGATTATGAAACCAGGAGAATGTAAGAGTGGTAGTGCCCTTAACAGAAGGAGAGACGTTCAAAAGAAAGTTATGGATATAAAGAGACAATTACTGAGATTTGTTGAGTTTGAGATATCTCCGGGATGCTATGTTTTAAATGTCTAATAGGCAACTGGTAATATGGGACTAGAGTTGAAGAAAGAGTACAGAGCTTAATACTGAGCCATCTACATGGGGAAAGAAGCACTATTATTCTCCCTTTCTTGAAATAATGTCATTTTAGAATAGGCCTACATTTCCATGTAAATGGACAGCCATGTCTAACCCCTATACTATACCCTTCTTAACCTAAGCCAGGTCTTCTGCAACAATAAGCAAAATTGTAAACTGGGAATTTTCTTTTCATAATTTACTCATGGGAGTTGAGTTGTTGCCAAAAGAATGTAAAAAAAAAAAAAAAAAGATGATTCAGGATAGGAACCTTAAGGTATATCATTAATTAGTAAGCATACTATCAATGAGAAAGAACTGTCAGAGGTAAGAGAAAAATCAGAAGAGAAAAAACTTATCGAAAAAAGAATGTGTCAAATGCTGCAGAGAAGTGGAAAAGGATTAGGACTGAGAACAGACTAAAGGGGAGGGATTCTGAAACTAAGTAATAGGGAAATACAAAGTAAAAAAAGATTGAAACCACCAAAGTTTTTAAGACAAAGAAAACTTGGTTACAAAGCTAAAATATACATAAGCAACATGAAGACATTAAAAGACATGGGTAAATGGTTATCATGATTTCTAAATGACTATAAATGCTTCTAAAAATAATATAAGATAAAGGAAAAAGAATCAATATTTGGTGAAATGGAGAATCCTGTGGATTCCCATAAAATAATGGAACCACAACAGGATATTCCTGAATGATGCAAGAGAGAAATCAGAATCTTGAAATTAAAAAGGAATAAGTGGAAGAATTTATGGTCTACATAGCAGAAATAATTAGCAGAACAGAACAACTTCAATTCATGATAGTAAATCCACACAAAGACATGAAAGGAAGAAGAGAAATAATATAAGTATACTAGAGAAGTAAATACAGATATACTAAAGTAAAGGGAAATCTGGAAGAAAAACCAAAAAAAAAAAAAAAAAAAAAAAAAAAAAAAGAACAAATGATTTCTACACATCCACTGTAATGATTAAAATTAATCACTATGCATCTTGAACTTTAGTTCCTCCAATTCCCTATGTTCTGTAGGTGATCTGTGGCTTTTCTGTCTGTTGGTATTTGGTTTTCTATATTCAAAAGTTCCAGGCAGTTTTCTTATATTATTTATTGCATTATACTTTTCAAGTTTTTTGACTTGTCATGTTTTCCTAGGAAGCTTATGATTCTTAAATTGTCTTCTTTGTGTATCTTGTTTTGGGGAACAAAATGTTCACCTTATATGCTCATTATATTCCAATCAACTAATTCTACTACTCTTGCTATAAATTTTGCCTTTTGTTTCCACTTAAATTCTTTTTTCAAGATTCTGATTTCTCTCTTTAACCGTTCTATAACATCTTGTTCTAATTCCATAGTCTCCCTAAGTCAGAGATGGAGAACATCCAGCCCACAGACCTATGAAATCATTTGCTAAGGCAACCTTAGGGAATGAAGAGCTAAAAGGTAGGTAAAACAACCTTGCACTGTAAGAGTTCTAAGTAAGTTGATAATTTTGTATAGCACTAGAATGTTGTAAATATCCAAATGGCCCTTGGCAGAAAAAAAAAAAGTTCCCCATCTCTGCTCTAGGGGAATCAACAGAGTTCTAATGCTCTTAGATATTGATTCAATTTCCTCTGCCTTAAAATATTTAATTAGGTATTTTTGCAATCTTTTAAATGTCTTGTTATTTGCCACTTTCTGATTTTACTATCTTCTATATCCGCTTATGCACTTCTTAATTGAGCTTTTATCTTTTTTTTCTCCTGAAATCTATGGTATTCTTAGACTCTTTTTTTCTCTTTATATTCTCCAATTAGTCACATTTCAACTGTTCTTTTCACAATGGATTTACTCTTTAGCTCTGGACCTAGAAAATGTCTCAGCTTCATTCAATTTGGGGAATATACTTTCACCAATTGGAATTATGATTAGACAGTGTTGGTTCCAGCTAGATTCTAGAACTCTTTCTAGCCAATTGATGAACTTTCCTTTGTTCTTTGGTCCTCTGGCTGGGCTAAATCAATGTCTTTTTTTTATTTTGGTGAAGTAGAGAGAATATACATATGGAAAAGAATTTCTGCATCCTTAGATTCCCCAAATTAGAGGTCAACCTAATTAGCAAACCACCCAAAGCTGAGTATATTCTCCCATTTCATGCCTCATCCTCCTCCCCACAGTGGTGGGAAGAGCTAAATTTCACTGCTTAGTGCAAAAGATGGTAAGATAAGAGTATAGGTATGTGTTGGCAAGAACTACATCAAGATAATTACTGAGTGGGACCTAAAACATAAGCCAGGGCATCAGAAAGTACAACCTACATTATTGTGGAGGCTGGTAGTGAAAAGGGTAGAGTGTGAAATCGTTAGTTTGGCTTTCTCCTTTTTTTAATTAATAAAGCTGCTATTTTGTTGGGCTTCATCTTTTCTTATCCTGTGGAAACAATTATATTTCTCTCATTTCTGATACATAATTGTGCATCTGCATTTTGAGAATGAATAGGGACTTGAGAAATGCTTAGTCATACTAAGGCTCATTTATGGATCATTTAACTTAAAACTTATATCCTTGTTAATATGGAAAGAAATCTCTGGTAAGGTATCTTAGGTTTTCCATTTCTATTCATGGATCAGACTTAAGAGCTTTAAGGAACTCCATTACTTTTCTTTCTTTTTTTTTTTTTTTTTTTTTTTTTTGAGGCTGGGGTTAAGTGACTTGCCCAGGGTCACACAGCTAGGAAGTGTTAAGTGTCTGAGACCAGATTTGAACTCGGGTCCTCCTGAATTCAAGGCTGGTGCTCTATCCACTGTGCCACCTAGCTGTCCCACTCCATTACTTTTCAAATGAGGAAACTGAGGCCCATAAATGTTATGAAACTTTCATGGTTACAAAAATAAGAGAGAAAGAATTTGTATTGGGAGCCTTTGATTCTAGATCTAGCACATTCCTTCTGCAACATCATTGCATGACTTGGATAAGAGCTCTTCAAAACTGTGAATGAAAAATCTAAGTCTCAAAAAACAAATATAGCTATAAAAGATAAGATAAACTGAACACAAAGAGAAATTATAAGGTAAAGTCCTTTACTTATAATCATCTGGAAAAAAAAAAAAAAAAAAAGGTAAGAATGATGTGGCCAAAAGGCAAGTCATATGATAATTGTTACAGCCATGGAAACTTATTTAATAGGTCAGCAACTCAATTAAGCATAACATAACCAATAAAGCACACCCCACTACACATTCAACCAGTGATTTCAGACTCATAAAAGTTAATCCCACACAGTTTGTAACCATAACCAGTATGCACCATTACATTAGCTATCTCAGTGAAGTGGCAATAGCCAAAGCAAAAGTCCCTTGTGGGACCAGGGTGGGGGGGAATCAAAGCCAAAACCTAAAGATGCTGCAGTCTGTACAACAGTTTATTTTGTGGCCAATCCCTCATTCCGTCCTCATGAATGTAAGCTCAATATCCTTTTACATCTTAATAGCAGGAATATGAAGTCATTAATATCATTCCTCCCCAATGTCCCTTTCTCTAACATCATACAGGAATCTTCTTTCACTTCAAAAAAGAAGTTTTTCTCAAGCCCCATATAACCACTAATCTTGCACCATTTAAACCTCACTTTAAAACATTTATTAAACACTAAATGCATAGAAAATTGGGATATTCCCTATGAAGCACTAGAAGTTGCGGGGAAGTACTAGAAACCAACAGTTCTCTTAGCATCTCAAAAAGTTTCTGCTAAGTCACTAGGTATGTCATAATTTTTTACATGATGAATCTAACTCAGATCTTATACAGTATCACCTTATTCAACATATAACAGATCTTTTAGCCACAATAATAAAAAGTTCTAAGATAGATGGCAAAGTGTATAAGAGTTAATAATAAATGTGGCAACCAAAAGAGATAACATGATCTTAGATTAGACTACAGAAGTAAAGTGATGATCTTAGATTAGACTACAGAAGTAAAGTGTATAGAACAGTGTCTGTGATTAGGTTTCAGGAAATTTATAAGCTTGGATGCAGGAAAAAGTACATTTTTCTTTCAGTACAATTTTTCAAGCATTTTCTGTTTGAACTCAAATTATTCCTAATTTTGATGTATTTTGTTTTATGCATTTAAAAATATTATTGAGGGGGCAGCTAGGTGGCGCAGTGGATAGAGCATCAGCCTTGAATTCAGGAAGACCCAAGTTCAAATCTGGTCTCAGACACTTAACACTTCCTAGCTGTGTGACCTTGGGCAAGTCACTTAAGCCCAGCCTGGGGGGGGGGGGGGAATTATCGAGAAGGGTTTTATAAATTTCACTACAATGCCAAAATGATCCATGACAGAAAAATTGTTAAAAAAGCCTCAGTTTAGAACAAAGTGGCAATTCTATCATACCCTGCCATCCTCAAGTCCCTTTGGTTGTATCAAATATATGGTACCATTTTAGAACAGAAACAAAAAGGAGGGCATACAAAGAAGAAGAGTAGGAATATCACTATGGTCATGTCATATGAATATTAGGTAAAGGAAGAGGTAAGGAATTATATTTGTTTTGCTTGATTCTATAAGATAGAACTACAATAAATGATAAGAATTTATAAGAAGGAAGTATTTTACTTATAAGGAAATTCTAACAGCTACAATTGTTCAAAAATAACATGAAAGCCATAGGAGCAACCAGCTATTGAATTTTCTCAAATGACAAACAATAGATCACCACTTATCATATATGATATATACAGGACTCATAAATCTAAAGACTGGCCTATCTTAAGCCATCAGATAAGTTCCTTCCAGCTTAAAGAGCTATGAGCCCTACATTCCACTAAATCTTTCTTACTCAGATGTACTGCTCCACTTTCTGCAATTACTTTTTTGTTTGTATCCTTATTTCTCTCTATCTTTTTTATTTCTTAAATAAATATTACCGTCATTTCTGTAACAGCCCTGCAGATTAAACTCTCTTATGATAATTAAATGATAGTTAAGCAAAAATACAGCATTAGCCTTTGGTAAAGTATTCAACATTAAGAAGGATGGAGTGATTCATTATTTTCAAAGAGCTTCCTTGGTTATTCAAGTAATGTTTATCAATTCAGAGTGCAACTTCTTTGTAAAGAATTTTACATGTTGTAAGATAATCAGCTATAAATGACTTTACTATTCTCAGCAATAAAATGATCCACACCTACTCTGAAAAGACTTAGGATAAAAAATCCTTTCCTATCCAGAGAAGGAACTGATAGTATCTGAATAGATTAAAACATGTCAAGAGTGCTCCCTCTTTCCCTCTCCCTTTCTCTCTTTTTGTTCCTCCTCTTCTCTCTCTAGCCCGCCTCCTTCCCTCCTTCTCTCTTTCCCCTTCTTTCCTTTTTTCTCTCTTTCTGTCCCTCTCCCTCCCAGATTTTTCTTAAGGTTTTTTTTTTTTTGGGGGGGGGAAGATTTATGTTTTCTTTCACAACATGACTTTTATGGAATGCTTTGTATAACCTCACAGGTGCTTTCTTAATGAGAGCTGAGAATGCAGCTAAGGAAGAGAATCTGGAAGTCAAAGTTTTTAAAAATATATATAAAAAACTGTTTTAAATGTAACTGGGAAAAATAAAAATATAATAAGAACTTTGCAATACATGGTGGTTTTAAGTCATTGCTCATATTCTTTCAATCCTACATATTTCATTCTGCATGAGTTTATATAAATTTTATTTTTCTAATTCTTCATATTAGACATTTCTTACTATTCAATATTTCATTCTGTTTATTAACAGACTTTAAAAAAAAAAACATTTCCAAGGAGTCATGAGCTCATTTTGTTTACAGCTCATTGAAAAAACAAAGATTGCTACTATGAATATTTTTGTACACACTGGATCTTTGCTTCTTTCTTTGAATCTACTGATTTGAACATGTCTACTAATAAAATCTGTGGAGTCAATAGGTATTGACAAGCTAATCACTTATCCTGCATAATACCAAACTGAATTTTAAAAGTTGGATTAATGAGGGAAAGGAAGGGAGGACTCCATTTCTCAGTGCATAGATAGTAAGATAATCCCATGAGGTGCACTGTCCCCTGTAGATGAATTTACAGACCCGAAAACCTAGATTGATAAATAAAAGGTTTATTGTAGGAATTTGGAAGTAAAGCTCAGTTAGAAAGATGCCAAGGCCAGAGGTGGCCGCTGGGCAGGCAGGAACCCTTACATGGCCAGAAGGATCCCATGTGTTGGGAAGAAGGGCTCCTGCAAAGAGAGTGCTCCGACTCATCTCTTTTATACCTAGAAGATGATGGACGGTACCCCTAAGTTCTTGGCGGGCTTTCCAGTTAGCTCAGATCAGGTGAGGGCTGGGGGAAGCTGAGCTGATGATGGTGGGGGCTGAGCTTGGATATTCAAAGGGTGCCTTTGACCAGGATTTGTGAATCAAGGTCAGCCATGGGCAGTCAGAGAGGAATCTTAAAGGGACCCCAATCCCCATCAGGATCAATTCACAGTCAGAATTTAAAGCCAGATTTCTTGATTATGGGACCAGCAATCTTTCTCACCTAAACAACTGCAACACTTTTAATTGTTCACAATGTCTTAAGTCTGTCTTCTCATTAGTCCATTCTCCATCCAGCTTGAAAAGTGGTATTCATAAGCAAAGATCCGATCATGTCATTCTCCAGCTAAAGAAGTTCCTATGGATCCCATTATTGATGGGATCAAAGAAAATTATCTGATTTTCATATGCTAAAGATTCAATATAGATTCAACTTATCTTTCCAGTCCTTCATTTGGTATCTCTCCTCTTCGATATTAGTCTAATGAAAGGTTAATGATTGTCCCATTTGAAAAAATTGAAAAACTTGATTTTTAAAAATTATATATATTGCTGAGTTAATTGGGATTAAGTGACTTGCCCAAGGTCACACAGCCAGGAAGTATTAAGTGTCTGATTTGACTCAGGTCCTCCTAACTTCAGGGCTGGTGCTCTCTCCACTGTACCACCTAGCTGCCCCACTTTATTTCTATACTTTCACAATATCATAAGTACAAAGAGAGATAATGTAAGGGCCCTTTAAATGGGCGGACACAGTGCATCGGGAGATTGAGGCCCAGAAGTAATTTCTGTGGATATTAGGACTGCCCTTGGGCGGGATCCTGGCCATATTGAGATAGTTTTGTAATGGGTGACTCTCTCGCTGATTGGCTGTGTGTGTGACCTCACAGGCCCTATATAAGCCCACTGCAGGCAGCAACCGCCCTCTTTAATCTCCTGCTGTTCACCCTGGCTCACCAGCCTGGGTGGCCAAGCCAAGATGGGTAGCCAAAAGAGGTAAGGATTTTGGTAGTGAACACATGGGTCTTCTGACCAGGTGTTCACTCGGGAACCAACAAGTCAGGGCATCAGTTAAGGCATTATGTGAGTAGGTATAATAAAGGCTTTTAAGATTACACGTGGTTGTTCTTGAGTGCGCTACCGGTTATTAAGCTAGTAATTGTAACTGCCAGGAGAGCACGTTACAAATGGCGCCCAACGTGGTGGACGCATCAGGAATTATCAGGTTTTGAAAATATTTAATATTCAGAATTAAGATTCTGAAAGATCCGGTAGAAACGCCACTTAAGAGGGAAGACAGAGAAGCAATATGGACCCAGGTAAATCTGGGATCAGACTCAAGGACACAGCTGAACATAATGCTTATTATATAAAGAGGTTAAAGAGCCAGATGGAAGATCTTTTAACAAAGATCACCACTGAAGAACAGCAGGAAGCTTGTAATCAAGCTCCCAGAAGGCTATCCCCACACCCAGTAAATAGAGCTAGGAGAGGGAGCAACCTAGAGCTAATGCGATTGTATGACAGTAGAGAGTATAAAATGCCACAGCAAGAGTTGCTGGAATTGCAGGTTAAACTACAGATGGAGATAGAGAAAGAAGAAAAAGCTAGGTTACTACAGATAGAACAGGAAGAGTTCAAACCAGTGGCAGAAACTAAGGAAGGAAATAAACGAATCACATGGACTTCAGTTGTAGAAATTCTTCTTAGCGTTTTGTTGGTTTACCTTGTGCATTGTTGTTTTAAGGAATTTATTGATTACTCTTTCATTGAGAAGAAGTTTAGTTCTTTTTATGTGCAAAGCTCAGGTTTGATTTTAAATCAGCCTTTGGGGAATTTTCCAATTCTTCCCTCTGCCTCACCTTCTTGGGCCAAGGGAGAAGGGGGAGGAGGAAAAGGAAGGGCGATAATACCATCAGCACTGCCCATTAATCCATTCAAAACTCCTGTGTCTTCATTTCAAAAGACAGGAGTAGGCTTTATGCCCCAAGGCAAAAAGGAATTGTGGGTATTGAGTATAATCAGAAAAGTTTTAAAAATACAGTTCAGTTAATTTCTAAGAAACCTTACAGGGATAAGGCCTTGCAGTTAGAGAGAGTGGAGTTTTATACTTGTAAAACTGCTAGGATCGTCTTTGGAGAGTTGAAACTCCTCTTTTCTTACCTCGTGGATTTTCCACTTCCACAGGTGAGCTTGATTTCCCAACCCCCTACGGGTACTTATAAAACAGTGTTTATGTCTAGAATGGGTTGGAAAATTGTTGTTTTAATCACTAGAATAAATAGACAGTGTGTGATCTTTGACCCAGGAGGAAAAGTAATATCAGATTTATTGATTCACACTCCTGGAGTACAATTCGGTATCAGAAACTCAAACTTTGATTTTTAGGCAAAAGAATTCAGGGATATAGCCGAGTGTTCTAGTAAAGTCATCACTGCACAGACTATCCCCAAGATCTTCTCTTCTAAACAAGAGAAGGGAATTTTGGGATATGTGATTGCTTACAATTTTTAAATTTTGATTTTACATTTTTAAACATTTTTGATTTTACATCTTCAAAGTATTTTGATTTTACATTTTAAAGTTATTTTGGTTTTATATTTTTAATCTATTTCGTTTTTACACTTTTAAATTATTTTGGTTTTACATTTTTAAATTCTTTGCATTTTACCTTAGCAATGCACTTCGGGCATACACAGAAAGTGCAGCTAAGTGACAGACTGACTTTTGTCTGACTTTTGATCTTTTTGACAACAACTTTGTTTCCACTGTGATGTGGAAAGGCCTGGATGGCATTTGGAAAGGCCCAAGTTGGGCCCCGGGGACATTCCTTCCTAGGTGCAGATCCAGCAGTAGAGTTCATCCCCACCAGAGACATTTGTAACCTGGGGATACAAGAGAAGGACCAGACAACAGTCCAGAGAGACCAGCCAGATGTCCGCAGCCCTTCAGACGCTGATGGCAGCAATGTCCCTCCTGACCATGACACCAGAGACAGCAGACACAGTTCCAGTGTTGCAGCTGAAATGGACTGTTTTGGGTGATGCGCAATATAAAGACTGTAAATGGACAATGGGCCTGCTTGCTTCTCCCGTGGCCACTTACCATATGGTGGCCTGGGAAGAGGCTTTGCCCTATGCTTTCTATTGAAGGACTATGCTTTTAAATTAGTGGGTGAAAAACCAACACACCCACCTGCCATTGTTATTGAGACAATGTTACTGGACATGACTTTGCTTATGTGCACCTGTGAATCTAGAATTGTTCTAGAATTGTGAAAAGTGCAATAGAGAATTGTGATAAACTAGAATTGTTCTAGGATTGTGACAAGTGCAATAGAGAATTGTGATAAGCTAGAATTGTTCTAGGAGTGTGAAAAGTGCAACAGAAAATTGTAAGAAACTAGAATTGGTCTAGAACTGTGATAAATGTAACTAGAATTGTGATGTTTTACCTTGTTGACTTCCCACCTCAGTGTTGACATCCTACCTCATTGGCATCCAATCTCTTTGGCTTATTATCTCGAGTATGACTTTGATGAATGGGTTGAACATTTGGGCCACTGTTGAGCCTGGTTCTCATTGTCATACTTCTGTTTACTGATCTGCTGCTTTGTACCTCCTTGGGCATAACACTCTGTCATCTCATGGATCAAGTGACTATAGCTGGTGAGATGTGCGGTTCCCGCAAAACAAGAGAAAGGGAATTGTAAGGGCCCTTTAAATGGGCGGACACAGTGCATCGGGAGATTGAGGCCCAGAAGTAATTTCTGTGGATATTAGGACTGCCCTTGGGCGGGATCCTGGCCATATTGAGATAGTTTTGTAATGGGTGACTCTCTCGCTGATTGGCTGTGTGTGTGACCTCACAGGCCCTATATAAGCCCACTGCAGGCAGCAACCGCCCTCTTTAATCTCCTGCTGTTCACCCTGGCTCACCAGCCTGGGTGGCCAAGCCAAGATGGGTAGCCAAAAGAGGTAAGGATTTTGGTAGTGAACACATGGGTCTTCTGACCAGGTGTTCACTCGGGAACCAACAAGTCAGGGCATCAGTTAAGGCATTATGTGAGTAGGTATAATAAAGGCTTTTAAGATTACACGTGGTTGTTCTTGAGTGCGCTACCGGTTATTAAGCTAGTAATTGTAACTGCCAGGAGAGCACGTTACAAGATAATAAATTCTATCTTTAAAAATTAATGAGATAAAGAAAGATGACAGTAATTTAGAGAACTTTAATATATTCCTACTAATAATCTTTTTTTTTTTAATTTCAGAATTTTGGAATATTCCTTTCTTGAGTCTGATCACTTTTTCAGTCTATTTTAAGAGATTATCAATTTTCTACCAATTTTTATCTGTAATTTCCTTAAAGATATTTCCCGAGTCCTCTTCTCTCTTTCCATTCTTTTTCATTTAATTCATATCAGCCCAAAAGTTAAATAATCATCTCTACAGAAATGATCAAGAAATATATATATATATATATATATATATATATATATATATATATAAAAACACTAATTCTCTTTAGAAATCCTGTCTCACATGCTTACTGGAAATGTATACTAAGATAGGATGAAGATGGCAGAGGAAGGGAAGCACACAGTCAAGCTCCCTCGATATTCCCTTCCAAACAACTTCAAAAAAATGTTTCAAATCAAAATCTATGATAGAATCAACCAATGTTCAGGTCAGACATTCTTCTAGCCTAAGATAACTTCAGAGGCTGGAAGCAGAGATCTGTGATTTAGATAAAGGTTGGTCCACAACTCATGAGAATGTAATGCCAGTAGTGGGAGTAGGTAATTGTGACAGAAGCAGTGACAGTTTCAGGAGCTCAAACCAGAATGTGTAGCGGGATCTAGCAATTTGTCAGGGAATGAGAAATTACTCAGTGCAGAACCAAACTCTATTTGGCAATTCCATTGCCTATTCCACTTCTGGGAAACATTTCAAGGGTAGAAAGAGGCTCTTTCAGTCAAAAGAGAACAGAGGTCATGAGAAGCAGTATCATTTCTGGACCTTAGAGAAGAGAATGCCTGATTTCTAGTCCAAAGACAACAGAGTACAAACCAAGAGAACAGTAACTACTACAATACTTCCCAGATCACTCTACACTGAAAAAAAAAACAAAACAAAACAAAAAAAAAAAAAAAAAACACAAAAATTTACAAATTCCCCAGAACTAGCTCAGATAATAGCAATGCAAAAAAACCAGAAGACTTGGACAGTACCCTTACCCCAATCCACCTCACACCTGGAACAGAGTCCCACTTTCATATAAGTTCCAAGTCAAAGAAAAAGCTAAAAAAATAAATAAATAAAATAACAAAAAGAGAACCTGAACATAAAAAGCTACTACAATGGCAAAAAAGATAAAAATATAAACTTATAAGACAATAAAGTCAAAATACTTTTAAGCAAAGCTTTAAAGAAAAAGTGAATTAGACGTAAACTAAATAAAGCTTAATGAAAGAGCTAAAAAATAGTTTTCAAAATCAAATAATAGTAGAGAAAAATTAGGCAAAGAGATGAAAAGGGAGAAAATTATGAATGAAATAAATAACTTGGTAAAAAAAAAAAGGCACAAAAAAATAAAATAACAACTTAAAAACCAGAATTAGCCAAGTAGAAAAGGAGATGCAAAAGCTCACTGAAGAAAATAGTTCCTTAAAAATTAGGAATGAATATGTGGAAGCTAATTATTCCATGAAACTTAAAGAAATAATAAAACAAAGCCAAAAAGAAAAGAAAATGGGAAAACAGATGACCTAAACATCAATCCCAAGAGATAATTTAAAAATTAATAAACTGTATGGATCAAAGGCCCAGATTTAAAAAAAAAAAATCTAGATAAAATTTTAAGAAATCTTCAAAGAAAACTACCTTACTACCTTTCATATAAAGGATAAAAGTAGAAATTAAAAGAATCTACTGATCATATGCTGAGATCTCAAAATGAAAATTCTCAGGAATATTATAACTAAATTTCAGTTCTCCTAGATTAAAAAGAAATGGTTGAGTAGCCATAGAGAAGCCATTCAAGTATTGTGGAGACATAGTCAAAATCACATAAGGTTCAGCAGCTAATACAATAAAGAAGTGGCAGAGAATGGAATGGATGGGTACACTGGAATATGATAATCTGTAAAATAAAACAAACAGAATTACAACCAAGAATAACCTACTCAACAAAACTATGTAGAATTTTTTTAGGGATAAAAGTAGATGTTTAATGAAATAAAAGACTTTCAAACATTCCAGATGAAAAGAATAAACAGAAAATCTGATATTCCAAAATAGACTAAACACATTAAAAGTGAACATCAAAGAGTAATAAGGACCTCAATAAAGTAAAACTTAGGGCAATTAAACTGCAGAGGTGTGAATCAATTATGTTGGAATGATGCCCACTAAAAAAACAAATAAATAAATGGGGTGAAAATAAATAAATAATAGAGGAGTGCATGCATTAGGAAAAGAATAAGAGAGGTAAAATGGGGAATTTTTTTCATATAAAATAAGTTTTATAGTAGAGGAGGACATGGGGGGGGGGGGATTTCCAGGAAATGCTTCAATAGTACTCAGCTGTATAAAGAAAGCTAACTTATACAATAGAAGGAAATAAAAGGGGAGAATCATAAAACTGAGGGCAGGTTAAATAATACAATGATTAGAAGCAAAATATTTTTCAGGAAGGAAAGGATAGAGAAAACAGAGTCAGAAAAAGAGAGAGAGAAACAGAAGGAAATGGGATGGTTGGAAATATGTAGTTGCTAATCATAACCATAATGATGACCTGTGAATTGAACCAGTCTTTCCAGAAAGTAATTTGAAATGATACTAAAAAAGGGAGTTTTAAAAATGTCTATACAATGTGAACCAAAATTCCCACTGACAGAAATATACCCCCAAAAGTTTTTTTTTGTTTTTTTGGGTTTTTTTTTATTAATAACACTATCTCATTTTCTGGAACTTTATTAACAGCTGTAACTATTTGCCCTGTCAGGTTTATATAAAGTGTACAGACATACTCTGGTAAAGACATTAAAATGAAAGATTATTTTGTCTATATAGGGCATTCTTTCATCATAAGATCATAGAATCATATATTTAGAGCTGAAAATGACTTAAGAGACCATCTAATCCAATAACCTAATTTTTACAGGCGAGATACTTGGGCCTAAGAGCTTAAGTTAGAGAAGTTAGAAGGCAGCAGTGCTGGAATTCAAACTTAGGTCTGAGATTTACAATCCAACAAACTTCCCACAGTAATATTCCGCCTCTGTACAAGATAACATTTGGAAATAAATATATAATTTCATAAATTGGGATTTTGTTTATATTTCTGTCAACATTATGAGTATATTTGTTTTTTAAAATCTCTTTTCTTCCTGGAAGGAATAATATCCATGAGTAAAATGCATTTTTTGGTCCAGATCTTGATTTTATTGGCATAAGAAATTAATAGCAAGTGAAGAAACTCTCTTTACTAATGTAGTCAGAAATACATTCTGAAATTTTTGTCTTAAAGATAACATAAGTAGCCTATTTAAGTTCTAAGGTAACCTCATTCTAATTGCCACTGACAAGTTGGGTTCCCAGAGCTGGGCTGGCTACATATTCTCTGCTGGGTTATAGGTGATACATGATTCTCTAATGCCATTGGCCTGTTTGTGGCATCGTGTGCCACACACAATGCCAACAGTTTAATGTTAAGTGTCCAGATCATTGGAAGACAAGGACAAACTAGGTTTAAGGTTGTAAAAGGAGCCCATCTAAAAGAGTATGTCATGACTAAGGAGAATTTTATTGAGAACCTCACAATTTGAAGAGAAGTTGTGTGTTACCACTTTGCCCAAAGTTAAAGGTAAGAGAGATCTTTCATGAAGGTAATTGGGTCACAGACTTGGCATTAATGTTTATGCCAAATGTTGTGCTCAAAAATCTTCACTGGCACTCTCTTGAATACAGACTAAAATAGATTCCAATGTCTGGCCTTTAAAATCTAAAGCAATCTGGCTACTTTTTGAGATAATTCAAATTATTCTCTTGTACACACACTATCTTGTAAGGTAGATCTACTATTTCCTGGTCTTGGCATTCCATTTCTCTCTCTCTCCCTGAAATTTATCCTTAATCCTAATCTAAATGAACTCTAAAATCCTTTCCAACTTTAAATTTAAGATCCTGTGATTCTTGCTAAAACATAATTATTCATTGTTCATGGTTCTTTTTTCTATATAATCTGATTCCTTTCTCTCACATAACTTCAATGATCATTCCTCAGATTTTATCTGCAATCAATTTCCTCTTGAAATTATTTTACACAATGCTGAATGAGTGTTTAACATTATCTAAATGATTTCAGGTTATTCTTACATTATCAAAGACCTAATTAGGTTCACAATCCTTTTTTATTCCAATTTAACTGGCAATTTGATAGGTATGCTAATTTTCCATATACTTCATGCTCTCCTGAATTTCCATCTTTCCCAAACTATAAATCTCAACCATCAGTTTCTGACTCCTGTTAATGACTGCTAAGCATTGCTATTGAAAAGAATATTATGTTGATATCAAACACTACAAATCAATGATAAACAAACGCATTTTCTTATTGTTTATTAACTTTCTACCCTACCTTTATCAAATCCATATTTTATTCACCTCCAAAGACTATTACATTTTTCTCAATTCTCCCACACATACACACTTATATACCTCTTGCCCACCAACTTGCTATAAATAATCTAGAATCCTATTCCACTGAGAAGATTGAGGTAATTCAACATGGTTTCCCTCAGTATATTTCTAGCCTTAAAAGCTTGTATCATCATCAACTTTATTTTTTTTTCTTGAGCCAAAAAGGTGTTATGCCTACAATGCACAAAAATTAACACCATTCTTAATAGTTCTGATCTCATTTAATCTTGTCTCCTTGAGGACCTCATTCCAGAAGTCATCTTTTGTTTCAACTTCCTAACCAACTGTTTTTATCTAAACCAGTGAATTTTCAATTCCTGTTTCCATTATGTTACAAAATCTATGAATTGAAGTTACATATCATTTCTCCTTTTCTTTGATCAGACTACACATCTGAAACAATTAACTCCAATAGTTCAAGATATTCTTTGTCTTAGTTTTAGAGGTGGCATTTTTCCTAATAACTTGTTTGTCCTCATTCATTTCTCATTCACTACATGACTAGGGGTATTCCACAAGTGTACTACATAGCCTTTTACCCCCTTCTGTCTGGTGATTTTTTGTAGTTCACATTCATTATCTATCTTCAACTATTTCTACGTACGTGATTCTATATATATACATTCACTGCCTCCCATTTCACTTCATTCTTTTTAATGTAGTTTTTCATCACTACCAGTCTACTTAGGCTGTTTTCTCAAAGATTACTAAAAGATTTGTTAACTGCTAAATTCCACATCCATTTTATCACTTTAGTCCTCACTTCAGGTTTGAACACTGCTGGGAATTATTTTTTTTTTCCCTTTGAAATTCAAATCTTGTTATCTTCTAATGTTCCTCTTTCCTGTGTGATTATCCCCACTCAGTTTCCGTCAATAATTTATAAATCTTCTCTCAGTTTAAGCTGGGACATGTTCAAAGTTTATGTCCTAGACCTTCTTATCTTCTTAATATAGTAATTTTCCTTGGTCATCTTGATGGGGGTTGAGGTCCCTTTAAAATTCCTCTCTGACTTCCCATGGCTGACCTTGATTCACAAACCCTGGTCAAAGGCACCCTTTGAATATCCGGGCCTAGCCCCGTTATCAGCTCAGCTTCCCCCAGCCTTCACCTGACCTGAGCTAACTGAAAAACCCGTCAAGAACTTGGAACTGCCCACAATATTTTGGGTATAAAAGAGGTGAGCCGGAAATCCCTCTTTGCAGGAGCCCTCCCAGCCAACACATGGTATCCTTCCAGCCATGTCGGGGTTCCTGCCCGCCCAGTGGCCACCTTTGGCTCTGGCGTCTGAGTTTTACTTCCAAATTTCTACAATAAACCTTTGATAAATCTAGGTTTTCGGGCCTGTAAATTTATTTACAGGGGACACTGCACCTCATGGGATTATCTTACTATCTATGCACTGATAAATGGGGTTCCCCCTTTCCTTTCCCTCATTAGTTGGTGGCCCTACGGGGACCCCAAAATTATTACCCCAAAAACTAGCCTTAACCTTTTCAGGTCTCTCAGAACCAACTTCGTCCTTAGCAGCTCAAGCAGCTTCTGGGAAGAATATCTGTGTTGCTACCCTCGTCTCACTCTATCTCTAAAACATAGGGCACCTAGATCAGGTTTGGGGTGCGAGCAAAGTCTCCCGTGGAGACTACTTGAATTTCAGGTTGCTTCTTCTAGAGACAAAAGACCTTTTCCAAAGCATTTCTAATCCCTTTATCTCGCCAGAAAAGCCTGACCTCAGGCTGCAACTCTGACACACGGGAGAGTGTCTCTTCACCCCTTCTCCTCTCTCGGGTCCCAGGCCGGCAGTCTCCTTGATCTCTTCTAGGGGAGATATCTGTGTTTGAGCTCTTTTCACACTCCATTGTAGTGGACAAGCTGTAGCCACGAGGAGACGGTCAATGGATCGGGGCGAACTTGGAGATGTGTCTCTACCCAACTGAATGAGCCTTCACATTCGCCACCTGAGAAGCACTGGGTAAGATAACATCTTTCCCTTTCCCCATCCTCTCTCTTTTCCAACCTCTCCCATGTGGCTTAACCTGCCATTTAAGTGATCCCATCCTGTCCCCTTCTTGGGGTACAGTGGGGAGATTTGGGGACTCTTCAAGATCTCTAGAAAAGTCATCTATTCACTTTTAAAAGGTGCTCTGCCACAACTCTGAACGCCCCTCCCATAGCTTCTACCTGGCTCTTAAAGGAGCCAAGACTTACAGCGCTCTCAGAGAACTAGCTTGTCCCATACCTTTTAAAATGGGACTCGGTTTCCTGATTTAGTCATCCTGCATTTGAACATGCTCTCTAGGATGGATATAGGATTTTCTAAGCCTCAGAGCATACTTACCTGCTCTCTAAAGCCTAAACAGAGAGTTTAAACCGCTCAAGTTTTCTCTGTCTCAGGAGCTCCTAGCACACTCTCTATTTCTCTCGATTGGCATCCTATGCCCCCTATGCCAATAATTAAAGGCTTCTTTTCTCAAGTGCAACATTGGCCACAATGTCATTTCAGAAATAGCTTTGTAATTTTGGCTGGGGAACAAATTCCGAATCCAGGCAAATTAATTGTTGAGAGTGAGAATAGTTTCTTTTATCTTTTCCTCATCCTGACTGCAGCAGGAGGAGAATTAAGAGATTGAAACTATTTAAACACTCCTTAACTACTTTTAATTTGGTGCCTCCCAAAAATCTTTCTCTGTTCTGGTGTGGGACTGCCTGAGTTTCCTTAAACTGTTTCTTTCTTGCCTGAATTTCTCTGGCTTCAGTCCAGGAATGCAGGGATATAGAAAGAATAGATTCTCCCTCAAGCTGCCTTTTAGAGAATGGCTAAATTAACATTTGAATTCTATGTAGAGTTCCAATCTCTCTCTACTCACACAACCCCCAACTTGCTTAAGGAATCGCTTATCTCCAATTAGGGTCTGACCTTTCTAAATGTCCCAAACGCCCCCACACCCTAATCACTAGAAGATGGGTGAGGGTAGGGTCTTTTGTCTTCAACTCAGCCACTATTCTCTGCATTAAGTACCTCTAGCCTGAGGTAAATGCTAGCTGCCTTCCCCTCCCTCTGTCTCTTCTAACAGAGTAGGGAGGGGCCACATGGGATTTCACCACACTCCACCCAAAAGGTGAGATAAGCCTGCTTTCAAATTAATCCATCTATTTTTTTAAGACTCCTTAAAACTGGGGGACTACTGTTTGACTATTGTTCTGTATGAGAAAAACTTTTAAGCTCTCAAGGCAGCAGGACTTCCTTGAGAACTGCTACACAGCAGAGGCTGAGTTAAATGCACAAATGGGGGGCAGCTAGGTGGCACAGTGGCTAGAGCACCAGCTTTGAATTCAGGAGGACCCGAGTTCAAATCTGGTCTCAGACCTCAACACTTCCTAGCTGTGTGACCCTGGGCAAGTCACTTAACCCCAGCCTCAGAGGGGTAAAAAAAAAATGCACAAATGACCACAGACCTAAAGACTGTCCATCTCTGGCTGAGATACTCTAACTGCAGAGATTCAAACAGGAAGGTTTGTGTCTGAGTAAGGAATGCTGTTCTATGCTAATAATTCTGGGGTTATGGGGGGAAAACTGGTCCTTGCCACAAGTCCTTGCATTTTCTAGTTTTAGTCTGGCTTATTTGTTTTATTGTCCTGACTCAGTTTCCCTAATTTGCCTGCCTCAGTCCTGCCTCAGTTTCCCTGCCTCTTAGTTCTGCAAAAAAAAACCCTGCTTCTTTATCAGAATACTTGATAAGATCTTATGTTTCAGAATAGCAGAATGCCTCTCCCATCCCAAGCTATGGGACTGTCTTATCAAGATGCTGTCTCCACTGACTATGTCATCCCCCCAGAGACCTACTCCAAAATTGCTCTTGCCTCTATTTCAGTCTTCCAGTTCGTGAGGTAACATACCCCCCCACACTCTATCATCGAGGTGGGACAACTCAATTTCCCAGGACTTGATTGACACTGTCTGGAGCTCTACACTCAAGCCAAGCAATGCTCATTGAGATGTCATGGCACAGCTCTGGCGAAATAAAAGTTTTTGTCGTATCTCTCTCTCTCTTAGGGACGCCTAAAGGGGATGAAGGCTATAGAGTTGGGGTCCGTTTACTGCCTGTCAATAAACTCCACTGAACAGATTAACTAATCTATCTCCACCCACCTTGACAGGGCTCCCCTGCTGTTAGGACACACCCAGCAAAGCTTCTGAGTCCTTTGAAGCCAAAAGATTGGGAAAGAGCAATATTCAAACTTAGCCTGAGTTTCTATGAATGTCATCCATACTTCAGTAGGATTTCTTTCTAAAAGTTTAACTGCTAACTTCTTGAATTATCTTATGTGGAATTAGACATTCTGTATATGATTGTATTTGCATTGGGTACTTTAAAAACAAACTGATTTGTATGAAACATCTACTTGGATATGAACCTATGGGGACAAATACCTTATTGTTATCTGCTAGGTTCTTACTAAGTACTAATGAGATAATGAGATATTAGGTTCTTACTAAGTGCTAAGTCGGTACTGACAATTCTCTAATTCCGGCCTTTACTGGGAGTTTTTACTTGTGAATTTCTGGGGAAGAGCTTGCATGTTTAGGAGGAGCAAGTTCATTGGTTGAAGTAATTTTTCCCAGAAGCCCTTGCATTATCCCATACCCATTCTCTGGGAGGATAAAAGAGGGAAGTCACTCCTCTGGACCAGAGTTAACAGCAACTGTCTGGAGACAACGGTTCTCTACAGGAAGAAGAATCTGTCCGAGAGATTTGAGTTGACACAGCAGATCTCCTCCCAGAGAGTGATTGGCAGCTTCTGGAGACAACAACACATTACAAATTGGCGTCCACAACGTGGGGCAAGGACTTTTGCTTATCCTGACAAGGACTTATTCTGAGCCCTTCAGAGGAGCTAGACTGGACCTTAGCAATTTGGCGCCGGAACAGGGACAGACACAATCCTGATTCCAGTGGGAAAGCCTCTGATCCAGATCTCAGTCTCTCTGACCCAGAACCGTGAGTAGCAAGGAAACTTTGTTAAAGATTAAGTGAGCGTGCTAATAGACAAATAAGGAACTTAACTTAAGTGCTAAACTAGAAATCTCTTATAGTGAAATGGGGCAAACACCTTCTGTTCAAGGAAAATGTTTAGAGAGCATCATCAAGGTTATAAAAAGCCAAGGATTGATTATAATTTTGGAGGAAATTACTGAACTTTTAAAAACTGTGAAGGTCATATGTCCTTGTTTTTCTCTGGAAGAAGAATTGGATCCAGATGAATGGGAATTAGTAGGAAAGCAATTAGATGAACACTACAATTCCAGGCCAAACTCAATTTCCAAAGATACACTTCATACTTACAATTTAATCCAAATGGTTTTAAACAATGTTATTCTAAAGGAAGAGATGAAGGAGCAAAATGGGGAAGTGTCAACTAAACGAGGTGAAAAGGATGAATCAGATAACAATGAAGTTAAGTACAATTCTGAGCAACAGGAGCACCTCCCATCTCCTCCCTCAATTAACCCTTCAGGGGTGGAGCAAGAAGGAGGAGGGGAAGAGGCAGAAACACAAACAGAATCACCTGTGAAGCAGCCTAAGCCTATGACAAGATTAGAAAAAGCATTGGTTAAAGCTAAGAGAGGAGGACAGGATATAAGTGATTTTATACATGCATATCCTGTGATTGAAGATATTGACTCTGTAGGTCATAAAAGGAGAAGATATGCACCTTTAGATTTGAATAAAATTAAAGATTTGAAAAAAGGTTGTACCCTTTATGGGGCTGCATCAGCTTATGTTAAAATGTTACTAGATGGTTTGTTTTATGAAGTCCTCACCCCAAATGATTGGAAATCCATAGCAAGGACATGTCTAGAACCTGGAGAAAATTTCTTATGGCTTGTGGAGTTTCATGAATTATGTAAAATCCAAGTCAGATGCAATTTGGAAATAGGAGTTAACACAAATTTCACTTTTGAGCACTTGGCTGGTGAAGGCCGGTATGGAGAGAATTCAGAACAGATTAATTATACTATGACAAGATATGAGCAAATTGCTAAGGCTGCAATAAAAGCTTGGAGTATCCTCCCTGGACAGAAAGATCGGGGAGAGGCTTTCACTAAAATACAGCAAGGTCCCAATGAACCTTTTGCAGATTTTGTGGGACGTTTGCAAACTGCTGTCAAAAGAACTATTGGAGAAAATGCAGCTACAGAAATAATGACCAGACATCTGGCTAAGGAAAATGCCAATGAGGTTTGCAAAAGAATTATATGGGGATTAGACAAAGATGCTCCTTTAGAGGAGATCATAAGACGCTGAGATACAGTGGGAACAAATGCTTTTTACACCCGGACTATGATGAACGTAGAAAGACAGGGTCCCTCCTGGCAAGGGACTTCTAGAGAAATTTATCGATGTTTTCAATGTGGAAAAATTGGACATCTAAGATCTCAGTGTAGGTATGGAGATAGAGTGAGAAGACAGGGTAAAAGAAGACCTAAAACCCCATGTCCAAAATGCAACAGAGGACTCCAATGGGCATCAGAGTGTAGAATAATTCAGAGAAAGGGGATGAGGGGCCCAGGTCCAGGGCCCCAGGCAAAAAAGACTTGGGGCATGATGGCAGCTGATGTTATACCAAAAGAGCCTTTAGAAGGTCAGGACTCTGATTTGATCAACCAGCAGAAAAGCAATCACATGGCAGAAAGGGATTACCTGATAAGTCAGCCAAAAGGCAATCAGATTGCAAAAATGGATTACACTTGGGGAGAATACAGGCCTTTTAAACCAACAGGGCTGTGTCCAGTGCAAACAATTCCAATGTAATTGTCAGATGATGAGAAGAGATTTAGAAAGTGGTGAATGGAAGGGACCAGATAGGTTAACTGCCTGGGGGAGAGGGTTTGCTTGTATTTCTTCAGATGGAGAAGGAATCAGATGGGTGCCAATGAGTCGTATTCGCCTTGTCCATCAGAGAGACACAGAAAAAGAAAAAGACCTCAAAACAAAGGAGAAAATCTAAGAAACATCTTACACCAAAAGAGCATGGCTAATAAAAAGACTGTTAAAGAACTTTAAAAACCAGCAGGAATCATTGGATTTCCTAACACAAGATGAGACTAATGGACAATGGACTTATGGACATTTATAAATTCTCAATTTATGATTATTTGATCATGTTATTTGTTACATACTTCTAGCATGTTATGTTACTATGTGTTTGTGTAATCTATGTAATTATGTGTAATGCCTCCCACATTGATGGATTTATGTTTCAAGGTCATGACCACCCTATGTTCTAAATCAAAAGAAAGGGGGAGATGTTAGGTTCTTACTAAGTGCTAATGAGATAATGAGATATTAGGTTCTTACTAAGTGCTAAGTCGGTACTTGACAATTCTCTAGTTCCAGTCATGACTGGGAGTTTTACTTGTGAATTCCTGGGGAAGAGCTTGCATGTTTAGGAGGAGCAAGTTCATTGGTTGAAGTAATTTTTCCCAGAAGCCCTTGCATTATCCCATGCCCATTCTCTGGGAGGATAAAAGAGGGAAGTCACTCCTCTGGACCAGAGTTAATGGCAACTGTCTGGAGACAATGGTTCTCTACAGGAAGAAGAATCTGTCTGAGAAATTTGAGTTGACACAGCAGATCTCCTCCCAGAGAGTGATTGGCAGCTTCTGGAGACAACAGCACATTACAGTTATCAACATAAGGTTATGAGAATTTATGTTCTTGCATTTTTTTCTCCTCATGTAACTGGTTTTAAGATCAGAGCAATAGTCAACAGAAATTGTTAATGCAATTCAATTATATCATACCTTGCTGTTTCTAGCCTGATTATATGTAACCATTGTATCCTAAATGCTTGGCCAAATAAGTATTTAGCCTAGTCATCTGTCTGCTACTGGACAACTAATAGAGATCTGTAAGACCAAAACTGATTTCTAACACCTGTTGGTTTCCTTTTATCTCATTAACCTAAGACTCTCAGTTCTCCTCTCAGGGCAACTCCTGCCTCCAGACACTCAGAAAGAAGCAGAGATGCCCTTTTAATGCAAATGTCTTCTAGACTTAAGCCTTAGAAGACCCCAGTCTCTGCCCTGAATTCAAGCAGGAGGAACTGCCTTTTCACCATCACAGAACACCACAAGGGTTGACCTGGCCCCCAGCATCCTGCTCCCTAGTAGGAATTTGAGGTCTTGCCCTGTTTCCCTTTTATCTCAGGACAGCCTGAACACCCCAGGGGCCAGTAAGCTGGGTAGGCTATGCTGATACTGTGAACCCCCTCTGACTCCTTTCACCCCTCCCGCATAAAGAGTGGGGAAACTAGGAAGGAAAAGATTCAGGATCTTTGCTTACTGAATAACCAACTCTCTTCAAGAACAGCACAGTTTTTCCAACATTTCCAAGAGCTTAAAATGCATTCGTATCTTGATCTGTAGCCCTGACAACTGGGGATATATCCATCCCTAGACCCTGCCTTACAAAAGAGCAGCGGTACATTAAATCTACTAGATATCAAGGCCTCTTGCCTCCCCTGACTTCTGAGTCCACACCCGTTCCCAACCCCAGTAGAAATTAGTTTTCCTGGAAATTAAGGGTGAAAGAGCTAGGCTACAAATAATCTTTTCTCTCAGCATTTTCTCCTATTTCTCTTTGATAATTAGATGGACCATCAGACAAGCAGCCCACAGAAGGGACCTGATGCATTGCTAAAGGCCCATTCCCCTGAATATCACCATCTCCACCCTGGATGACACCCCACTTTTAATCTATTCCCGAGATCTGTTTTCTCTAGGCTTCACACTTTGGATTCTCAGCTGGCCTTTCAGCCTGGAGAACACTGACTGGGGACAACTGACCGGGACACCCTCTAGATGCCCTGCTGCCATCCCCCACACCTCACACCTCGCCTCCTGACATGAAATCCCAAATCTCTACAACCCTTGTCAGCTTGAAGAAGTTAAAGAGGAGATTGATGCCCCCTTTTCCCACATGCATCTGGAGGCGATGGTTTGAGGGGGGAACAAGATGAGGGGACCCCGTTACTCTGATGATCTTTGGAGAAAATCTTCAACCTTGCCTTAAATGAAGGACACTGCCCCAAATTTTCTTTTTTCTTAAATGAATTTAAGTCTCAACTGTTTAAGGAGGGAACTGATGGGGGTTAGGGTCCCTTTAAGATTCCTTTCTAATTGCCCAACCCATGGCTGACCTTGATTCACAAATCCTTTGAATATCCGGGCCAGCCCCACCATCAGCTCAGCTTCCCCTAGCCCTCACCTGATCTGAGCTAACTGAAAAGCCCGCCAAGAACTTGGAGCTGCCCACAATCTTTTGGGTATAAAAGAGATGAGCCAGAGCACTCTCTTTGTAAGAGCCCTTCCCCCAACACATGGTATCCTTCCAGCCATGTAAGGGTTCCTGCCTGCCCAGCGGCCACCTCTGGCCCTGGCGTCTTTCTAACTGAGCTTTACTTCCAAATTTCTACAATAAACCTTTTATTTATCAATCTAGGTTTTTGGGCCTGTAAATTCATTTACAGGGAACACTGCGCCTCATGGGATTATCTTACTATCTATGCACCAAGAAATGGGGTTCCCCCTTTCCTTTCCCTCATTAATCTCATCCACCCTCCTGTGTTCAACTGTCACATCTTCACAAAAGTCTCCAAGATATATGTAGAACACCCAAATCTCTTTCCTGAATTCAGTTATATACCAAATTAGAGACTGGCCAGGAGAGTGTATTTGGAGTTCAAAGCACAAGTGCGGAATGGAATGACCCCAAAAGTCCATTTTATCCTCCTCTACAAAGATAGACATCAGGAGCATTTTTGCTGCTCAGCCCTCCAATCCGAGGAGAAAGGAGGTTGAGGCAGGGGACATCAAGCTAAACTAGAGTTAAAGGCATAGTGATGAGCTTAACCTGGGAGGAAGTGCCTGGAATTGAAACCAAGCAGGGAAACAAATGCAGATACTTCACAAGATCACCAAAATAACATTTACAAATAACATTAATGGTGAAGTCCGAGTTAGCTCCCTGTTGACTTCAGAATCAGCTAAAGTCAGGATCAGCAAAAGTCCTTGGTCTTTAGGAGGAGATGTAAAGGAGATGGACGAAACTCTCCCTTCTCCTCTTTCTCCTCCAAAGTGACTTCAGGTTGTCTTACTCCACCCCCTAATCCCTCCTATGATTAGATTGAGCCAGCACAGAATAGTGAGAAGGGCCATTTTCCAAGCATATGCTAATAGAGTATTGTTCAATAAGTAATTAGCCTTAAGTGCTCCATTGTTTGATTTGAGAGCACCTATTCAGAATTTCAGCCCTTTACATTTAGTCACTGCATTCTCCTGCTCAAAAACTTTAGATGGTTTGTTATTGCTTGGAGTTAAAATTTACACTTCTTAGCTTCACATTTGAGAGCTTCCAAGTAAAGATCCAAGGTAATTTTACATCATTACCCTTTGAACACACATGTTCCAGATAAACTAGACTACCAGCTCTCCCTAACCTTTGATTTCATGCCACTGGACCCACATGACTAGAAGAGAAAGTGAGGCTGGTGATTCTGCTCAGCCCTCCCACACCTGGCACTTTCATATTATGGCATCACCTTTCTGAAGCCAGGGTGAGAAGAGGGGCCAAACAACAACAATCAACATATTCAGTTCCATTACACATCAAGTTCATTTCCCATTACAATTAAAATTATTCACTCCTCATCTGAGAATTAAAACCCTTTTCCTATTTCAAAACTGAGTTCAATAATTTTCTTTCAATACACCCCATGATCCCTCCAGCTGAAAATGTTTTTTCTTCTCAAATTTTCCTTGAGCATCTTTGTTAAGAGATTGTTGTTCCTATAGCATAACATGTTATACTTATTTATTGCCTATCAATAACTCATACTCTTTTCGTTTGATCCAATCCCCAAATAAACTAAGAGATCTTTGAAGGTAGAAACAATATTGCACGACATTACTGTACGGTATCCTGCATACAGTAGATATTAAATGTGTGTTGAATTAAAAGAGCGTGATTTGTTCAAGATTACATGTCTTTTAAGACCTGTGCTAATTACAAATTTGTTTATTATTATATTAGTTTCTAAAAGTATTTCCTATGTCTTAATTCTGAAGGATAAGAAAAATAAATAAGGATTATCAACTTCCATGCTAACTAAGCAAACTTGCATAAAATCATGAAATCATTTACACCAAAGGAGCTATGTTTTCTAACACATGAAATAGAATTATTTTTATCGGTTCCTTACAAAAGTTCAGATTCTAGTGTGATACAGAAAAATCATCTGTGGCATTAATAACAGACTAACATTTATAATAATTTGTGTATTACTTTATAATATGGCAACTATTTTACCAACAGTAGGGTCATTAGTTGTTTTCTTTTTCTTTTTTTTTTCTTGCTCAATTAATAAGCACTTATACAGTACTTCCCTCTAGTGGTTTCAGCCACTATTGGCCAAAATTCTAAAATAAATTTAGACCTATTTAAAAAGAATGCATGGAGTTAATATTATTTTTTAAAGATGAATTTCATTTTAAGTATTAGCTAGAATCCAATATTTTTAGAATACACCCATTTGCCTAGAACAATAACAAAAAGTCAGATACAACTGTACAATCTCCATAGACACGGACATTCCTCTGAGTTTGTAACAAAATTGCAGGAAAACAAGTCCTACTAGTATGCTGGTTCTTCAAAAAGGCTTATATTTCCTATGTTCCTACAATTGAAAAAAATATCAGATAACCTTTGTTGTTTGTTCTTAAGTTTTCTAAGGCAGAAAGAACTCTTTTCCCCACATCAGAAAGTTCCTAGACTAAAGTTACTGGGACTCTGTCTTCCAGGCATTAATCTTTCATCTTCAGGCTTGGATGATAAAGGGCAAAAGATAGATACTACTTAGATTATTAGAAAAAGCACAAATTAATCATTTTCATTTAATTTCATTAATTTATTAACTGATTCATGTCTTATAAAAAAAAAAGTTGGAGAAAATTTCTAAAGTATTAAATGTGCATTCACCAATTCCATAAAATGACTGATATAAAATGCACAATACATATATGAACATATATGTGTGTATGTATAAGTATATCTGTGTGAACATATATGTATATAAAATGTGGGTGCAAAAATATAAGGATAATTGGTAATATTTTATAGGGCTTTAAAGTTTACAAACACCTCTCAACAACTCTGTAAAACAGGTGCTATTAATTTCCTTATTTTGTAAATGAAAGAAAAGCACAAAGAGTGCCTTCTGCAGAGATGCATCACTAATAAATAGAATCAGGTCTTCTTGACTTCAGGTCTAGCAACTTATTTATTTGAAAATATTAAATAACTATACCATTTCTCAAATTAACCAATATTTAGAATAAATTTGTTTCTTTTAAGCACTTTTGTTTTTTCCATAGCAATAATTGGATAAAGGAAATGTTTGTGCTTCCCAAGCTACATCTAATTATTAGACAAATGGTATTCAATAATGTCATCATTACCAAAATGTCTTTGAACATTCAAAGTGTATACTAATGTGACATCACATTGGGAAGACAGGTTGGTTATCATCTCAATGCAGACTACACCCAAATCTATATATCCAGCCTGACTATTTCCTGAGCTGCAGTCACACATTGCCAATTAACTGTTACATATTTCAAACTATAAATTGTGTCCTAATCTTAAAACCAACAACATATCCAAACAGAAATCACATTATGGTTCACTTAAAATATGCCCCACTTCCAAACTTTCCTACTTTTGTCAAGGGCACCATAAACCTTATAATCAACTAGACCAACAACCTTGGTATCTTTTGTAACACTCCCTCATCCCAGATATCCAATCAATTGCCAAGTACTGTCATTTTAACTTCCACATTTTTTATATCCATATCTTTTATATATATATATATATATATATATATATATATATATACACACACATACATACATACATATATATATGCCAATCTAGTTCAAGCTCTCCTCCTTCCTGATATGGACTACATTTGCCATTGTTAAGTCCTATTAGTTGTGTTCAATTCTCCATGACCACATTTGAGGTTTTCTTGGCAAAGATACTGTAGTGGTTTACTAATCCCTTCTCCAGTTCCTTTTATAGATAAGGAATTGAGGCAAACAGAATTAAGTGATGTGCCCTAGGGTCACACATTAAGTATCAAGAGACCAAATTTGAACTCAGGGCTTCATGACCTTATTATATTACCATATTACAAAAGCCTAATTAGTCTAACCCCCCCCCCCAACTCTTTCCTACAATGCATACCATCTATAACCTCTATAAAGCAATGAACAAGCAATTATTAAATGCCTACTGTATACCACATACTCCACTAGCAAATGAGGAAACATAAAGGAGGAAGAATCCTTAATCTTGAAGACCTAACAAAACAGTAATAATTCAATATATATACAAAATATGTATATTTAAAAATAATAGAAGTGAAACAAGATAATTACAACTTAAGAGAAATACAGGTGGGAGGGATCCAGTAATACTTCACAAGAAACTTGGTGCTTGATTTGAGCCTTTAGGAAGCTAGGGATTCCAAATAGGCAGAAACAGAAATAGAATACATTTAAGGCAAAGCATTCAAGATGCAGCTAATACAAAGCTATGGAGACAGGAGATGTAATTTGTATGAGGAACAGCAAAGACAGTCTGACTGGATTATATTGTAGATAAAGGACAGATTGATGTATAACAAGGCTGAATGGGGAACCAAGTTATGAAATGCCTTAATTGCCAAAGTAATAGCATTTCTCCCTAGAGATACTAAAAAGTAATTAAAGTTACTTGAATGGGTAGGGGAGGGTATTATGATATATATGATTTAGGAAAATCACTTTAAAAGGTAGGTGAATGAACTAGACAGAGGAGAAATGAGTAGAAATGAAACCATTTATGAGGCTATATATATATTATAGAATGAGGAGCAGCTTTGTGATGAAAATTAAACTAGTAAGATCTGATGAGGTCACAAAAGAGCACAGAGAGAAGAAAGAAAAAAAAGGGGGGGGTCAAGAGATACAATCTTGAAATACACCTGCTAATGAGAAGTGTGACATAGATGACCCAGCAAGAGTGAGATCTCAGATGAGTAAATAGAAATTGAAGAAAGCAACATCATAAAAGCTCAAGATAGTATCCAAGCAAAGAAGGTGTTTAGACATGTGAGATACTAAAAAAAAAAAAAGGAAAACTAAAAAAAGGCTCTCAGATCTGAAAATTATGAAAATCATTAGATCAGAAGAGAAACAGTTAACTCAGAAAATATTGCAAAAAGGTATTCTGTTAAGATCTCATCTTGAAGATATAAATGGACTATATTCAAATGCCTAAGAATAAAACTCATTTCCCAATTTATAAAGTCAAAGGTCATCAATAGGAAGCTTTTACAGGAAGAAATTCATGCTATGTATAGCTGTATGAAAAAAATGTTTCAAATCACCAGTTAGAGAAATGCAATTTAAAGCCATTCTGAGCATCCACCTTATAGCCATCATACTGGCAAAGTTGACAAAAAGTGAGAATGATAAGTGCTTGGAGAAGATATAGGAAATTAAGTACCGTGATTTGGCCCAGTCACTGTGTAAAGTAATTTGGAACTTTGATCAGACAAAAATTAATATACTGTGTATGTGTTCATATTAACAGACGTGTACAGCAGAGATCAAAAGCAAAGAAGAAAGATTTTATGTACAAACATATTTATAGCAACACTTTTTGTAATGGCAAAGAACTGGAAACTAAAGGGGAGGGTCCCATAAATTAGGCAATGACTACAAAAATATTGTCTATGAATGTAATGCAATATTACTGTACAAAAAGTGAAGATGGTTTCAGATAAATCTGGGAAGACTTATATAAACTAAAATGATATAGTGAAATGGGTAACATCATAAGAACAACTTATATTCTAGTATCAATATTGTAAAAATTGACAATTCTGAGAGAGGTAAGAAATCTACTCAATGACATGATCAAGTATGATCCCAGAGAAGTGAGGTTGAATAATGCTGTATATCCCGAAGGAGAAATAATGAATAAAAAGAAAATGGCAAATGTGGACATTTCTCTTAACTTAATTATGCTTATTTGTTTTTTGGGGTTTTTTTAAGTTTTTAATTTTCAAAACATACGCATGGATAATTTGACACTGACTCTTGCATATCCTTGTGTTTCAGATTTTCTCCTCCTTCCCTCCATCCCCTGCCCCAAATGACAAGCAATCCAACATATGTTAAGCATATTAAAATATATGTTAAATCCAATATTTATAAACAGATATATAGTTCTCTTGCTGCACAAGAAAAATCAGATCAAAAAAAGAAAGTAAATGAGTAAAAAAACAAAATGCAAGCAAACAACAACAAAAAAAGTGAGAATGTTATATTGGATTCCACATTCATTTCCCACATTCCTCTCTCTGGGTGTAGATGGCTCTCTTCATCACAAGATGAACTGGCATCAATCATTTCATTGTTGGAAAAAGTCACATCAAAATTGATCAGAATATAATCTTGCTGTTGCTGTGTACAATTATCTCCTGGTCCTGGTCATTTTACTCAGCATCAGTTCATATACGTCTCTCCAGGCCTCTCTGAAATCATCCTTCTGGTCTTTTCTTACAGAACATTAATATTCCATAGCATTCACATACCATAACTTATTCACCCATTCTCCAACTAATGGGTATCCATTCAGTTTGCAGTTTCTGGCCACTACAAAGAGGGCTGCCACAAGCAATTTTGAACATGTGGGTCCCTTTCCTTCCTTCAAAATCTCTTTGGGATATAAGCCCAGAAGAAACATTGCTAGTTCAAAGGGTATGCACAATTTGATAACTTTTTGAACATAGTTCCAAATTGCTCTTCAAAATGGCTGGATACCTTCACAGTTCCATCAACAATGTATCAGCGTCCCAGTTTTCCCACATCCCCTGCAACAGTTCATCCTTGTCTTTTCCTGTCATCTTAGCCAATCTCACAGGTGTAAAGTGATAACTCAGAGTTGCCTTAATTTGCATTTTTCTGATCAATAATGATTTAGAGCACCTTCTTATATGATTAGAAATGGTTTTAATTTCTTCATCTGAAAATTGTCTGTTCATATTATTTGACCATTTATCAATTGTAGAATGTCTTGATTTTTTTACGTTTGAGCCAATTCTTTATATATTTTAGAAATGAGGTCTTTATCAGAACTTTTAAATGTAAAAATGATTTCCCAACTTATTGCTTTCCTTCTGATCATGTCTGCGTCAGTTTTATTTGTACAAAAAGTTTTTAACTTAATATAATGAAAATTATATATCTGGTGTTCAATTATACGTCCAATTTTTCTTTGGACGTAAACTCCTTCTTTCTCCCCAGATCTAAGAGGTAAACTATCTTATGTTCTCCTAGTTTGCTTATATTATCACTCTTTATGTCCAAATCATGAACCCATTTAGATCTTATCTTGGTATGCAGTGTTAGGTGTGGGTCAAGTCCTATTTTCTTCCATATTAGTTTTCAATTTTCCCAGCAGTTTTTGTCAAATAGTGAGATTTTATTCTGAAAGCTAGGGTCTTTGGGTTTGTCAAACACTAGATTGCTATAGTCATTGACTATTTTCTCCTGTGAACCTAACCTATTCCACTAATCAACTACTCTAATTCTTAGCCAGTACCAAATGGTTTTGGTGACTGCTGCTTTATAATATAGTTTTAGGTCTGGCGCAGCTAGGCCACCTTCATTAGCATATTTTCTCATTAATTCCCTTGAAATTCCTG
Source organism: Sminthopsis crassicaudata (assembly GCF_048593235.1). Lineage (NCBI taxonomy): Eukaryota > Metazoa > Chordata > Mammalia > Dasyuromorphia > Dasyuridae > Sminthopsis > Sminthopsis crassicaudata. The sequence continues at coordinate 496,742,905 of NC_133619.1, read as the reverse complement.
ACCTTTAATTCTTCCAGATGAGCTTTGTTATTATTTTTACTAGATCTGTAAAATAATTTCTTGGGAGTTTGATTGGTATGGCACTAAATAAAATAGATTAATTTAGGTAGCATTGTCATTTTTATTATATTTGCTCAGCGTACCCATGAGCACTTGATATTTTTCCAACTGATAACATCTGATTTTATTTGTGTGGAAAGTGTTTTATACTTGTGCTCATATAGTTCCTAACTTCCCAAATACTTTATACTATTGACAATTATTTTGAGTGGAATTTCTTTTTGTATCTCTTGCTTCTGGACTTTGTTGGTAATATATAAAAATGCTGATCATTTACTTATGTGGATTTATTTCATATGCTGCCACTATGTTAAAATTGTGAATTGTTTCCAGTAGTTTTTAGTTGATTCTCTTGGGTTCTCTAAGTATACCATCATATCATCTGCAGAGAGTGATAATTTGGTTTCCTCATGACCTATTCCAATTCCTTTAATCTCTTTTTCTTCTCTTATTGTCAAAGGTAATATTTCTAATATTTAATAGTAATGGTGATAGTAGGCAGCCTTGATTCACTCCTGATCTTATTGAAAATGGTTCTGGTTTGTTCCCATTACATATGATGCTTGCTGATGATTTTAAACAAATGCTACGATCATTTTAAGGAAAAATTCATTTACTCCTATACTCTCTAGTGTTTTTAATAGGAATGGGTGTTGAATTTTATCAAATGCTCTTTCTGCATCTTTTGAGATAATCATATGATTTCTGTCAATTTCATTATTAATATAGTTGATTATGCAAATAGTTTTCCTAATATTGAACTAGCCCTGCATTCCTGGTACAAATCCTACTTGGTCACAGTGTAATCCTAGGGATGGACTTTCTGTAATCTCATTGCTGATATTTTAAAGATTTTTGCATCAATATTCATTAGGGAAATTAGTCTATAATTTACTTTCTCCCTACCTGGTTTAACTATCAGCACCATATCTGCGTCATAAAAGGAATTTGGTAAGACTCCTTCTTTCCCTATTTCTAATATAGCTTATATAGTATTAAAATTAATTGTTCTTTGAATGTTTGGTAGAATTCACATGTAAATCCCATCTAGCCCTGGAGATTTTTTCTTAGGGAGTTGATTAATAGCTTGTTCTATTTCTTTTTTTTAAAATGGGACTATTTAAATAATTTATTTCCTCTTCTGTTAACCTGGGCAATCTATGTTTTTGTAGATATTGCTCCATTTAATTTAGATTATCAAATTTATTGACATAATAGTTGGGCAAAATTACTCCTAATTATTGATCTAATTTCCTCTTCATTGGAAAGTTCTCCCTTTTCATTTTTTAAACTAATAGTTTGATTTTCTTCTTTCTTTTTTCTAAACAAATTAATTAAAGGTTTATCTATTTTGTTGGTTTTTTCATAAAACCAACTCTTAGATTTATTTATTAATTCAATCATTTTCTTATTTTCAATTTTATTAATCTCCCCTTTTATTTTTAGAATTTCAAATTTGGTATTTAATTCAGGGTTTTTAATTTGTTCTTTTTCTAGTTTTTTTAGTTGTAAACCCAATTCATTGATCACTTTATTTTATGTAAGTAAGCATCTAGAGATAGAAAATTTCCCCTTATAACCACTTTGGCTGCATCCCACAAATTTTGGTATGTTGTCTCATTATCGTCATTCTCTTGGATGAAGTTGATGATTGTGTCTATGATTTGTTGCTTCACACATTCATTCTTTAGGATTAGGTTATTTAATTAATTTTTTATCTAATTTCTCCTGGCTTTATATTATATGTGATTTTTACTCCATTATGATCTGAAAATAAAATGCATTTACTCTTTCTGCCTTTATGCATTTTATTTTGAGATTTTTATGCCCTAATATAAGGTCAATTTTTATATAAGTTCCATGAACTGCTGAGAAAAAAGTAAACTCCTTTCTGTCTCTATTCAATTTTCTCCAAATATCTCATACTTAACTTTTCTAACATTTTGTTTACCTCATTAGCTTCTTTCTTATTTATTTTGTGGTTCAATTTATCTAGTTCTGAGAAAGCAAGGTTGAGATCCCCGATTAGTATAGTTTTGCTATTTTGTCTTGCATCTTTCAACTTCTCCTCTAGGAATTTGGATACTACATCACTTGATGCATATTTGTATTGATTTTGCTTCATGGTACCCTTTAGAAAAATATATTTCTTTTAATTAGATCTTTGCTTTTACTTGATCCTGTTTTTTTTTAACTTCACCTGAAGCAAAATAGATTCTGCTCCAGCCCTTTACCTTCACTCTGTATGCATCACTGCTTTAGATATGTTGCTTATAGACAACATATTGTAGGATTCTGACTTTTAATCTATTATGCTATCCACTTCCATTTTTATGGGAGAGTTCATGCCATTCACATTCACAGTTAAAATAACTAATTCTGTATTTCCTGCCATCTTATTTACCCTAAGTTATGCTTTTCTCTTTCCTTTCCTCCTTCCCTCCTTCCCAGTATTTTGCTTTGGATGACTACCTCCCTCAAACAGCCCTCCCCCTTTAGATCTCCTCCCCCTTTTTTATACCTTTCCCCAAATACTTCTGTTTTCCTTTCTATTAGTCTTTCCCTTTCTTTTCCCCTTCTCTCTCCCATTTCCCTATAAGTTGACACAACATTCTCTGTGAAACCAAATATGTCTAATATTCTCTCTTTGAGCCAAATCTGATCAATGCTCATCCCCTTCCCTTCTTTCCCTTAATTATAATAGGTTTTCTTTGCCTCTTCTTGAGATGTAATTTCCCTTATTTTACCTCCTTTTTCCTCTTTCTTCCAGTATGATTCCCTTTCCACCTTTTTCATATTATCATAATAAAATCAAATTATACTTGCAATAAGTATAAGCAATATATCTTTGTAATTGTTCTTCACACAATACATCATCTTTCACTTCCACATTTTCTGTGAGAATCTCTCATGGCTAGGATGTATTCTTCCCTTCAACTCCTCTTCTTCCTTTTAAAGCCTTTAGCTTTCCTTGAAAGCTCAGTTCAAGTACCTCCTCCTTTAGGCAGCCTTTGCTGATTCCCCACACCAACTTGTGAAATACACCATTAAGTTTAACTTCAATGTCTGCCTTTTATTCACAACCTCTTGGAGGTATAGCATTTTCCAAACCTTAAAGTAACAAATAAATGGTAGTTATCATAATGTTTTATGTATGCTTATATGCTTACTTGTTGTGTCCTTGTACATATTAGGAAGGCATGGACAGTTTAGCATATCTCCAAATTTCCAAATAAAAGGGAAAATAAATAGCAAATAAAAGGATTTAATAAATTTTGATTAATTCATATTATGTATTGATATTATGAAGAAGTAACTACTACGCCACTGTTTCCTTTAAGAAGCTTTACTTTTACTGTTTTTATAAATAATACTAGCTTCTCTTTTCTGTCCTTGTACTTTATTCAGTTCCAAAAAAGAAAGCCCTAGCAGGAGTATGGGGGATTATATTACCAGGCCAAATCAGTTCATGAGGTGCCTATTTAAATAATATATTGTAACTACATCATAAATAATTCAAAGTATGTAAATATTATATTTTTATACATCTTGCAATAGGGAAAAATACCCATACATAATATACCTTGTTTAGCTATTTCCCAAATGATGGGCATCTCTTTGATTTCCAATACTTAGTGATCACAAAAAGAACTACTATAAATATTTTTGTAAAACACATCCGCTCCCCCCCCTTTTTTGGATATCCTTGGGATTTAGACATAGCAGTTGCATTGCTTGGATCAAAAGGTATTTGCAGTTTTATAGCTTTTGAGCAAAGTTCCAAAATGCTCTCCAGAATGGTTGGATAAGTTCACAATTCCAGCAACAATGCATTAATGTCTCAGTTTTTCCATATTTCCTTCAACATCCAATATTTAGGATCTGGTGCAACTAGCCACCTTTTTTTTTTTTCCTTTAACTGATTCCTCTGATATCCTTGAGCTTTTGTTCTTGCAGACGAATGTTATTATTTTTTTCTAGCTCTATAAAATAGTTTTTTGACAACATGACATGGCAGTGAATAAATAGATTAAATAAAATTTTCATTTTATCATATTGGCTTGGCCTACCCATGAAGAGTTAATATTTTCCAATTGTTTAGATTCAAATTTATTTGTGGGAAAAGTGCTTTACAATTATGTTAATATAGCTCCTAAGTCTATAATTCTTTTAATGAAGTTTCTTTTTCTATCTCTTGCTGCTGGACTTTATTGGTAGTACATGGAAATGGTGATGATTTATGTGGGTATATTTTGTATCCTGCAACTTAAGTTAATTGATAATTTCAAGTAATTTTTTTAGGAGAATCTCTTGGATTTTCTAAACATAACATATCCACAAAGAATGCTAGTTTTGCTTCCTCATTGCCAGTCTTCATTCCTTTCCTTCTCTTATTGCTATAATTAGCATCTAGTACAATAACAGAGGTGACAAGGGGAATCCCTGCTTCTAGCTTATCTCCATTATAAATAATGCTTGCTGATGATTTTAGATAAATAGCATTTATCATTTTAAGATAAGCTCTATTTATTCCTATGTTCTCTAGTATTTTTAAAAGGAATGGGTGCTGTATTTTATCAAAAGGATTATATGATTTCTGTTAGCTTTGTTATCAATATAGTCAATTATGCTGATACTTTTTCCTAATCATGAATAAGCTCTGCATTCCTGGTATAAATTCTATATAGTCATAGTGCATGATGTATAGTTATATACTGGTGTAATTTATTTGCTGGTATTTTATTTGACTTTTTTTGCATCAATATTCATTAGGGAAATTGGTCTATAGCTTTTTTTTTTTTTTTTTAGGGGGGGGGGGTCTGTTTTAGCTTTTCCTGATTTCTCTACTCCACTAAGTTAACAGTCTATGTTTACAGAATGTAGGGGAAGATTAGGCTGATTATTTAGTATAAAATAGATGAAAACAAAACGTACAAGAAAAAGATAGGTTATTTCTGCCAATTTCCAAATAAAAAAGACAAAGTTCAAAATAAAGACACTGAGAATATATACATATTAAATTTGTAAATCTTAAAAGAGAAAAGGGAAAATATATTACAAATACACTGAAATACACTGTAGAAATATTTAACAAATAGCAATAAAAATCAAATCAATACTTTCAATACTTATATGAAAAAATTATTAAAATCATGGAAGGCTCTTATAGCCTCAAATTTGTACTACTTTTTAATTCAACTTTTTAAATAAGAATTTTTTAACAAAAAGAAACTACTTTAAACATAACTATACTTTCTTATAATAAAAAAAGATCTAAGAAGTGTTTTGATCACTTCCTAGTTACTTAAATTTATAAATGTAGTCAAAGTTGCAGAAGGAAACTATAATATGTTCTACCATAAAACAATCTTTGGTGCAACTATTTGTGCAAAATCTTAAGACTGATTGGTCGACTGGTTTACCCTCACATGGACTGTCACAATGTTTTGCCATAAAATATATAAAACAGTCAAATTTAAAATGCTTCTTTGGAAACTATAATGAGGAACTATTCACAGTTTGCTGAAAATAGTGTTGATGTTTTTTTCAAGACTTTTAAACAGACAAGAAGAACAAGGCAGCTTCAAAAACAACATGTCGTATTTATTATATAGATTTTCTTAAAATGGAAAGTTATTGTTTTATATTGAATTTTCTCTTCTGAACTTCTGTATTCAAAACAATGTTTTTCTTTTTCCTTTTCTGATTTTGCTTTTCTCATTTTGCATTTAAAAGTAACATATTAAAAGTAAATGCCAGAGGAAAAAAAAGAGGAAAATGAAGGAAGTGGTTGAGGAGGAAAAAGAAGAGGAAAAGGAGGAGGAAGAGAAGAGGAGGAAGAGGAAAGGAGGAAAGGAGGAGAGGAGAAGGAAGAAGAAGAGGAGAGGAGGAAAGGAGGAGAGGAAGAGGAGAGAAAAGGATGAAGAGGAGAGAAGGGAGGGAGGAAGGAACAGGAGAGGAAGAAGAGGAGGGAGGAAGGAAGGAAGAGAAGAGGAAGGAAGAGAAGAGAAGAGGAGGAAGGCAGGAAGAGAGGGGAGGAGGAAAAAGAAGAGGGGGAAGAGGAAGAGGAAAAGGAAGAGGGGAAGGAGGGGGAGGAGGAGAAGAATTCTAAACAGAAACCTCTGTAGGCTTTGCCTGCTTCATCAGAAAATAGAATGAGTCTAATAATACAAAACAAAGAAACAAGGATTATTTTCAGGCTACAAGAGTTATGAATACTGCTTGTGGCAATACACAGAAAATTACATATATAGCATGTTTCTTAAATGTTCTGATATGTGAATACCAGTATAATCAATCATTGCCTTCTGACTATACTTCCTTGTCCATGGTTCTTTGATATCTGAAATACTGGTTCTGAAATGATCGACAGGGATAAGCAAAAGGTAATTCACTATTATTTCAATCCACTCATGGAGCAGAAAAAATGAGCATGACCAAGAGCTTCTGGCTCAGCTCTCACACACTTTTCTCTCAAAAAGGGGAAGTAGGTTATGAAATGCTAGCATGCTTCCATTCCTGAGTCAAATGAAGAAAGTACTGACTAGAAATTATGCATGAGTCTTGAATACCAGTCTGTTCACATATTCATTTTTTTTTTCAGCTTCAAGGATAGTTCCACACATCTATATACTTTTTTTAAAGACCTTGCTTTCAATCAAAGTCATTAATCCCCAATGTTCAAGATTGCTATATTTATTATCATTAGTATTCCACTTGATACTTGATGTTTAAAGGATTTCCAGCATAAGTACAATCTGAAAGAATAATCCTCTTTTTGCATATCCAAAAAATAAACCAATGGAAAAAACCCTGCTGCCAAGGTAAGCTGCACTATTCTAAAAACTTAGTTCAGCATAAAAGACACATTTCAAACTCACCTGTATACTGCCAAATTCCACATTTTCATAATGGAAATGTGCACATTCTGCCATCTTCGGAAAGTGCCCTTTAGTAAAGGGCAACCTAAAACGTGAAAAGAAATGAGTAAGAAATAAGTTTCTGAATAGTCACAGATTAGTAAGTCTTCTAAGAAAATTATTTGGTATTTGAAAGCTTACACATGCAAACTCAAATACAATCTCTCACACACACACACACACACACACACACACACACACACACACACACACACACACACAACCTAGATGATTCACTGAAACAAAAAGCAGTAAATGTCAGCATAATGAGCAAAATAACAATAACAACACACATACCAAAAAAAACAAACAAAAAAAAAACAAACAAACCAGCATTCCTTTTGGCTCTTTAGCTAAAATACAAACTCAAAGCTCACAAGAAAGCATAATTTTAAGAAAACTACCAAAATTCATTTGTGAATAGCCATTTTCTAACTCACAGCAATAAGGTCAAACATATAAAAACACAAGTTTACCTGTGAATGTTGTCACAGCCCGTGCAGAGGGAACATTTTATCTCTTGGCTTTTCAATTCCTAAAACTGATACCTAATTACTGTTATAGGTTATTTTACTTAAGGCCTATATAACCAACTACAATACCATAAACCAATAGTTGATAGGTTTCTTGCTTTTCCAAGACAAAAAAAAGTAAAAAATCATCCAATCTTAGAATGTAGGTCTGTTTTGTTTTTTTTTTAAACATCAACCAATGAATAAAAGTGGGGCACCAGAATATAAATCTTCCTTTTTTTAGATAGAAAACCCCAAAGCATGATGTTTTAACAACAGAATTAGCAAAAGTGTTTATAAACCCAAGTACTGGTAGGTCTTTTGATTCAACAACCTCAATCTACAGATTAAGTCTCCCTCAGCCCAAAATATCCCTATAAAAATGGCTAGACATACAGATATTTATATCAATGGGGGAAAAAATCAAATTAAAAAACATTAGCAGCTAAAAGAATTAATTTGAAAAAGTGTCTTAAAAACCTTTAAGTTTTATTGCTTACTTTTTCACATGTTTGACTTTCATATTTGCTGTACTGCCACATGTCTTAAGAGATTCTCCAGCAATATCTGGAACATCTGCTCCTCTTGCCTAAAGAATACAGAGAAAGAACAAAAGATTTGTAAACATTTTGATAATAAAATAACTTAAAACAGCAGCATCGAGTTATTTCAGTAATTGCCAGACTGCATTACAGAAACACAAAAGTGGAGGAGAAATACTTGGTTTTGACTAGGAAGAATGAAGAAAGCACTTAGCTAAACAACTCTTAAATTTTCAGACTCCTCAAATCAAGCCTAAATTTTGTGCTTGATCAATATAAGTCTTGTACAGGTATCAAGGAAGAAGTTTCCATGGCAGCATTACCACTTCTTCAAAACAGTTCAAGTGTATCAGGTGGGTCTACCTGGCAGGACCTGCTAAAGCATGTATTTCCTGTGTATAAGATTTAGTATTACTTTAAAATCACAAGAAAACATTAGAGTGGGACTTTAGGAAAAATTACATGGCAATTTTGAGTATAATGAAAAATAATCGGTCAATGCAGTAATATAATTATATTTTATATTAGTAAATCCTTCTATAACAAGGACTGTATTAAGTATTAAGGATTTAAAAAGGCAAAAGTAAGATACTCTCTCTGTGTTCTTAGGGACTCAACTCTTCTAGGGGGAAAAAAACAACACATTGGAGAGAACAGTGGCCAGGGAAAGGAGTTTTGGTTCTGGGAGTCATGGGAATGGTAACTAGTGTTAAAGCCTATTGAAGAGTTCCTTAATCTTTTTTCCATATTTTGCCAAATTTTCCAGAAACATTGGATCCAGAATGTAGAAAGTCCCGACTGTCAAGAACAAAGTGCCCCTTGAGATGATAATTTATTGTTGCATTCCAAGCTGGACTCCCTGTGTGTCCTTAGGAGGCAAGACAAGTGCCAGCTAATCCGTGACCAGGCTGGGATAATGCTTTTGCAAATAAGCAGACCTTCCTGCCTTCATAGTCCAGCAGTTCCCAAGGGAAAGGAACGAAGCTCCTCCCCACAAGGAGTGGTCTTGTCTTTTTTTCCCCACTTTTGGTATATTATTCCCCATCCCATGTCATGGTCCCTTCCTGTATCTGGTTATTTGAAAAGTATAAACTTCTGTAAAGATTAGGAATCCTTTGGATTCCACATGCATGTTCATTTCTCTTGTAATAAACCAGGTTTTCAGAGAAGTCCCATGAGGCTGTGTTAGCCCTTTTTAGAAAAGCCCTTTTCCAAAAAAAGTAATGACTTAATTACAATGACTATCGTTAAAGTGGGAAGGTAGGGGGTAGCAGAGGAAAGTGACTATGTAATAAAAGGACAAATAGAAAGATGACTCTATGTAGACTGGTTAGATGGGATGAGAATTATCTGGTCTGAGGCTAGAACAAGTAATTTCATAATCACTCCCCCTCAACCAATCAAAACAACTCAATTTCAGACTGGGAGTGACACAATAAATTAACTCCTCTTAGAAAGTTTCTAGAGGTCCAGTTCTGAGGGTATATTCCAAATGGGGAGAATCTGGACAGTAGAAGAGAAGATGAGAAGATGGCTTAGATGAACAGTCATCTTTTAAAAATATTGTGTTGATCCACGATTATTGTGAAGGACTTAAGATGAAAAATACTATCCATACAAGAGAAAAAATTGATTTGTGTCTGAATACATACTGAAGCATCCTTTTTCTCACTGTATCTCTTTTTTTTATACTTTATCTTGAGGATTTTTTTTTTTCATTAGGATAGGAAATCTATGTCTTTTTTTTTTTTTCACAATATGACTTCTATGGAAATATTTTGCATAACTTCACATGTGTTTTCTTAGTTGTGGGTGGGGATAAGGAAGAAAACTTAGAATTCAACAAATTTTTAAAAAATGAATTTTAAAAAATTGTTTTAAATGTAACTGGGGGGAAAATGAAATAAATATTTTTTTAAAAAATAAATGAAAACATTACTGTGTAGAAAAAAATGTTTCTTATAAAAACACTTCCTAAATTACTTATATAATAAGGGAATAGAACTAAAAGACTTAGAGCTTAGTATACAAAATTATATAGTAAAACCTCCTCAATTTACAGAGAAGAACAAGAGAAGTCTGATGGACGTGGCTCTCTTCAACAATGAGATAAACTAAACTGTTCCAACTGTTCAATAATGAAGAGAATCAGCTACACCCAATGAAAGAACTCTGGGAAATGAGTGTGAACCACTTCATAGCATTTCCACTCCTTCTGTTATTGTCTGCTTGCATTTTTGTTTTCCTTCTCAGGTTATTTTTACCTTATTTCTAAATCTGATTTTTCTGGTGCAGCAAGATAACTATAAATATGCATACATATATTGTATTTAACATATTCTTTAACATATTTAACATGTATTGGACTACCTGACATCTAGGGGAGGGTGTGGAAGGAAGGAGGGGAACAGTTGGAACAGAAGGTTTTGCAATTGTCAATGCTGAAAAATTACCCATGTATATGTCATGTAAATAAAAAGCTATAATTAAAACAAAAAACAAAACAAAACAAAACAAAACAAAAAAGAAGCTGGGGTCTAGTTATGGTAAATGACATATATATATATATATATATATATATATATATATATATATATATATATGCTGAAAATATATGCTGAAGTCTTCCCAAACACATTAACCTCCTAGTTCCTTGGTCTATTCATAATATTTCCACCCCCATTCCCATTTGTACTGACTGTTCCCTGTGCCCAGATTCTGCTCCCCCCCAATCTTCCAAATAGAATCCCGCCTTTAAGAATTTCAAAATTCTTTTAATCCTTTTCTTAACTAGGCTCATCTACCACCTCCTCCAGAAGACTTTATCAGTTTCTCTAGTTGCTAGTATCCACCCAATAAGGTTTTCTTTTATCAACCCAGCATTTAGCATATTAATGAGAGATTTGTTGTTATTGTTGCCTCCCTCATCAGAATATAAATTTCTTTAAGGCAAAGACTTTTTTTTTTGCCTTTTCTTCATATCCTTGTATGTTTGTACAGTACCTGGAATATGAGCTAAGTATAAGGCCCAGTATGAGTTTAACAAATGCTAATCAAGTCAACTAGCATGAATTTCTCCACTACTTCACTATATAAAAGTCAGTCATAACCTTGATCTTACTACAGTCACCCACAAAGTACTCTATTTCCATACCCAAGAATCTGAAAATTCCATTAAACATTCATCTCCTTTCATTACATTTTCCTCTGTGCCATACTCCTCCCAAGTCCACTCATTTTCAATTCCATACTATTCTGAAGCTGGTCAAGTCACTTAATCCCCTGTATTTCAGGTTCCCATTTGCAAAATGAAGGCTATTCAACAAATGGACTTCAAAGATCCAATGACTTCTAAATCAATAACAATATTGGTAAACTTTTAGTCTCAAATCCCTTACTACTACTTGTCCTATCTTTGAGAACTGCTACTTCTCTCCTCCTACTCACATGCTCTAAAACAGAACTGTTGGGAGTGACAGCTCTAAGTTTATTAAGAAGTTATATAACTTCAACTGAGCAGCAGTATCTCTTACCAGGCAGTTCTTTTAACTTCTTCCTAAAATATTCTTTAATCTCATTCATTAAGCATCTACTATGTTCCAGGAACTGTGATAATTGCTGGGAATACAAAGAAAGGAAAAACAATCCCTACTCTCAAAATGCTCACTCTCACAATGAATACACAACAATGCCCAAACAAGATATATACAGGATAAATTTAGAGTAATTTCAGAGGAAAGATTAAGGGGGATTCCTTAAGACTTCATATAGAATGTCAAAGCTTAGCAGAGATTTGAAGGAAGCCATGAAGCTAGGAAAACAGAGATAAGGAATAAGAATTCTGGAAATGGGAAATAGTAAGTTGTTTGAAAGATGTTGCATCTTATGTGATGAGCAGCAAGGAAGCAGGTATCAATGGATAGCAGCATGTGTTGAAGAGGAGTTAAGATATAAGAATAATAGAAAGAGAGGAATATATCAGGTATATCAGGTTATATTTCAAACAGTGTTTTAAATTTGATCCTGGAGGTAACAGAAGCCAAAAGAGTTTAATGAATATGTGTGGGGAAGGAGGGAGGGAGTAGGGAGATAAGAAACTTGGTCAGATCAGCATTTTAGTATTATCAACTTAACAGCTTAGTAAAGGATAAACATGAAGCAAGGACACCAGTCAGCAGGCTAACTCCAAGTATGAGGTAATGAGGCCCTAAATCAGAAAGGTGGCAGATTCAGAGAATGGTAAGTAGCATGAGATGTGATGAAGATAGAAATGACAGGACTTAATGAATTGATGGGATATGGGAGAGAAAGAAGGTGATAAATTAAGGATTACACCTAAATTGTAAACATGATTGCTTAGGAGGATGGCTAGACCCTTGACAGTAATAGGGATCAAGTATATAACTCTGTGTGTGGGGGTGGAGGTGTAGCAGAGTGGGGAAGTAGGCCATGGGAAACTGGTGAATTGAGAAATTGGAAGCTTAGAGAATTTTAATAAATATCAACATATATCTATAAAAGTTCTCTAGAATAACAGCAAATGTTAAGAGATGAAGCCTATAAGCCTATATGCCAGGCAATGAACTTTTTGGAATGGTCAGAGAATATCTTAACATCTGTAGAAAAAAAAGCTTCCCAAATCTTGATTGGGTAATTAACATGGATCAAATTAATTTCACATGAGGAAAATTACAGGTGGTAAACCTGGAGAAGCAATAAGGAGCAAGGAGACAAATTAATGCAATTATGGGAGGTGGGGGTTGGGAGTGAAGGAGGATTATTAGGAGGGAAGCTGGAGGAGAGCCTGCAAATACAATTTGTATTAGTACAAGTCAGGATCAAGAAAGAGCTAGGACTGGGTAGTGCAAAAAAGGAAAATATTCAAGATGAAATCTAGCCTGTTACGTATGGAAAAAGCATGCCAGAATACAATAGAAGAGATTTCATAGTTTTAATGTAAGAGGTTTTCAAGGTTGGCTAAGGAAGATGTAAATTAGGAAATAAACAGAAAATAAATAATCAGGTTTAAAAAATTGCAGCCAGAGGTTCAGAATCACTCAGATGGACAGAGTATGTATGAAAGAATGGAAATGTTAATACTTGAGGAATTAATTAAAGCATAGAGTTGGGAAATTGAATGCATGAATGAAGAATAGCAAGGTCAAGGTACCTGTAGAATATGTGCAGGAGAATCTCTTGTAAGAAAACTAGAAAGGTGGGTTAAGCGTTTTAAGTTCAAGAGGACTTCACATCTGATGCTAAAGTATCCATTATTGTTGTAGATGCTTTTTTTCAAAGAGGACCAATTTATAGCATGGGGTGATGCCTTGACTTGTGCATGAACTTTTTAAGTGTGGCACTGTTTCACAAAGCCATTGGCCCTCCTCTCTCTTCCAGAGCCACTGAAATCCAGGCATCATGGCTTTGTCTTGCTAAAAAACTAAGAGGCAACCACAAGAATTGTGGCAAGGTCAGAACTATAGGAAAATTATTCTGGCCAATAAGTGGAGGATAAAATAAAATGGGGAGAGATATAAATCTCCCACTGCATTCAGGGCCATCTCCAGTCGTCCTCATAACTGGCCACTGGACCCAGATGGCTCTGGAGGAGAAAGTGAGGCAGGTGACCTTGCCCAGCCTCCCTCACTTAAATCCAGTTCACTTTATAGCATCATCTCTCTGATGTTGTTTTCCTTTGTCCTTGAAAAGGACTATGACAAGTCTGCAAACTAGGTTTTTAAATTAGACAACCTGAATCTTTAAAACAAAATGCATTCAAATGTTATTCAAATTATGAACAGTAGAGTGCAGCAGTTCCAAATGAAAATGTTATTGAAATAAAGAACAAATTCTAATATAAAAGGTTGGCCATTATGTCACTCCCTTTATGTGGGTAAATATTTTAAATTCTATAAGCTATTTGAATTCTTCATACAGAAATATGAGGCCAAGACTAATCTAAAAAGATAAAAATGATTATTCATGCTTCTCTAAGGAAAGAAAGTGATCTGTTTCAAGGATGACTAATGAAGAGAATGAAGAAAATAAAAAAAATCATAAAGAACATCCATACTGAAAAAAAAAGGAGTCTCTTCAAATATTAAAGTGTTCATAAAATTTATTCATTTAGAAGTAGTTCCTTTTAATATTAATCTTTTCATTAAGCAGGTTTGTTTTATTTCAAACATGGCACTATTTTCTATGGAAAATGCATTTATTATGAGTTTTTATTTCTCTAATTTGTAAACCATGGATATGTGGAATATGTGTAAAATTTTCCTTAGTATCTTTAAAATATTATAAATTTAATAAAAATATAAGCATAATTAATTAAACTTGGTAACTATTTATATTTAAATAAATGAATTTCAATATGTTCTAGTCACTCCCTATGTAAAATGTTATTAGAATTCTTTGTTCATTTTCATTTTTGCTTTTGTACAGTTATAGTACCTGTTTTTTAATCTTTGCATTATTTCACAAATTATTTAATCATCTAATAATCTCAGGGAAAATATTCATCCATACTAATAAAGAGGAAAAAATGGAAGCAACTCACAAGTACTATTTTCCCATACATCAAAGGGACAAATATACCTACAAATGGTAAAATTCATCTTGACAGTGATGTGGATAAAGGGTCAACTCATTCATCATTGCTGGATTGTAATATAATAAAACTTTTTTTGGGGGGGGAATTCATCTAACAAAGTGAAATTAATATTATAAAAGTAATCATGATCATTTCATTGCTGAGACTATACCTCTAAGATTTTATTTTTACAACCTTTTCAAAGATTTTAATATCTGAAAGACCCCTAAATGTCCAACAGAGGGGGAATGATTAAATAAATTATAGAATGTTAATACTATGGTGTTAATAAGGTTAATAAGGTTGAAAACTTTTTAAAGTTTTATAATTTATGCATTTATAAATGTAAATAGTTGGAAATTAATTTAATTCATTATAACTCATATTAAGTTTATAATTATACAATCTGAACAAAGGCTCAACATGACTACACTGAAAAAGTTGTTTCTGGAGAAAGCTGGTTATCAAGTAGTGAACTTTTGAGGGCCATAAAAACTAATTAAATTACTTCCGATCTGAAGATCTGCAATCTAAATTTGTCAAAAGACTGTTTCTAGAATGACAGGCTATGAAAGAACTGGGAGACAAGAGTAATTGAGAGTAAAATAATGAGTTTTTGTCTCACCAGAAGCCTGAGATGTCCCCCAAAATAATGTATTAAAAGGAATGGATAGATTAAATAATTGGAACAATCTACATACTAAGTCTCTGGCCAATCACTTATAAAGGTACCACTATTCTCTAAAATTGCAAATAAAAAGCAATGACCACATTTTCAAGGGAGATGAAACTCTAACAATAGTCATTCAGAAATGGATAGTAACTACCCTTCTTGCTAATGGTCATATAATGAAGGCTGGTAAATCATCCTAGTAGGCTGATTTGCAGTGAGAGTTCCTAGAGGGTGGTCATTAATGAAATTAATGGTAATCTAAAGTAATCATTTATGAAGTGCCACAAAGATCTCTCATTGGCCCTGAGATGCATTTTGCCTACCACAGTAACGAACACAAAATGGCATATCTGTCATTATCAGATGAAGGAAAGCTGAGAGGGATATGTAACACTGTATAACAATATGATAGAATGGTGGCACTGAACTGAAAAGGATTAAATTTAACAGAGATAAGCTAGTTTCACCTTGCAAAAAAAAAAAAATAAATTTCACAATTACAGAATAGGAGATTTGATTAAACATCAATTCTTATGAAAATATGTAGGAGAGTAAGTGGAGTGAAAGCTCAATGAGGCAAGCAATACATGGAAATCATAAAACTTATGACTTGGGTCATATAAGAGAAGCATGGTGTTCAGGACAAGGAAAATAACAGAGACATTACATTTTGTCTAAGCTAGTCCATATTTGTAGTATTATGCTCATTTTTTCAGTATGTTTTAGGAAAGATAGAGAAGTTAGAACATTGAAATAAAATGAGTAACCAGAATGATGAAAAGAATGAATAATACATCATACAGAAAGTGGCTGTAGAAATGAAGGACATTTAACCTGAAAAAAAAAAAAAAAAACACAAAGAGCAGGCGGTTGAGAGTTATAACATGATATTGTCTCCAGGTTCATGGGATGTAGTTATGTGGAAATGTAAAAACCAGGAGCAACAGTATAACAGCTCACAAGTCCAAATTTAGGCCTAATATAAGAAAAAGCTTTCTAACAAAAAGAGCTAAGTAAAAGCAGACTGCCTCAGAAGGGATTAGTTTGCCATTCAGTGGAAGTCTGCAACTGTTCAACAACTAGAGAAGGGAATCTCTCACTTACATAAAGGTTTGGCTTGATATTCTCTACAGTAGATTGTGATTTAATCAATCATTCACTTTAAAATTTTCCTAATTTAGTGAAACGTTTTTTATTACTAATTTTTCTACTGATCATACGTATATCTCAAGGGACACTCTCTTCTATAGATAGATATAATGATTCTTGTCATTTTTCTTTTGAAATGAAAATGAAAGTTGCCTCTCCATTCCCTCCCAAGCAGGTTGCGTCACCTCCCGTGGCATAAATTTTCATCTCCCATGCAAACAAATGCCAGAACTAATTTCTAAACTCACCTCTTGTACTACAAGCTGCCTGCTGAATGTCTCAGATGTTGAATGTCTGAAAAAGTTACCCAATATCCAAATCGTATTCAAACTTATCTATTTCTGTTGACACCACTATCACCTTCCCAGTCATTTTGCCATTCAAAAAGCATTTATTAAGAATTTTCTATGTTTCAGATAATACAAAGACAAAGACCTAAAGGTATGCAACCTGGCAATTTTTAACTTTTTCATTCTCACACCCCATATCCTAAAGTTGCCAAGTTGTGTCCTTTCTGACACCACATAATCTCTCAAATCCATTCTTTTCTTTCCTATTACACGTCACTGTACCCTAGTTTAAGTCGTCTTTGTCTTCTGGATTTATTCTAATATCCTCTTAATTGTCCTCCCTGTTTTTAGTCCTTCCCTTTTACAACTTCCAAAAGCTACCCAATTGGTTTTACTTCAAACTCAGATCTATGTCAAAATCTTTAGTATGTGTATACATATGTATTTATACACATATTTACATATATGCATGTGTATGTATATGTGTATATATCCTATGGTTTCCTATTGCCTCTAGAAAATCAGCAGTCTGATAGTTAAAGCTATTCATAACAGAGTTCCCTAACTTTGAAGACTTACTATTTTGCTTATTCCATATGCTGGTCAACCTGGTCTGCTAAAACTAAAATTTAATATTCATTTCCAACTTTAATACCTTTGGACAAATAATCCTCATATCTGGAATATACCTCCTTCCCCACTTAAAGACTGAAAAAAAAAAACAAAAAACAAAAACCAAGCCAGCTACCTTTTTAAATCATCATCTATCTCCCAAATTGTAATGTTCTCTCACTCCTAAAACTTATATTACTGTATAAATGCATTATGATTATTCATGTGTGTGTATGTATGTATGTATGTATATATATATATATATATATATATATATATATATATATATATATATATATATATATATATATATATATATATATATATATATATATATATATATATATCTCACTCCCCCCTCCCTTGGCAAAATGCAGTTTTTGAATTCACAGGCATATTACCTCTATGACTTTCTTTGAATATCCATTAAGCAGCACAGTGTCATGAACATAATAAATGTTTACCAAATTTTTCATGAACTGTTAAATTGGAAATTTAACTCTGTGACAGGCTAAATACATTTGATAGTTTAGTTTGATTGACATGGGCCCAAATTTCTAAAGTTCTCATGTATACTGTATAAAAAAAAAAAAAGTCTATAGCATCTAATAACAAAAATAGCCAATATGGTCAATAACATGGTTATTTTAATCTAAAAATAAGCACAATGGGCATTTAAAGTCCTTTGTTCTAAAAATGTGCTATCCTAGATTACAGCAGAGACAACTATAGCATACATGGAAATACTGTTATAACAAATAAGGTGATTTTAACACAAGGGAATGTGGAATGAGAGCAGTTGACAAAATTTACTAATCATCCATTATGTGAACAACATTGCACCTTGTCTTTTTTCCCCCTGTATATTGGGCCTGGAGTCAAGGAAACAAACTGGAGTTCAAATCTAGCCTTCAACACTTACTAGATATATGACAGAGGCAAGTCACGCAACCTCTTCCAGCCTCACCGTCCTCAACTGTAAAACTGTCACAGCACTTATCTTGCAGTTGTTATAACAATCAAGAGAGGTATTTGTAACAGCACTCAGCACACTGCCTGACATATAGTGGGCTATAAAAATGCTTCTTCCTTACTTTCTGCCTTTTCCTCCAGATGCCTTCCTTTGAAAATAAAGATAGCTAGGGGAATCAAGGTGGCTCAGTGGATAGAGCACCAGCCCTGAAGTCAGGAAAGCATTGAGTTCAATCTGGCCTCAGACACTTAACACTTCCTAGCTGTGTGACCCTGGACAAGTCACTTAACCCCAGCCTGGGGGGGGAAGGGGGGAGAAACCTTGATTAGCTTAAGTCAGCTTTTTTCCATAAAAGTCATAGTCTACCTTTCTATTTTATCTTTTCCTTATTATCACAGTACATTATCCTAAAGATACAAACACACATCATGAATCCTTACATTCTTTCTAAAAAATAGACGCAGGAAAAGAGAGATATATTGAAGAATACATTCCAAACACAAATGAAGTGAAAACCCCAACTATGGAATCATCCAGTACTACTATTTAAAAATTATAATTCTCAGAAAGCTAAAAGAGATGGCAAATCAAATCAGTAGTACCAAAGAAGTCCAAGGTGGTCATTCTTAGGACTAAATGTCTGATGGAACAAAAAATCTCCAGGTCCTTGGTAAAACTCTAGTATCCTCTTGTTCTAATTGCCAGCTCTATTAAATCAGAATTCACAAGAATTGAGTGGTAGGTTGTCACTTCAGATAAGTTTATGTGTTGCCTACTAGGTTCCTGTATTTGAAATCCACAAGGTGTTTATTTCTCTTAAAGCTTCAATAAATTTGGGCTATTAACATAATGAAAATTCATGTATTATCAACTCTATGGAAATGATTTTTTATATTTAATTTTCAATCCAAAGCTCTCTTCTATCATCTATCCTCACATCATCAGCTGCCTGTGAAGAGTTACATAACTTTCTCAAATTTAATATGTCCAAAACAGAATTCATTATCTTTTCCCCAAAATCCTCTCCTTTTCCCTATTTCCCTCTTACTCTAGAAGGCACTCATGTTCAAAATTTCTACACCTCCTCTTCTATATAATCATATCCAATTTGTTTTCATTTTATTTCTATCTTCACATTATCTCTCATTTATATGCTCTTCTCTGCCCTCCTATACATATAATCCTGGTATAGGCCTCTTACATTACAAAGGACTACTGCAATAATATTTTCAGCTTATCTCACAGACTCAACTCTCTACTCCAATCCATCCTCTACTCAACTGGTCCTTGAGTAATCAAAAGGTGTTAAAACAGTAAAACCTGAGCAATTCAGATTTTCTTTATTTATAATAATTAGAATGAAGTTTCGTTTTCCAGCTAAACTGTATTTTTTTAAATCATTTTAAATCAAAACCTCTACTAGGATAACAGCTAAAATTACTGCTTTTACAACTTAACAATAAGCATTTATTAAGCATTTGCTATGTTTCCAGGCACTATACTAAGGACCAGGAATACAAATGCAAGCAAAAAAAAAAAACCTGATCTAGTCTTAAGAAGAGGAGGCTGCTCTAAAGAATTAAATTTGCCGAATCAAGAGTAGTGCCCAGAAGAAAAGAAGGACACAACTGGCCCAGGCCCTCCCTTAAAAATGAAGGTTCCAAAAGAAAGTGACTAGACAGAGGAAGGGGGTCAGAGGGGCAGAGGAATATTCTCTTTAATTCTAATTTCTCCAAATTTTGAATAAAGGTTAGTGTCAAAAAAGAACCAGGTTGACCATGAAGATACCTATTCAAAGGAAAATAAATATGAA
Organism: Sminthopsis crassicaudata; assembly: GCF_048593235.1. Taxonomy (NCBI): domain Eukaryota; kingdom Metazoa; phylum Chordata; class Mammalia; order Dasyuromorphia; family Dasyuridae; genus Sminthopsis; species Sminthopsis crassicaudata. The sequence goes on along the minus strand of NC_133619.1, from coordinate 496,722,769 downwards.
CTTCCTGCTTCTCATTCAGATTTGTTCCATAAGTGATAATCTAGCCATTGTGCAATCCTTGATTCTTTATTTTTTTCTCTTGGTTTAATTTTAAAGAGCTAAGCAAAAGTGTCTTCTGGGTAAGAAAAGTGCCGAGAAATAATGGAGCACAAAATCTGGTGTTTAAGGTTCATAGCCTAGAAACAAAGGAATAAGAACTAGAAAGGACTAGAATGAGAACTTCCATAAAAATAAATGTTCTGAACAACTTAAATGGCTGAGAAATATTTAATGGGTCATAGTTAGATTTAGCTATTAAAATAAAAATGACAATACAACCAAAATTAATTCATATTTTAATGATATATCAATCAAATTACCAAGGGGATATTTCGCAAGAACTTGATAAAATAATAACAAAATTCATTTCAAAAAATGAAATATTGAGAATATCAAAGGGAAACAATAAATGCAGGGGAAAAATAAGTAATGGCACTTCCACACCTCAAAGTATATTTATAAAGTAGAAGTCATCAAAACCATCTGGTAATGGTTAAAAAATGAAAATAAGAAGAAAAAAATTGGACAAGGGAAAATCAGAAACAACAAAATTCAATACCCCAATATTTGATTAAGACAAAAAACAAATTATCTAAGAATAAACCCTCCTTATTTGATGATATAAAAAAATTGTCAACAATTTGGCAGATATTGGGCTTAGACCAACATAATATTTCATAGTACATTATAAGTGGATATACAACCTTAATTTAAAAGAATATATTATACAAAAATTAGAAACAAATCATATACCTCTCATAAGTATGGGTAGATGTGTTCTTAACCAAACACAGGAAAGAAAGAAAACTAACATACCTGGATAAATAGGAAAACAGTGAAATAGGGAAAAAAATCATTTTACTGAAATTCTCTGAGAAGGTTATAGTATCTAAGATATATAAGCAAGAAATATATTTAAAACTAATATCCATTTCCCATTAGATAAGTGGTCAAAGGTCATGAACAGTTCCTAAAAGATAAATTGCAAAGAATTCTCAACCACATGGAAAAAATGTTCCAAATCACAAGAAGAGAAAAAAAAAATCAAAATAACCCTGAGATTTCACCTCACACCCTACAAAGTTGTAAGTGATCCCCAAAAAAATTAGAAAAAAATCAATGTATCAATGTAGGAAGGAAGGGTTGTAGGATGATAGGCACAATAATACATTGTTAGAGCTGTGAAATGGAACAGCCTTTGGGAAGAAATTTAGAAATATGCAAATAAAGGGACTAAAATGTTCATATCCTCTGAGCAGAGATTCCATATCCCAGGAAGCCATTGTTAAGAAAAATGTCTCTAAAGCAACTCCAATAGACTTCAGACAGAAAATGCCATCTGCACCCAGAAAAAGAATTATGGAGATCGAATGTAAATCAACACATGCTATATTCACTTCTTTTTTCTGTTTGTTTGTTTTTTTTTTCTCTCCCATGGTTTTTTTTTTTCTTTTGTTCTGATTTCTCTCTCTCAATATGATTCATAAAGCAATGTGTTAAAAATAAATAATATTTTTAAAGAAAAAAATGTAAACTTCTTGACAACAGGGACTATCTTTCATTTTGGCTATATTTGTATTCCCAGAGTTTATGTAATGCCTGGCACCTCATAAGTAATAAACTAATACTTGTTCATTTGAAAAACAAAAAGATGTCTTCATATACACTAAAATATTCATAATATCATTTTTGTGTGGCTAAGAATAGAGAATGATATAGATGCCCATCAAATGGAGAAGTTAAACAAAGTATGGTACATGAATGTATTAGAATATTGGTAAGAAATTATGTGTATGATAAATATAGAAAAACACAGATCTATATTAACTTTTGCAGAATGAAGTAAAGCAGAGCCAAGAAAACAATAGAAACAGCAACTACAATAATGTAAACAAAAAGAACTATGCACTAAAAATTGAAGTGTAAACTAACAAAATTATAATAACACGACAAAGGAAAATATGAAAGAACACTGAGATAACTATTAAGTCATAAGAAACAGACATCAATAAAAACTTTTTTTTTTTAAATGAAAGCTCCAGTAGGAATTGATGGGGAAAAAAAAAAAAAAAGGTTGCAGGGAGAGATCTTACAAAGTCACAGGGACTAAGGGATGGATGTTCAAGATGAAAAGATCTGAGCAAATGAGAGGATAGTCTATAGACTAGTTTTATCACTAATTATAAAACTCTCTGGATCAAGCTGTCTTGATTAGTGAATGCAAAGCAAACTAAATCACTACATCTATGTAATCCAAAATCAAGCTTCACTTCAATACATTTCATATATATATATATCTTGCTACCACTCTGCTTGTGCTATGGCTATCCCCTAAATCCCAATCCATATGTACTTTCTGAGAACAAAAATTAAATCAATACTACCATTGCTTCTGGAAAGGGGATGACAATCATTGCATTTTATTAGTAGCTTTATTAGTAAGATAAATATCATTTTAGTAACAGAATGACAATATTGTTAACTAACATTCACAAAAATAAAGGAGTAGTTTAGAACTTGATCAGTCATGTCCTATTTTTTGTGACCCCACAGAGCACAGCAAACCAATACTGTCCCTGAGGTTTTTTTGGGAAAGATACTGGATGGTTTGTCGTTTCCTTTTCCGGTGGATTAAGGCAAACAGAAGTTAAGTGACTTGCCCAGGCTCACACAATTAATTTGTGTAAAAGACCAGACCTGACTATGTGTCTTCCTGATTCATTCTGGACCCAGTGGTCTGTCCACCAACTTCCAACAACTCAGATTAGATCTGAGATCTAGCAGAGACACACATGAATTGGAAGAGGAAATCATCGATTAATGCACATATAAAAACTAATGAAAGGTGTCATTTTTCAGTGATTCAAAATTTCACATCATTGAAATATAGGGACAAATTACATAAAGTTGATCATTTCTTCTAAGAAAACATAACTAAGTAAAATGCTATTATATAGGGACAGCTACTGATAGAAAAATGAGATTATAAGTGATAGTAATATTCCTAAGAGAACAATTATTGAGATCAACACTAGAAACTAAGAAGTTAGGGATAGCCCATGTTTAAAGAGTGAAACGACGAAAAGTAGGTGGAACTTAGATTATAGGATCAGAGATATAAGAAGAGAATATAGTGTCATAAAAAGTAAAAAGGGGAACTATTTTAAAAAGGTAGAATTGTTTTACAATGTCAAATGGATGAAAAAGAAAATGGAAGTATCAATGCAGCTAGATCTTAGAAGAGAAAGAATGGGATGAAAATATTAGATCAGGAGTTAAAAGGAAAGGAATTAACTTTAACAAGGAAAAAGGCAATTTCATGATAAGGAAAATACATATGCTAGACTTCAAAACAATTTCAGTAAAAGCACAAAGAGATAATCTCCACCGAAAGGTCAACAGGGAGAATGGAGATACTAGAATATAAAAAGATTTGGAATAAAATGATGTGAAGGATGTGCTGGGAGTCAGCAAGGGAAAAGGACTGAATAGAATGTATCAGGATACAGGTTAGACAAAATTCATTTGAAAAATAGTCAATATTATTCCACTTCACCAATGAGAGTTAGAGGGACACATACATATGCACATCTGTGAATATATTTACAAATGTGTTTATATGCTCATGTGGGCATATATTTATATGCATGTATGTATACACATATGTAAACAATATATTTACTAAATTCCACTGGCAGTAGAGAAAATTCAAACATGAAATATGAGTTTCTAACATAAAGAAGATTATATGGAAGATAATGGAAAGCATAGAGATGATATAAATAAATTTAACAGAAGTGTGATGAACTTAAAGGAAAAATCCAGACAAAATGGGTAATGAGGAGACTGGAATAATAAAATACTCTTTCAGAAACTCAGATATAGGGAGAACATTTTCAATCCAAGAAGGACTGAAGGACATGAAGGAGGAAGTACCTGACTGACACTTGAAGAAAGATCATTGTTCTAAAAGTCTAAAATGAGTAAAGAATGCATTTCAGGTTCATGTGAGTGATATGGAACCAAACAAAGTTTATACAACATTCTAATTTTGCTGTAGTATATGAAGAAATTATTCTAAAAGCTAGCACCCTGGATCAAGGATGTAGAGAGTGTTCCACAGACAACGCTATCTATGTGTTTTCTTAGGGACAAGAGGGAAACATCCTAGGTTTTGAAGCATAGGAATGACATGACTAAACTTGAGCAATAATATCCTTGGGAGTGGTAGCCAAAAATGCATTGCTATTCCTGCAAAAAGATCAAGGGTAAGGACTAAGTCTTTCAGTACTAATAATCTAACAAGTAGGATCACGTTTATCAAAAATGCTTGAACCCTCTTCCATCCAAGGAATTATGCATCAGATCTAGAGTAATCATTGCTAACTCCAGAAAAGAATCACCTAGAGAGTTCCTCACCAAGTAAAATCCTTTCTAAATTGACACCAGAAAACTCTAACAATAAGTGTGCCCAAATGGAAAAGGCTTCCATTAAAAAGTAAGGTTTTAGCTGAGAACTAAAACAAACCAGGGAAACCAAAAGGGAGGTCGATAGCAAGTCACTGGATTAGCAAGTATGTGATTGTAAGACAGATTGTAAGACTGGCAGGGAAAGGGACAGGGGAGAAGGAAAATGGAGGTTAGAGGTAATGAAAGACTTGGAATAGCAAACAAAAAGATGTTATATTTGACCAAGGAAGTGATAAAGAAAAATTGGAATTTGCTAAGCAGAAAACTGATACACTCAGACAAGTATTTTAGGGAAATCATTCTGAAAGCTGAGTGAAGAATATAATAATATGGAGTGAGAGACTTGTGGTAAGGAGAGCATATATACAATAATACAGGAAGGAGATAATGATACATTGAAGCAAAAGGAAGGATGTCTACTAATTATCCTAAGAAGAACAAATAAGAGAATTAATATAACTAGTTTCATACTATGTTCAAAAGACAATCAAAACAAGTTCTTTATGGGACATTTGTCATAGTATTTGCAAAATGGCTACAAAAAAAGCAATTACAGTTTTTGCACTAACAACTATTTCAGAGGATAAAGAAGGATTCTACAAAGAACAAAAAATTACTATTAATCACTATATTTGTTGATTTTAATGAAAATATAGGAATAAATGAATACACTAAAAATGTTAGAAAATGTGAATCAGGAACAAGAAATGAGAGAGGACAAAGATTTATAGACAACACAAAAACTGAGTATTATGTAATGAATTTTTTTTCAAGAAAAAAATAAAAAGACATTGGTCATTTCAAGCACCAAGTAACATCATAAAAATGAAAATCATATTTTAATAGACCACAAACAACATCATACTTATATGAAAACCATTCCTCAACTGGTTTTCAGTGTACAGTTAAACCAATGTCTTTAATAGAGGAAATAGATCAAATGAAAATGCAAGGCATGACTAAAGAATAAAAGTAAGAAAAAATATGAAATTAAACTCTATCTAGACCTATTTAAAGAAGTTACTGCTTCCTGGGAAAGGAAAGAAGACACTAGGAAATGTAGATTATGTAAAAAGTAAAACAAAAAAAAATATATTTTTAAAGTGACTGATGACAAAAAATGACACAGGAAAAGAAGAAAGAATATTTAATTGATCACTGTCATTACTTGGGATTACATTTTAACAAAAAAAGATTACATTTTGACAAAAAGATTAACAAAAAAGTCTTAAGTTCCACATTTTAAAAATTTAATAAGTTTATATCTGCAACCCAATGAAGTTAAAGAAATCTTTAAAAATGTGAAATCAAAAAGGAAAGATCAATAGCTTGAGTCTTCTAAATCCTGTTAATAACATTGTTAATAGATTTGGCAACATATTGGAAATATGGGGTGAATGAGAATAAACACTCAAGGACCAAGATTATGAGTCTACTAGATAAACAAGAATATCACAGTATCCTTTACAAGTAATGGAGAAATTTAATTTTACAGATAAGAAAAGTGAAAGTTAGAGACATTAAGTGTCCTGACATGGTCATACTTGTTATAAATGTCAAGAGGTAGGAATCAAACCTATAAAGAGACATAGGTCAAAAGCTCAGCATTGTGCCCTGCAATACAATGTCTTACCATGGCACTAAGAGCTTCTTCCCAATCAGGCCGTTCACGGGGATGAACATTCCTATGGAGCTCTGGCACAAAATCATCTTCTTCAGAATGTACTGAGGACTTCATTTTTCTAGGAATCAATACAGGAAAAAAAAAAGCTGTTAAAATAAATATTCCATTTTTCAATTACTCCATTTCCAAGTCAGTCAATACACATTTACTAAGTACCTACTACAAGTACTACTGGTACTACTGAACTAAGTCCTGAGGATAAAAAGAAAAACAAAAGACCATCATCCCTGCTCTCATTGATACTCAGTCAGAAGAGGAGATAATATATGAACAGCTACATTAAGAAAGCTAATTATCTGTTAAAATGGAGCTAGTCAAAGATAAGTCACTACAATAGGGGGATTAAAAAACATTTCTTATGGAAGGTGGGATGTTGTTGTTTGTCCTTTGTTCTGGAAGATGACCCATGACATCAGGAAGGTGATGATATGACATACAAGTGACTTGGATTTCAGTGAGGGAGGCTGTGCAAGATCAACTGCTTCACTTTCCTCTCCAGAATCATCTGGCTCCAGTAGCCAGAGAGAAATCAGGACGACTGAAGATGGCCCTGGATGCAGTGAGAGACTTCGAAGTTTTCAAGCTAAGGTGGGGTGTTAGTTGGGACCTGAAGGAAGACAGGAAAGACAGAGAGGAAGAAGGAAAAAAATCTATTCATAGGAGACTGTCAGCAAAAAATGTTGATCAGGAGATGTAGTATTTTCTCTGAGGAACAGCAAGAAGGTCAATCACCTGATAGGAGATGGGAAAAGAAAAGGAACATGTAAAAGTCTGGAAAGGGGGAAGGAAGGCAGGTTAGAAGTGATTCTAAACATCACAAGGTTTTATATTTGATCCTGGAGATGACAAGGAGAAATTGGAGTTTAGTTGAGTGAGAGGGAATGATATAATTACACCTGTACTTCAAGTTAATTTTGGCAGCTAAGTAGAAGAGTCAGGAAAACCAACCAGCAGACCATTTCAATAGGTCATGCATGAGATAAGCATAAGAGGACAGAAGGAAGCATATACAAGAGATAACAGGGTAAAATGGACAAGACTTGGGCACAGATTAGAAGTAAGGATGGGGGAGGAAAAGAGTTCAAGACTTAAGAATGATCTCTAAGTTGAGAACTTAAGTGATTGAGTTAATGGGAGTGTGCTTCACTATAATAAGGAAGTTAGTAAGAAGGAAAAGTTTTGGAGGAAAGTTAACAAATCCAATTTTGGACATGCTGTGTTTAAAATGTCTCTGGGCCATCCAGTTTAATATCTATAATTAGCAAAAGAAGCTATGAAACTAGAAGTGGAGAGGTTAGTAATGGACATAATACATGATAAATATCTACTAGAAATAATCGTTAAATCTATAAAAACTGATAAGATCAGCAAGTGAAACAGCATAGAAAGAAAAGGAGAAGGAATAGAACAAAGTCCTATAAAACTATCATAGTTTGTACCTATAATTTGCATGAAGATCCAGTTTAGGAGACTGAGAAAGAGATATCAGATAGACAGAAGGAGAACAAGTAGTGTCATGAAAATCCAAGGAGAAGAGGGTAATTGGCACTTAGCAAAAGCAACAGAAAGGTCAATGTATAAGGATTAAGAAAAAGCTATGAGATTTGATAATTAAGAGATCATGATAACTTTTATAAAGAATAAATAGTTTTAGTTGGATGCTGAGATTAAAAGCTAAATGACAAAGTTAAGAAAATAGTAGAGGGAAAATAAAGTGAAGGTACCAATGGCCTATTCAAAGAAATTAGTGGCAAAAAAAGAGGCAATATATGGAAAGATGGCAAGCAGACATGGATGGATCAAGTGAGAATTTTTTGAGGATAGTGGAAATATAGCCATGTTTTAGGCAATAGAGGAGCCACCAATAGACAGAGAGACGCTGAAAGTTAGTGAGAGAGTAGAAATGACAGAGTGGACAATATGGAATGGAATTTATTGAGCATATAGAAGCATTAACCTTGGCAAAAAGAAGTCATTTCTTCATGTGAGACAGAGCTCAAAGAGGAGGCATCTGGGTAAAAGGAAATGAGGGGGGAAAAAAGAAATAGAACATTCTCAGTAAATAGCCTCCATTTTTTTTTTATTAAAATATAAGGCAACATTCTAGTGGAGAAATGGGGAACCATGTGAGGCTGGAAGAGGGATGAAAAGGTTTGATGAGTTGATATAGTGAAACAAGAGGAAGTAATATATAGTGATGTGGGCGTAAAGATAAATAAAATTTTAGTGTTGAGGTTTCCTTGCTAAGCAAAGGTATTAATTCATACCTCCCTTGGGACTAAGTCCTACATTTTTAAAGTCCTGGACTCTAGGACTTAGGCCCTGGATTTTAAAGGACATGCAAAATAAAAGGATGGACTAATGTATTTTAAGTCTATAATTTGTCCAGATGGGATGATATAATTTGATAATTTGATAAGAACATACAAAAAGTGAGGTAAATGAATTTTTTGCTCTATAAACAATTATTATGTACCCTAAAGTGAAATGAAGTTTGGTCTTCAATCAGTTTTATTTCTACCATATAGATATAATTTTAATTGATATAACAATTTGTGTGGGAAGAAGAAAACTTCCTTTATTCTATTATTGAAGAGTATATTTTACTTTTTGCCTAGGTCACAAGTTAAAGGCTGATAAAGTGTTCTGAAGCCAATTAGGTTGATTCATGTGTATATGCCATAATCATCAACAATCATGATTAGTTATATTGTTAATCTTGAAAATTTAAAGTACTTTTAATAGACACAACATCCAAAAAAATTAGTAAAATTTTCTGGAATAATTAGTAAAATTCTCTGGGAGAGATTAAAGACAAAAGAGTCATAAAAATTTATGTAAATTCCAATTTTGGCAATATATAAAACAAGTTTTTTGGGTTTTTTTTTTCAATATCAATGAGGATGCTACAAAGGTGGGAAAGTGCCTACTATATTCCATTCACTTTGCTTATTAGCACATTACAAATATCTTATTTGATCCTCACAACAACTTTACAAGGTAAATGTTGTTGTTACCCTCCCATTTAAAAGTTGAGGAAAACGAGGCGACATTTGTGAGTTAGAATCAAAATTAATAGCCAGAAATAAGCTTTTAAATTCTTTTGACATTAAATTTCACATACATAAAAAATATAGAAAACACAGAAGTGGTTACTGAATTGTTTTCTTGCCACAAATTAACCCATATTAAGTTCTATCATGTAATAATCTACTTCAGGAAAAGTAGTCAACATAATTGAATCTAATTCAAAATCCCAGTAACACCTAGAAATATATATTAACTCAATAAGATACCTCACTTCCTTCTGACTTTAGAGAACATTTTATTAACTTACTAAGTTTTTATAAAGTTTTTTGACTAAAAGTTTAAAATAGAATTTAAAGAGATAAATGGAATAGCTGGAGTGGAAAAAATATTTAAAAGAAAAAGCACACAGTAAGTAATAGATGTTTTGGGAAATATTTCTATACCAACATAAACAATTTCATGTCATGGATTCTTAGGCACGATTGGATTTAAACCCAAAACATTAGGCCATTTGAGATATAGTGTTAAAAAAAAAAACTGTTTGAATCAAATATTGATAACATTTTTTAAAAAATGTACATTTGCTAATACCAGTCACTTCCAATAATTCCAATATGCTAAAGATCACTCAGAATATAGTTTTTAAGTTGAGAGATGATTCTAACCTTTAATTCTGTAGAATGTACTTTATCTAAAAAATATTTTCTGTCTTTTTCAATGCCCCAGATCTGACTTTCTATTCTTCATGATAATTTTAATTAGATTGATCTACAGAATAACTATGAAACATTATACAATGTAATAACTGAAGTAAAACTTCTTGATTTATTCTGTTTCCAAATTGTAATACTTAAAATCTGAACCATATCATCAACTTCTCTTACTGTTAAAAAAAAAAATCTACAAAATCATTTACTTCACTAGAATCTTCATTTGTTACAATTATTTCACTAACTTTATCACACTTCCTCCTCCATCCTTAACAGTACAATTAAATTTTATCTGAAAAATCTTAATTATTCCAGTAATATCATTCAGTTTTTAAATTATTTTCTTTAAATCTTTACTTTAATTTCTGGTATCCCTCCTTATTATTTCAAGAACACATTAAGTTATCATATTCAGCCCCTGATCATTTCAAATTCATCAGTCTATTTTTGAATTACCTCTCATCTTTCCAGATGTCAAACTTTCATGTATTTCAATATCATGGAAAAATTCATGAAGGTGAGCAAGTAAAAAATAGAATAAAAAACAAAATTGTTAATTATGCTTTTTTTCTAAAAATTAGTAACTAACATTTATGTAGCCTTTAGTTCTTTCCAAAAGCCACACAGTCAATAAGTATCTAACTAGGATTTGAATTTGACTGCAATTCTCTAACCTCTGAACCACTAAGCTATCTCTAAGTTATACTGATTGCTACAATGCAAGGTAAATAGCACTGATATATAAATCCTTTCAAAAAAGGCATTGAAACTCAAAGAGAGAATACTCATTTAGAGAACCAGAACTGAAAAGGACTATGTCTTAAATTTCCTTTTAAAATGCGATCAAATTATTTTAGTAATTCTATGTTGTAGCTAACCTGAGTTTCTGACAATACAACAAAAAATTTTCATCCATGCTTGAACTGATCCTATCTGACACAAGTACAATGACAAATAGCACTTAAAAAGAAAAACACTTTACACGTAATATTTCACTTGATCCTCAAAACAACCCCCTGCGGTAAGTGTCATTAATATCCCTATTTTGCTGATAAGGAAGACAGGTTAATTAACTTCCCCAAATAGATATAGCTCTATTCCAAAAGTTCACATGGTTACTTTGTACCCAATTTGTAATGCAGCCTTCCAAGCAAGTATTGGTAATGTTCACTCACAGTTGAATCATTGTTCCTTGACCCCAGTATAAGTGATGTCATTTTGGTCCGCTTTGAATTGACTTTTCCAAGTCACATAACTAGCAAGCATCTGAGTCCATATCTGATGTCAAGTTTTCCTGAAATGCAGTCAGATAATCTATTCACTACAAAAGAAAGATGAGGTAAACTAGACAGGAATTATCCCCTCTCTCAGAAGTTCTGTGCCTCCACAACCACCACTCCACCTATCCTCAACACATATACCAATTAAATTAATAAAAAACAAACACTAAAGCCTGCAGAGACTTACATGAATTGATGCTAAGTAAAGTGAATAGAATCAAGAGAACATTGTATATATTGCAACAAGATTATATGAAGATCAATTCTGATGGAAGTGATTCTTTTCAAAAACAAGGTAAATTCAGGCCAGCTGCAATGATCTTTTGTTGGAGAGAGTCATCTGCACCCAAAGAGAGGATTGTGGGAACTAAGTGTGCATCACAACATAGCATTTTCACCCTTTTTGTTGTTGTTTGCTTATTTGTGTTTTTTTCCTCATTCTTTCCCCTTTTGATCTGACTTTTCTTGTGCAGCATGAGAAATATGAAAATATGTTTAAAAGAAAGAAAAAAAGCAAGTACTAATTGAAAGATGAGCCAAATCATTTCTGGGGTTTCTACAAATAAGAAAGGTTGAAAAAAAAGAAAACCTAAGACATTTTGGCTCTCCCCTGAAAAATGGTAGCATCAGAAACTCTGGAAACTGAGCAACTGAATTATAGCATTTTATCATTCCAAAAAAGAAAGACAGAGAGAAAGAAGGGTTACTTCCCTCTTTAAATTGAATAGTCAAAAAATGATGCTTATAGCTAACAATCATGGAAAACAGTCTGACCCACTAAAACCCTAAAAGTAGTAAGATTAAACACATTTCTGGTGCATTCCTTTCTGTTCCCCATTCAATTTTCTCCAACACCCTTTTCATAGCTAACTTTTCTAAAATTAAATTCACCACCTTAACTTCTTTTTTTATTTTGTGGTTAAATTTATGAATGCATTTGTGTTTGAAATGTTGCTTATATAACTATTGTGACCTCAGTTAAATCATTTAGTACCTCCCAGTTTCCTTATGTGTAAAATAAGAAAATAAGGCTAGACGACCACTTAGGTTCCTTCCAACTTTACTACCATGATTTTATGGTCTTTGATAAGTACTTAAATATTCTTTTGTAAAAATACTATGCATTTAATGAGCATTTAATGAGTGAATCAAGTTCTACTACTTGGCCTATGACATGTTTTAAAAAAAAATTATATCGCAAAATAGTCATATGATCAATGAATTGGACATGTAACTAAAAAAACCTAAAAAAAAATTAAAATTCTCCAATTAAAAATTAGAAATGCTGAAAGTCAAAGGGGAGAGTAATAAAATTGAAACTAAGAAAACTATTGAACTAATTAATAAAACCAACAAAATAGATAAACCTTTGGTAAATTTGATTAGAAAAGAAAAGAAAAAATAAAATTACCAGCATCAAAAATGAAAAGGGTAAACTTACCACCTATGAAGAAGAAATTAAAGTAATAATTAGGAGCTACTTCTCAACTATATGCCAGCATATCTGATGATCTAATTGAAATGAATGAATATTTACAAAATTATAAATTGCTCAGATTAACAAAAGAGTAAATAAATTAAACAGTCTCATTTTAGAAAAAAGATATCTAACAAGCCATCAGTGAACTCCCTAAGAAAAAATTTCCAGGGCCATTTACAACTGAATTCTACCAACCATTTAAGGAACAATTAAGTCCAACACTATGTATTTGGAAAAATAGGTTAAAAAAAGGAAGTACTATGACACAAACATGGTACCAATACTTAAACCAGGAAAAGTGAAAAAGAGAAAGAAAATTATAGACCAATCTCCCCAATGTGTACTGATGCAAAAATTTTAAATAAAATATTAGCAAAGAGAATACAACTTATCAGCAGGATAATATACTATGACCAAATGAAATTCATAACAGGAATAAAGGGCTGCTTCAATATCAGGAAACCTATTGCCATAATTGACAATATGAAAAACAAAACTAACAAAGTATATGAAAATCTCAATAGATACAGAAAAAGCTTTTGAAAAAATACAGCACCCATTCCCATTAAAAACACTAAAGAACATAAAATAAAGGGAGCTTTCCTTTTATCTCTTTTACTGCATAGATAGTATGTAGTACCTATCTAAAATCATCAGCAAGCATTATTTGTAATGAGGAGAAGCTGGATATATTCCCAATAAGATCAGGATGAAATAAGGTTGACCACTATCACCACTATTATTCAATATTGTACTAAAAATGTTGGCTTTAGCAAATGATAATCTGATACAGAATCAACATTGTTGCCGGCATCTTAAGAGCTCAAAATATATGAGCCCTTTTGTTATGAGCCAGAACTCTAAATTTGAAACAAGGATTCTTACAAGGTAATAAGTGGAATTGATGAGACAATGGTTATCTAATTTAGCATGATGCTTAATAGTTCTCCAAGTTCAGTATGACTGATTTAATCTTACAGCAAATAATAGTTTCCTAGTGATATAATGATTGGTTTATACTCAGTGTAGAGCATATAAGCTAGAAGCCTCAGCTAGGTTCATTCAGAGAGAGCTAGAGAAGACAAGTGGACTGGAGGCTGAAGCACAAGCCCTTGTACTCAGATTCATTCATCCTATCTCACACCATCTTCATTCATCCTATCTCACACCATCTTGGTGGCAGACTTTCCTCCTTAGTTTCTCCACTGAAACCAAGACTCTGAAAGGCCTTTAAGAAAGCTAAGCGGGCCCCAGGAAAGGAGACAAGACTTTGAAAGAGATAATAAAGGATTTGTTCTTTAACCCCTGGCTACTCTTGTGTTGATTACTCTGAATTGAAAAGAAGACTGCCCAAGGACCTCCAGAAAACCAAACTAAGAACATTACATTTTAGCTCCTGAATAGGGACTAAGAACCTTCATCTATAACCCATAAATTAAGGTGAGTACAAGAAGAAAATTTTGTAAAGTGCTAAACTATGCTTCAGCTAAAATGGGACAGATGTTTAGAAAGGAGCCTTCTTTTCTACTTTAAGGAAAATTTGTCCAAAGCTTGGTTAAACTTATAAAAAACCAAGGTTTGATTGTAACTTGGGAGCAGATCATTGAACTTTTAGAAACAGTACAGTACACATCTCCTTGGTTCCCTAAGGAAGAAGAATTAGATCCAGACGAGTGGAAATTAGTAGAAGAGCAACTATGTGAATACTAAAATTATAATGGCCCTAATTCAATTTCTAAAGAAACATCTTATACATATAAGTTAATACAACTGGCTTTAAGAAATTGTATAAGTATTAGAATTAAAAAAAAGAAGAAAGAGCAGGAGGGGGAAGACACAGACAAACTAGGTGAAAAGAATGAAGAATTAGACAAGAATGAGTTATGGGCAATTCTGATGAAATTAATGAGTCTGGTGCTTTACAGCAGGAGCCATTAGGGCATTCCCATCCCCTGACTTACCCCCCCCTCAATTAACCAACCTTTCATGGGTGGAGGAAAGAGAAGGGGGAAGGATAGTGACACAATCAGCATCACCTATGAAGCAGCCTATGACAAGATTACAAAAGGCACTTGTTAAAGCTAAAAAAAGGAGAGGATATATCTGATTTAAAAATAAATGCATATCCTGTGATTAAAGAATTTGATTCTTCAGGTCCAGGCAGAAGAAGATACATTTCTTTTGATCAGGAAAAAAAATCAAGGATTTGAAAAAGGGTTGCACTCTTTATGAAGCTACATTGTCTTATGTTAAAATGTTACTGGAGAATTTGGCTTATGAAATCTTAACCCCTGGTGTTTGGAAATCTATATCAAGGACATGTTTAGAACCTGGACAAAACTTGTTGTGGCTTTCAGAGTATAGCGAACTATGCAGGATACAAGCCCAATGCAATAAGCAAACTGAAGTTAATATACAAATCACCTTTTACTAACCAACAGATAAAGGTCAGTATGCAGACACTTCAGCACAGATTAATTACCCCATAGCAACACATGAGCAAATTGCTGCTGCTGCTATAAAAGCATGGGGCTCCTTCCCAGGACAAAAAGATCGAAGGGAAGCCTCCACAAAAATAGAGCAAGGTCCCAATGAACCTTTTGCTGATTTTGTGAGACGTCTGCAGATAGCTGTCATACTAATGATTGAAGAAAATGCAGCTACAGGAATAGTGGTCAGACAACTGGCTAAGGAAAA
This sequence comes from Sminthopsis crassicaudata, assembly GCF_048593235.1. Taxonomy (NCBI): domain Eukaryota; kingdom Metazoa; phylum Chordata; class Mammalia; order Dasyuromorphia; family Dasyuridae; genus Sminthopsis; species Sminthopsis crassicaudata. The sequence goes on along the minus strand of NC_133619.1, from coordinate 496,707,379 downwards.
TGCTTATGGGGTTTGTAGAAGAATTATATGGGGAATATACAAAGATGCTCATTTAGAAGAGATCATAAGATACTGTGACAGAATGGGCACAAATACCTTTTGTACCCAGGCTATGATGCAAAATATGGGAAGACAGGGTCCCTCTTGGCAAGGGACTTCCAGAGATTCTCGTCAATGCTTTCAGTATGGTAAAGTTGGACATCTGAGAGCTCAATGTAGGCAAAGCAATAGAGTGAGAGGACAAGGTGAGAGAATAAGACCCAAAACGCTATGTCCAAAATACAACTGAGGCTTCCACTGGGCCTCAGAATGTAGACTGACCCATGGAAATGAAAGGTGGGGCCCAACTCCAAGATATCAAACAAAAAACAAATGGGGCATGATGGCAGCTGAGTTTACATCCAGAGAGTCTTTAGAAGTTCAGGACTCTGATATGATCAATCAGTAGAGAAGCAATCTGATAGAAGAAAGGGATTACATGATCAATCAGCCAAAAAGCAATCAGATAGCAGAAAGGGATTACAATTAGGGAGAATACAGGCTTTTTAACCCAACAGAAGGGCAGTGTCCAGTTTGAGCAGCTCCAATGTAATTAACAGATGATGTGGAGAAAAAGTAGTAAATAGAAGGGACTAGATAGGTTAACTGCTTGGGAGAGAGGGTTTGCTTGTATTTCTGCAGATGGAGAAGGAATCAGATGGGTGCTGACGGCACCTGGAGAGACACAGACAAAAGAGAAAAACATTGATACAAAGGAGAAGACCTAAGAAACATCTGACACTGAAAGAGCATGTCTGATAATGAGACTGTTACAGAACTTCAAAACCCACAGAAATCATTAGATTGCCTGAGATGAAAAATTGTTGATAAGACTATTGCAGAACTTCAGAACCACCAGGAATCATTGGATTCTCTGAGACATGATAAGACTGATGCAGGACTTCAAAACTTGCAGGAATCATTGGATTCCCCACACACATGAAGTAATGGACAAGAGATTCCTTTTGGACTATTTCTAGGACTTATGGACATGTATAATTCCTTATGTTGATTCATGTTATTTGTTATATCACTACTAGCCTGTATTATATTGCTATGTGCTTATGTAATTTATGTAATTATGTGTAATACCTCCCATGTTGATATTATATAAAACTGTTTTAAGAGTGAGCCCCTTCAGAAACACACTAATCTGGTTTGCTTTCCTATTTCCCTTTGGTGTTTTCATCTCCCTTCCTGAGACGTCAGGGAGGGAAGGATCACCTCCTTTTATGGTGTTTTCACCCCTTTTTTGAGGAGTCATGGAAGGTGTCATCACCTCCTTTTTGGAGGTTCTCACCTCCTTGAGAAGTCAGGGAGAGAGTGACCACCTTATGTTCTAAAACAAAAGAAAGTGGGAGATCTTATGGGCCAGAACTCTGAACTTGAAACAAGGATTCTTACAAGGTACTAAGTGGAATTGATGAGACAATGGCTATCTAGTTTAGCATGGTACTTAACAGTTCTCTAAGTTCAGTATGATTGATTTAATCTTACAACAAATAATGGTTTCCTAGTGATATAATGATTGGTTTATACTAGGTGTAGAGCTAGGAGCCTCAGTCAGGTTCATTCAGAGGCAGAGAAAACAAAGGACTGGGGGCAGGAGCTCAAGCTCTCAGAACCAAGGAGATTCATTTCATCTTTGGTCAGGATCCTGGTGGTAGGCTCTCCTACATTTCTCTACTGAGACCAAGGTAGGTCTGAAAGGCTCTCCAGAAAGCTGCCCAGCCCCAGGAAGGAGAATAAAGAATTTGGACATTAACACCTGGCTGTTCTGGTGTTGATTACTCTGACTGAAAAGAAGGTTGCCCCAAAGACCCCCAAAAAACCGAACCAAGAACATTACATCCTTTGATCTCAGAAGTGAGATGAATGAGGCAGGAGACTCCTTAGAGTATGAAAAGAGCTCCAGTTTATTATGCTGTACAGCCTTGTTGATATACATTTTTGCAAGCATGATCAGCACATGGACAGTGGGCAATTCCAACTCACCATTCAGAAAAGCAGCTTGTGGGTTTTGCATATGCATGATATCTGCCAATGGGAAGAGAACCAATCCAGCAATCTACTAATGGGCGAGAGGCCCTATTAAGGCATCCATACTTATGAGCAACTACCCAGGGGTTCTCAAACTACGGCCTGTGGGCCAAATGTGGCCTGCTGAAGATGTTTATGCGGCCCACCAGGTTAGAGCAATTGGGATGAGGGGTGGAGACAGAGTGTGAGTTTTTGTTTTTACTATAGTCCAGCCCTCCAACAGTCTGAGGGACAGTGAACTGGCTCCCTATTTAAAAAGCTTGAGGACCACTGAACTATGCTGTGACTCTCAGACCAAAACCCATTCCCATGATCACAAAACATTGCTCCTTGCTCAACAAGGGTGCAATAAAGGTAAAGGTGGCCTCTGTACTCCCTCTTGGTGGGGCACCATACTCTAGCAAACATGTACAAAAATATTTATAGCAGTTCTTTTTATGGTAGCAAAAAATTGAAAATTGAGGGAATGCCCATTCATTGAAAAGTGGCTGAATAAGATGTGGTATGTGATACTGTAGTACTATAAGAAATAATGAGCACACAGATTTCAGAAAAAACTGGGAATAAAAGTTTATATAAAACAATCAGACAAGTAAATAATGTTAACAGATTCATCCTTTCCCTAATAAGAAGTAATAATTGTACTTTCTCATTGAACAAATCTTAAGCCTGGAAAACAGCAAAAATAAGTAAATTACACATACATGGAATTTTGAAAATTGAAAAGATTATATAGGCCATTTCCCTAATTTTTTATACAAATAGAAAGATTTTTCTCAAGATCACAGTAACTTAGCAGCAGAATAAGAACTTGAGCACAAGTCTTCTGAGTTTATTGTCAAGTTCCCTTATACCATGAACTTTATCCAAAATGAATCCTATCTACCTACTGTCAATATGCAATATGCTTTTCAAAGTCTCATGTATTCAGAATTTCTCCCATTCCACTGGGCAGTCCCCTAAAATTTGACCATGCATCTTTGTTTTATACCAAGATGAAATCTATAACTAAATAGGAGTGTTGCATAATATTGAATTTGAGTTTCATTTAAATTGATCACAAAAATGAAATGGAAACTACTACAAAAATCTTTAATCCCAAATTACTATAAAGTGTAAAACCCTTAAAGATCAGAGTTTTTAAAAGATTCATTTTAATGTATCTTTATCTCAGCAAAACTAGTCCAAGAGAGAAGAAAATAATTTACCTCTCAAATAAATGACCCCATAAACATTTTTAAATCTTCTACTCCAATGTGCAAAGTACAAGCATGAGCTATCTAGACACTACACACTGAAGCAGATATAAGAAAACAAGTCAAATATGTCAGCAAAATATGGGGAAAATAAAGAGTATTAGAGTTGGGAATCAGAAGATCTGGATTAAAAGCTCATGACTGGCCCAAACTCGTATCTGTGTGACCACAGGCAATTCCTTTAATTTTTCTAGTTTCCGATTTCTTCATCCATAAAAACAAGGGAGTTGGATAAGATGACCTCTAAGGTTCCTTCCAGTTCTATGAAACTATGCTTCATATATTTTAGTAAGAGTCAAAGGTTTAACTTCACTTTCACTCAAATTTGGTTCCTTATATGGAGCTAAGAACAAAGTTCTGATTCATCTGATCTTAGCATTTACAATTTTATAGATATGATCTCAACATGTGGTTTAATACATTGTGGTGGTGTGCTCTATGGTTGTTGAAATTTTTTTTCTTTAACATAACTTGGCTTTCTTGGCCAACACATTTGGAAGTAGTCACTAAGAAAAATAATAATCTATTTTATCCCCTGAAACCAAGAAAATTCAGATTTTTACAAGATTATGATTATATCTATAGATCCCATAAGTCTTTAGTAGATGCATCTTAAAATAAAGATGTTACACTATGACAAGCACTAACATTTTTTATCTAATAACAGAATTTTCTAAAATGTCACTGGTGTCTGGAGACTGCCAAAGAAGGCAGACTCTTAGAACTGGGTTATTAGTAAGAGTCCCTATGGGATATTATTTGGCAGGGCACCAGATTTTAACAGTTGATACCTCATAAAGTTTCATTGAAACTAGGACCATAGCTTTCTAGCATCCCTCCACAGAATCTCTAAATCTCAAAGCTAAACAGAACCAGTCAGTCAATAAATATTTTCATGCTTACTATGTGCTAGGCATACATTTAAGCACAGGGAAGATAAAAAGAGACCAAAGATCCTGCCCTCAAGTAGCTCATAATTAAATGGGGAAAACAAGCAAATTACTTATAAACAAGCAATACAGAGGATAAATAGGAGATAATTAGAAAAGGACACTAGAATTCAGAGAGGTTGAGAAAAATTTTGTTTGAAAATTTAAAAAGAAAAGTATGAAGCAGAGAGGTGAGGAAGGAGATCATTCCAGGCATGGAATACCAGAGAAAATGCCCAGAAATAAGAGGCCAATGTTCACTAAATGGAAGAATACATTGTGGGGTTTTGCTACTATTTTCAATTGTGTTCAACTCTTCATGGCCCCATTTGGGATTTTCTTGGCACAAACAATGTGGAGATTTGCCATTTCCTTCTCCAACTCATTTTATAGATGAAGAACTTAAGGCAAATAGAGTTGTCACTTGCCCATGAAATTGTGAAAATCAGGGATACTTTTATTTTAAAATAAAATGCCTAATGGGAAAAACATATATACCAAAAAGTAAGAGAAAGCTATGTCTGGGGAAGAGAGCTAGGGTTAAATCCCCAAAGCTATGCCTCATTTTTCATGGCTCATTTTCCTTTCATTCTAGTGCTGGAAGACATCTATTTATTAGTTATTCATCTGTAAGTTAGGAATAGTCTTCACTAAGTCTCTTGTTACAAGATGAGTATTCAATTCTCTTGATCATGTGACCACAATAGATAAAGCACTATTCTTAAATAAAAATAACAATAACTAAAACAATTTTAAACCTCTTGCCCATTAAATAGAAGCTATTCAGTTAAGGCAAGTAGGAAGCTTTATCTTCTGACTTTGCTCACTACATTTTGAAGCAAAGAGTCATTCATCACTCACTCAACAAACATTTATTGTCTACTTGCTCAGTAAATTCTACTAGGTGGAAGCTGGGAAAATAAAAGATATATCAGACAATGACTACTCTCAAAAAGAATATAATGTATGGATGTGGAGCTAACAATATGTAACCCATATAAATATAGAACTAAAGAGCTGAAAAAGTTCAGTAGTAATGACAAGATTTGGCAATACTGCGCCTGTTACATTGTGTTAGATTTAGATTTTAGCTTTTCCATTGGTTATTATGTAATAATGGGACAAATCATTTCTCTTAATCTAATTTTCTTCATTTTTAAAGTGAGAAAGGCTGGAGTAGACAGAGTGGACATGATTCCAGCTCCAAATCCTAATAACAACAAATATACAGGGCATTATATAACTTTAAGTTTGTGAAGCACTTTACATGCATTATCTCATTTATTCATCATTATAACCCTGTGAGGTAGATATTATTATTATCTTCATTTAAATAGTAAGGAAATTGAGTCCCATGACATAATTATGTTTGTTCAAATTATTGATTTGAATTATCTATTTTCAAGATTCAAATCTTTCCAGCTCTAAAATTCTTTATTTTTATAAGTGGCATGAAGAAAAGCTTTCAAGTTTTATAGCCTGGTTTGTCTTTCATTATTAAATCTATTTTGCTCAGATAACTTACATAAAATACTGTCTACTGTTCAACGGTATCAAAACTACAGTTGAAATTGCTGCTATTCAATCATTCATCTTTAGCATCCACACTTCTTTTTTGTTCCCAAGCATCTCAACAAGAATGTGTTTTAAAGTGAGATCTTGTGATTGTACATTTCCTAATGCCATACTGATGAACAGGTAGAAAAAAATAATACTTCAATTTCATAGTCTCTTTTTGATGCCTTCGCTTAAATAAAATAAGTGAAAAATTAAAAGATACAACTGGCTAAGGAGAGGAGAGGAGGGAAGAGATGAAGGAAAAAAAAAGGAAAAAGAAGAGGAAGAGAAAGAAGATAATAATAAGGAGTATTAGTAGAAAAGAGAATATTAACTATAAACAACGATTTCCTGAAAGATACATAGGTTAACTCAGTTATTCAGAATAAATTTCTGACATTTCAGCAGATGAAATGTTAGCTCCAAGTCCTAAAGTAAGATTTAAAGATATCTGTGTAATTCCTCCCAAGATTTACTTCTAAATTTGCCAGTCAGATAAAAAAAAAATCCTGCCACAACTTTTGACATTCTCTCTACCAATAAATTAAATCAAATTCTCTTGTACTATCCAGTTTTCTTCAACATAAAAACAAAGAGTAGCTTTCCTATTCCCAGGAATACTTCCCCAGATGACACACATTTCTACATTAGAAAGATTTTTAAATTAGACTGCTGATGGTGTGATTGATCATATTAACATTCATAATAATGATTCAAGAAAGGCAACACCAACACACATGGAGAAGAAGGGAAACAGAAGGAATGGCAACATAACAAGCAAACTGAATAGTAAAATTCTTGAAATAAAATGATTAAAAGCAAAAAAAAAAAAAAAAAAAAAAAAAAAAAAAATAAAAAAATTAATTGTGCTATATGGCAAGATTCTACCCAGAAAAGCAATTTAAGTGAGAAAAGGTTCAAAGTTTGGCTAACAGGAAAAAATCTTTTTGGTCATAGCAACTCATGAAACAGTCTGTGAGAGATTATAATATATGTCAACAGAGACTTCCATAAAGGTGATATCACTTCTAGAGTTCTGAAGTGAAAGATATTAACGAAGAATCTTTCACACATCGTTAAGCAAATGTTCTTTATAGTTCTTTGAACATTGACCTCTTCTTTTAGAATTAAAAAATATTTTCCAAACCAATCATAACAAATACAAACAACAAAAGACAATATGAAGCCTTGAGAGGAGTCAAAAATATTTATTCCCCTTTTTACCACCATTTTGAAATCTAAAAATATTTTATTTTACATTAAGACAGAGGCAAGAAGAACAAAAACATAAAGACAAGATCAGGATAAAAATAATGGCATATTCACCTTCCCAAGCATTCATGGGCAAAGTATAAAAAGGTGTTTAATTGCCTATGTAGGTGGCACTGGTGGAGTATATGAAAAGCTCATCAAGTGACTTTATTTTTCCTCTTTCAGAGAATTAATTTACATTCATAAGCAGCTTCTTCATGGAAAAGACCAGAACAAATACTTTTTTTACAGTTAAAATTATGAGAGAAGTAATACCATACTGACAGTGCCTTTAAAAGTTGGTTAAGAAAACCTTCCTAAATAATTTGTTTATACTTTTTAAAGCTTCTCAGGAATCATTTTGGGGAAAGTTTCACTTCAAATTTCAAAGCACTACTCTCTAAAACTGAAAGGAGGGAGGAAAGGAGTACAGAAAAGAAAATAACAAAAACAAAAACAAAGAAAACTCAGTCTTAAGTTCAAATTAAAGAAGTGACCAAGAATTAGAGAATCTTTTTCCAAAGGGAAAAAAAAATTGACAGTGATATATAAAGTAACACTTCATTAAAAAGTCAACTATAAACATATCCAAAAGAGAACATATTTGTAGGAAGAAAAATGCACAGTACATACAGATGCCAATCAGATGTGTCCACTAGAAATACTTGAAATGAAGGTGCAAAACCTGTCTAACACCTATCTTTCCTAGTGTTCTAAGAAGGCATTTAAAATGGATTTTACAAGCTCTAGGGCAAGTTGTGGAATGAAGAGAGCCATAGGATAACAAGCAACTAGAAACCTGTCCCATTTAACCCAAACTTCATATTAAAGAAAAGAATCTCTACAGAAATGCAAAAGGACCAAATCAAGTTATTAAAATTACCTGAATTCCATTTCCCTCTCTTCCATGTCATTATCAATCACCTTGCTGACTTCTGATTCCAACCAAAAAACACTTTCATCTCCAGAAGAACTATTTTCCCTTTCTGTTTCCATCCTTGAGAAAATTGAAACAATCAAGTCTCTAGCTGGGAAAAACAAAACTTCAATTGTTCATTTCTACTGTATTTGCATGTATTCAGGTGTGTGGCTAAAAAGCAAGTGATAGGCATTTGCTGTTCATGCCCAGTCACAGTCAACTACATATTAGTTTAATTACAGTTGGTAAAGACAGGAAATCACATCCAGGACACTCATTGGGCCTGAAATATAACTACCTGTGACACCCATTTAACACTCCCACTGCCTTAGGCTTTGTGGCCTAGATAATAAAAAGGAAAGTCCAACTGAAGGTCATTTAGCTAATTAAGACCATTATTTAATAACATTCCATTTTATTAAAAATTCAGGTTAATAGGATTAAAAAAAGAGATTTTTTTTTTTTAAAGAAATTCTTCCAATACTCCCCTAATATCAAGAGACTAATCAAACTGAAAGAGAATCAAAAGTGATGGGAAAGGTTTCTATCTTCTTGGCACACACAGTAGATTAAACCTTCCAATATTATATAGTATATACAAACTTTCAATATTATATATTATATACAATATTATATATAATATATGTAATATATTATATTATATTATTATATAATATTATATATTATATATTATATACAAATTTCCTTTCCTTTAATGACAAAAAACTAAAAATTACTTCAGATAAATATTCTTAACATAAAGTTTATTAATTTTCTTTAAAAATATTTTAATAACTAAAAGATTAAAAACTCCTATTTTACGATATATTCCCACCTCCCCCAAAAAAGGATATAGCTAGTGACTTTTGGTTTAGAACAAATATAAGGGAGGGGAAATCTTCACACCTACATAATTTTAAATTTCTCATACTCATGTCCACTGTCCTTGTCACTAATAATGTTAATTATTACTGAACATTTCCAGAGCACTAAGAAATTGGTGGGACAATTAAGCCCAACTATTGAAAAGTAGATTAAGGTATACTGGATCTTCACAGTACAAAACGAGAAAATCAAAATTCTGTCTGGCTTTATTTAAAATCAAAGTATTCTGCTTTCCTTTCTATGAAACTACAATCTTGCTTCTTCAGAACTCTTTCTGGTTTCATCTACTAACTCCAAATATTCTTAGTGGTTTTTACTAGAAACCAAAATATATGGCCAAAGGTGTCAGGGATTTTTATTTTTTTTGTAACTAGCTTAACTAATTTAAGTCCTATTTAATAAATACTGTACCTGGTTTAGAAGAATGTTTTCAACAAAGTTTCCTATTGCTACCATAAATATCAGAGCTGCTAGTTTCTATAAAATGTCCAACTATTCCTTGTAATAGAACCATTTTCCAGGAGGCCCCTTTATTTACTTGTTAATCCATATGATACAATGCAAGTGATTTCAGGATATTTAATGTTAAACAAAAGTTCTGCATATTTACTCGGTTGGTACATTTATTACATTTATATGATATGCATTAAAGTCAGGAGACTGAATCTGGAGAGTGAGAAAATTTAAACCTAAGTCAAACTTTAAGGTATTTTTTGTTTTTGATTTTTTCTATTTGCTAACTTTTCACTTCTGTGTTGTGACGCTCCTTGTTCAACTCTGCTGTGCTATAGCTTCACCGATAATTGCTGCTCAGATGAGGCAAAGTATGTCCATCAGTCTGGGAGATACAGAGATAAAATGTCTCAGACTCTAGCCAAGGCAATTAAGGGAAACTACTCTTTCTTTATGGAGAATAACAAATATTTCGTATCAATCATGGAGTGAGCTACACTCTCCACCACTACCTTTTCTTTCTCTTTTAACAAATGAAATATCCATAAATCCTAAAAGTAAATTATGGTAGCAGAAGCAAAAAATTACACTCTGTCTACCAAAACTAGCCCTAGAATGTCTGAAAAGTGAAGAAACTGATAAACAAATCACCAACACGGATCATTCTGAATAAGCTAGAAGAGCATGGTGCTACTGAACAAGGGTCAGAGTACCAATTTGTCACATAATCAGAGAAACTCACAACCCAGATAAGAATATTTCTCCCTTAGGAAGAAGTGAAAAAAGCATCAATTGTGTTCTTGGCCTTAACAAGAAGATCATTTGTGATTCCAAATCTTCTTCAATAATTCTGCTAGAATACAATAAATTATGCACCATGGCCTTTCATTTCTTTCATATTCTGGAAAATTTACCACATAACCACATATTTAGAAAACAACCACTCCTAAATGGGGGAAGTAGAGACCATCACCATTCTCCCAGTAACACAAACTTGCCAGTGTCATCCTAAATTCCTCATTCACCACACTCCAAATCAATCTGTTTTCTTTTTTTTTTCCCCTTTTTTTCCCCCAGATAACATTTATCATATTAGATTTTAGAGAAAGATTTAAAAACCACAAAATCCATTATGTTTAATGTTTGTTGACTTCATGATTCTATGATCTTTTAAATACTATACACAAACACACACACACACACACACACACACACACACACACACACACACACACACACACATTTTCTTTACAAGAAAAATCAGATTTAGAAAGAAGGTAAAAATAACCTGAAAAGAAAAGAAAATTCAAGCAAACAATAACAGAGTGGAAATGCTATGTTGTGGTCCACAATCATTTCCCAATGTTCTTTCATGGGGTGTAGCTGGTTCTGTTCATTACTGATAAATTGGAACTGATTTGGATCCTCTCATTGTTGAAGACAGTCACATCCATTAGAATATATCCTCATATAGTATTGTTGTTGAAGTGTATAATGATCTCCTAGTTCTGCTCATTTCACTCAGGATCAGTTCATATAAGTCTCTCCAGGCCTTTCTGAAATCATCGTTCTGATCTTTTCTTACAGAACAATAATATTCCATAACGTTTATATACCACAATTTATTCAGCCATTCTCCAATTGAGGGCATCCATTCAATTTCCAGTTTCTAGCCACTACAAAAAGGGCCGTCACAAACATTTTTGCATGTACAGATCCTTTTCCCTTCTTTAATGTCTCTTTGGATATAAGTCCAGTAGTAACACTGCTGGATTAAAGGGTATGCAGTTTGATAATTTTTTAAGCACAGTTCCAAATTGCTCTCCAGAATGGTTAGATCTATTCACAGTTCCACCAACAATGTATCAGTGTCCCAGTTTTCCTCCAACATTCTGCATTACCTTTCCCTGTCATTCTAGCCAATCTGACAGGTACGTGTAGTGGTATCTCAGAGTTGTCTTAATTTGCATTTCTCTGATCAATAATGATTTGGAACATTTTTTCATATGACTAGAAATAGTTTCAATTTCTTCATCTGAGAATTGTCTGTTCATATCCTTTGACCATTTATCAATTGGAGAATGGCTTGATTTCTTATAAATTAGTTAGTTCTCTATATATTTTGGAAATGAGGCCTTTATCAGAACCTTTAACTATAAAAATCAAACCAATCTATTTTTAAGGGGTTTTGTTGTTAGTTTTTATGACATCTAGTATGACCAGGATAATATACAAAATGCTCTGTTTGAAATTAAAGCTATTCCCAGCAACTGCAGTAGTTTATTTTCTATTCCCCTAGCATAGCAATGCATCTCTTGGCTCTAAGACTTTTCACTATCTGTATTCCATTCCTGAAATGCACTCCCACCTTTACTTCTACCTCCTGGTTTTCAGAGTCTCAATGAATAGTAGGGTTTATATTCCATATTCTATAAGATATCCCAGGTCTCATCCCTAGACATCTTCTTCCTGCCTCCTTTCTGAGATTACCTGACATTATACTTTGTGTATATGTACCAGTGCACACACACACAAATAGTCTATACACAATTATTTGCATATTCTCTCCTCCATTAGAATATGAACTCTTTATGGGCAGGGAATCACTCTTTGTCTTTCTTTGAATCTCCAGGACTTAGCACAGTGCCTGGCAGATAATAAGCATTTAATAAAAGTGTGTTAACTAAGTGTTCACAGAACTTTTTTTTTTTTTTTTTTTTGCAAAGCACAGTTGGGTGAAGGACCATCAGCCCCAGCACATGCTCCTATTACATTCCTGAAAAAAACTATGCTAAATAAAATTTTGGAAGACTGAATTTCATTAAACTCCTTGATGGGCAGAGTCTGTTTTCTTGGTGTCTTTTGAATCCCAAGGAACTAGCAAATATCCTCAGTGGAGATTCTTTCCTTATATTTTCCTCAGTGTTTGCATGATTTTTCCATACTCATAATTTCCTCAATACTTGTTTGAAGTGCTGAGGGAAATATGAATAAAGAAACTCCACTGAGGATAATACTTACCTATATGAAGCTATTGCTCCACTAATACATCACTGATAGTTATATGTAGTCTCTATCATAGTTCAATCGATAAGAATTACTATATAACCAATAATCAACATGAGGTCATACCATCTTCACTAGAGGACTTATCATCCTAAGAAATATGGTTCCTAGATTAGATCTGGATCTTTCTAAAACTACAGTTAAAGTGAAGAGAGCAATACTACATAATGAAAAATCTTTTTGGTAAGGATGAAAAAAATCATGTATTCGAATCAAAGGACCTGAGGATAACCAAACATGACAGTGAGGAGAATAAAGAAAATCTAAAAATATCCTAAGTCAAGTAGTACAGAATATAAAATGCAAAACTATACAATTCCATATTAAAGATGTATGCAGATACATCTTTACTGTCTCATAATCACCAGCAAATAAAATATCAAAGGAAATCACTTAAAATATCACTTGCCTAGAGAGAATAATAATAAATGAAAGTGTCCTTAAAATGATAAATAGCATCTATCTAAAACTATCAGCAAACATCACATAAAATGGAGATAAGCTGGAAGCATTCCCAGTGAAATCAGGAGTGAAACAAGGTTGCCCCCAATCACTATTACTATTCAATATTGCAGTAGAAATGTTAGCTTTGGAGAAGGGAGGAATTTATGACCAAAAAAAAAACTAGTGAACACTTAAAAAGAAAAAATGGACAACTTTTATTACATTAAACTACAAAGGTTTTGCACAAACAAAATGAACAGAACAAGATTAAAAGGAAGATCATAAAGATGGGAAAAAAATCTTTACAGCCAGTGTTTCTCATAAAGGTTTCATTTCTAAAATATATAAAGATCTGTGTCATATTTATAATATGACAAGTCATTGCCAAATTGAGAATATGAACAATTTTCAGATGACTAAATTAAAGCTATTTATAGAAAAGAGTAAGAAAGAGATTTAATCAAAATAGCAGAATATAAAATAAATCTACTTAAAATGTGTATTTGATACCAAACAAAATCCTAAAAAGAAGAGATAGGAATTTTTATGCAGTTATCAAAGAAAGAATACAAGTTATCGATAATCATATGAAAAATGTTCTACAGACTATTTTCAGGTGAAAAAAATTGAAACTATTTCTAGTCACCTGAAAAGGTGCTCTAAATCACTGTTGATCAGAGAAATACAAATTAAGACAATTCTACACACCTCTCAGATTGACTAAGATGACAGGCAAAGATAATGACGAATGTTGGAAGGAATGTGGGAAAACTGCGACACTAATACATTGTTGGTGGAACTGTGAACGTATCCAATCAATCATTCTGGAGAACAATTTGGAACTATGTCCAAAGGGCTCTCAAACTATGATGCCTTTGAGCCAGCAATGTTTCTACTGGGCTTATATCCCAGGAGATCTTAAAGGAGGGAAAGAGACCCACATGTGTAAAAATGTATGTGGCAGCCCTCTTTGTAGTGGCAAGAAACTGGAAATTGAGTGGATGCCCATCAGATGCAGAATGGCTGAATAAGTTATGGTATTTGAATGTTATGAAATATTATTGTTCACTGTAAGAAATGACCAGCAGGATGATTTCAGAGAGGCCTGGAGAGACTTACATGAATTGATGCTGAATGAAATGAGCAGAACCAGGAGATCATTATACATAGCAACAAGAAGACTATACAATGATCAATAATAAGATGATTCAAACCAGTTCTAATTGTTCAATGATGAAGAGAACCATCAACACCCAAAGAGAGAACTAAGTGTGATGATTCACAACATAGCCTTTTCACTTTTTGTTGTTTGCTTACATTTTATTTTGCTTCTCTTTTTTTTCCCTTGTGTGGCACAATAATTGTATAAATATGTATATATATATATATATATATTGGATTTAACATACGTTTTTACCATGTTTAACATATATTGATCTACTTGCTATCTAGGAAAGAGCATGAGGGAACGGGGGAAAAATTGGAACACAAGGTTTTGCAAGGGCTAATGTCCACTGTTTGAAAAATAAAAAGCTTTAATAAAAAAAAAAAAAAAAAAAAAAAAAAAAAAGAAAGAAAGAACACATAGGTTTTGCAAGGGCTAATGTCCACTGTTTGAAAAATAAAAAAAAAGCTTTATGTTCTATTTTTATTTATTTTTACCAACATAAAACAGTGCTTAATAAATACTTTTTTCATTCCTTCCTTCCTTCATTCACTCATGCAAAGCACCAAATATAGACTTTGGAATTAAGAAGATAAGGGTTCAAAATCTGCTTCTGCTATTTTTCAACTTGATCACCAAGATTCACAAAGTCATGTTCAAATTTCAATTAACCCCTATAGTTAATTCACTGCTGTGTCTTTTCAATTGTACCTCCATTTCATCTCTCCCATATCATTCCATACCTTTTTTGAACCATCCTATTTGAGGTCCTAATCACAACTCACCAGGCCTATTATAATAACATCCTAACTATTCTTGTTCCTTGTCTTCACTTTCTAATTCATTTTCTACCATTTTCCAGCTAGCTGCCAAAATGATTAAAGAAATCCAAGTAAAAGACTATTTGGCTATCTTTGACCCAACAATTCCATTAGTAGGCCTATTCCCCAAAGTAATCAAAGAAGAGGAAAGAGACTGCATGTATAAAAAGAATTAGAGAAGCTCTTTTTATAGTATTCAAAAACTGGAAACTAAGATGAGAGCTGCCTATTAGATAATGGCAAAATAAATTATGGCATACAAATATAAAAGAATATTATTATAAGGTAAGAAATGACAAAATGGACAGTTTTAAAAGAAACAGAGAAAAATTGCAGAGATAATATCAGAACTATATGACAAAAGGATTAAGTAAAACAACTTTGAAAATCTTTCCAACTCTGATAGATGCCACTGACAAATCACAATTCCTGAGACTTGAAGAGGAAACACATTAACAATCATCTGATTTCTTTAAAACGGTGATAATTCAAAATTGTTAGGGACTTTTCCTTCTGAGAAATGCCATGTATGCCATATCAGCTGATAGGGTGGACCCAAGAGGTAAAAAGGAGCTTGGCCTCTGAGGCAGGAGGTTGTGTCTTACAGATGATAAAGGATCCTTGAGATGGGGAGGGATGTGTCCTCTTGCTAGATCTTTTCTTAGGAAGCACCACTAACTCAAGGTGTCTCTCTTCTGGGGATCCACCTCTGTGGTTGAGTAGGTAAGGCATGGGATGATCCCATAAAGACAGTAAAAATAAATGGCCAGCTTTGAGTCCTTAGGGGAAGAAGGATGTGGAGAGAAGTAGAGAGATGCAGAGAGATGCAGAAAAAGAGGCACAGAGACATACATACACTTGCTCTTGTTTCCTGCTAACCCTTGCTAAGATTACCAATAAAGAAAGGCTGTTTGGCACCTTAACATCAGCTCTTCTTCATGTGTTTCCGGGAAAGATTAGTGTGTATGGCCCTGGCAATCAGTAACAAAATGTTAAATAAGATACTGATTTTTAAATATGGCTAATGAAGGAATTTACTGAATTTACACATATTTTACGAAATTTTGTTGTTGTTCTTCATGGGAAAATGAGGAAAAGAAAATAAATGTGTTAAGTGAAAAAAATAACATTAGGTTTTAAAAAACCCTAATTAACACCCAAAAACAAATTCAAAAAACAATAACAAAATACAAATGAAAATGTATTTTTATCTCTAACCTTCACAAAATGTGATTTTAAAAAAATGTCCTTATTAGCCATGTCGTGACAAGGGATGGAAGGAGAGCAAGAAAAATAGAGTGAAAGAAAATAGGCTTCAATCTGCGTTCAGAGTCTATCAGTTTTCTCTCTGGAGGTGGATAGTATTTTTTACCATAGTCCTTTGGAATGCTGTTGTTCACTGTAAAAAGTAACTAAGCCTTTCACAGACAATCACCATTACAATATTAATGTTACTGTAAACAATACTCTCTTGGTTGGCTCATTTCATTCTCCATCAGTTCACAGGAATCTCAGATTTTTCTGAAATCATCCACTTTATCATTTCTTACAAAGCAAAAGTATTCCATAATATTATATACAACTTATTCAGCTATTCCCTAATCAATGAATAAACTTAGTTTCCAATCTTTGCCATCACAAAAGATCTACACTGATTATTTTTGTGTATATGGATCCCTTGGCTTTTATTTTCGGCAGGGAAATAGACCTAGCAGTGGTATTGCTAGATAAAAAGGACATTCCAGTTTTCATAGCCCTTTGGCAGAACGGTTGAACCAATGCAGAGCTCTGTACCTATTTTTCCTTATCCCCTCCAGTATCAGTCACTTTCCTTTTCTATCATGTTAATCAATCTAATGGATGTGGTACCATAGAGTTCTTTTAATTTGGATTTCTCAAATTACTAGTGTTTTAGAGCATTTTTTCATATGATTATTGTTATCTTTGATTTCTTCTATAAATGTCCTATTCATGTCCTTTGGCCAACTATCAACTGAGGAATGGCTTAGTCTTGTAAATTTGACATATTTCTCTATACTGGAGAAATGAAATCTTTGTCAGAGAAACGTCATAATTTTCCCCTAGTTTCTGACTTTCCTTCTAATTTGAGGTGCATTTGGTTCTGTTTGTGCAAAAACTTAACTCAAAAGTAATTAAAATTTTCCATTTCCCTTTCATGATTCATCTCTGTCTCTTGCGTGATCATGAACTTTTTCCTTATATAAAGATCTGACATAAATGTTTCCATGATCCCCTAATTTACTTATCACTTTTATGTATATTTATATATAAACTACATATACATTATATATACTAGATATGTATATATATATATATATATATATATATATATACACATATATATAAGCACATATTATGTACCTATTTTGACCTTATTTTAGTATGTAATGAGAGTAGGTCTATTATAGTTTTCCCAGAAATTTTTGCTGAATAATGATTTTTTTTTTTGCCCCATGTCAGATCTTTGGATTTATCAAACACCAGGTTACTATACTTCTATATATTCTGTATCTAATCTATTTCACTGGTCAGTCATTCTATTTCTTATTCAGTATCAGACTATTTTGATGATTACCATTTATAATGTAGTTTAAGATTTGGTACTAATTCTTTTCATTGATTTTCTTGATATTCTTCATCTTTTCTTTCTCCAGATAAAGTTCCTTATTTTTTCTAGCTCTGTAAAATATTTCTTTGATAATTTAGTATAGCACTAAGTAAGTAAATTAAGTAGTATTAACATTTTTATGACATTTGTTTGCTCGATCATTAATTTTTTTCAATTGTATAGATCTACCTTTAGTTGTATGAAGTGTTTTCTAACAGCATTCATATAATTCTTGTGTATGTCTTAGTAGACAGATTCCAAAGTATATTACACTGTTAGTAGTTATTTTAAATGGAATTTCTCTTCCTGGGGGGTTTTATTTATAATATACTGAAATGCTGATGATTTCTATGAAGTTATTTTATATGCTAATGCTGATAATTTATATGACTTTTTTATATCCTACAACATTGCTAAATTTGTTCATTATTCTCACTAGTTTTGTAGTTGAATCTTTAGGTTCCCTAAGTATACCATCAAATCAGCAGCAAAAAGTGATATTTTTGTTTTCTCATACTCTATGCTTATTCTTTTCATTTTTTTTTACTTATCTTATGTATAGCTAACATTTGTAGTACAATACTGAATATAATGGACATCCTAACTTCTCTCCTGATCTCACTGAAAAGGCTTTTACTTTTTACTTACAATGGAATTGTAAATAATATTGGCTAATGGTTTTTAATATATCAAAAAGTATAATGTTAATGACTAATTATCTACATTTTTTTTTTTTATCTACATTTTCTTACAATGAACTCAAGGCTGATGAAAATTTTCATGGGCAAATGCTCAAAATCAATTAGAATTTTCCCAATGAATTTTCCAAGGTGAGTATAGAAAATCTAGCAAGTAGAATATATAGGTCTCTGTTTACTTATTCTTTATTTTTATATTTCTCCATAATCATTCTAATTACTCATAATAAGTCACAAACATATATCTGCCCACAAAAATGTTTTGCGTTTTTTATCCACTTAACTATGACTTCATTAACTTTAAAATAATAATAGAAGAGAGGTTCAAGCAAGAAAAAAGGGACTATTTTCAAGGCATTCTAGCTTTTTTCATAAAAAAAAATTAAATATACTATCATTACATTATTACACTATAAAATGACTATTTTTTTTTTTATATTTTACCATAGAGAAATAACAATGTTTATCGAATGTACATTTTGTACAATTAAAAATTCTCTTTGAATGTTTGGGGAGTTCTAGTTTTTGATAAGACATTGAACAGTGCGCTTCACAAAAGCCTAGAGTTAAAATAGACATTTAAAAGATAAAATAGATCTAAATCCCTTAGAAAAAAAAAGTTGACTCAGACACAACACTTCCTAGCTGTGTGACCCTGGGCAAGTCATTTAACCCCAGAGGGAGGAAGGGAGGAAGGGAGGAAGGGAGGAAGGGAGGAAGGGAGGGAGGGAGGAAGGGAGGAAGGGAGGGAGGAAGGGAGGAAGGAAGGGAGGAAGGAAGGGAGGAAGGGAGGAAGGGAGGGAGGAAGGGAGGGAGGGAGGAGAGGAGAGGGGAGGGGAGGGGAGGGGAGGGGAGGGGAGGAGAGGGGAGGAGAGGGGAGGAGAGGGGAGGGGAGGGGAGGGGAGGAGAGGAGAGGGGAGGAGAGGGGAGGGGAGGAGAGGGGAGGAGAGGGGAGGGGAGGAGAGGGGAGGGGAGGGGAGGAGAGGAGAGGGGAGGAGAGGGGAGGGGAGGAGAGGGGAGGAGAGGGGAGGGGAGGAGAGGGGAGGGGAGGGGAGGGGAGGAGAGGGGAGGGGAGGGGAGGGGAGGGGAGGAGAGGGGAGGGGAGGAGAGGGGAGGAGAGGGGAGGGGAGGGGAGGGGAGGAGAGGGGAGGAAAGGAAAGAAAAAAGGAAAGAAAAGAAAAGAAAAGTTGATACCAATCCCTTTAAATAATTTTTAAAATATTTAATTATGTAACATATTTTTGTTATGAGGATGATCTATAACCTCATAAATACTACTGTTCTCCATGATTTAGGCATAAAGAACGAGATCATAAATAAAATTGGAGGAAACATGGGGATGGTTTTACCTCTCAGACTTGTGGAGGAGGAAGGAATTTGTAACCAAAGGAGAACTAGAGATCATTATTGATCACAAAATAGAAATTTTTTGATTACATCAATTAAGAAGCTTTTGTACAAACAAAACTAATGCAAACAATATTAGAAGGGAAGTAAACAAATTGGGAAAACATTTTTACAGTTAAAGGTTTCTGATAAAGGCCTCATCTCCAAAATATACAGAGAATTGACTCTAATTTATAAGAAATCAAGCCATTCTCCAATTGATAAATGGTCAAAGGATATGAACAGACAATTTTCAGATGATGAAATTAAAAACTATTTCCACTCATATGAAAGAGTGTTTCAAATCATTATTGATCAGAGAAATGCAAATTCAGACAACTCTGATATACTACTACACACCTGTCAGATTGGCTAAGATGACAGGAACAAATAACGATGAATGTTGGAGGGGCTGTGGGAAAACTGGGACACTGATGCAATATTGGTAGAGTTGTGAAAGAATCTGGCCATTCTGGAGAGCAATCTGGAATTATGCCCAAAAAGTTATCAAATTGGGCATACCCTTTGATCCAGCAGTGCTGCTATTGGGCTTATATCCCAAAGAAATACTAAAGAAGGGAAAGGGACCTGTATGTGCCAAAATGTTTGTGGCAGCCCTTTTCATAGTGGCTAGAAACTGGAAGATGAATGGATGTCCATCAATTGGCGAATGGTTGGGTAAATTATGGTATATGGATGTTATGGAATATTAATTGTTCTGTAAGAAATGACCAACAGGAGGAATACAGAGAGGCTTGGAGAGACTTACATCAACTGATGCTGAGTGAAATGAGCAGAACCAGAAGATCATTATACACTTCAACAATGATACTGTATGAGGATGTATTCTGATGGAAGTGGATATCTTCAACATAGAGAAGAGCTAATCCAATTCCAATTTATCAATGATGGACAAAATCAACTACACTCAGAGAAGGAACACTGGGAACTGAGTGTAAACTGTTAGCATTTTTTTGTTTTTCTCCCCAGGTTATTTTTACTTTCCGAATCCAGTTCTTCCTTTGCAACAACAACAACAAAATTCAGTTCTGCAAATATATATATATATATTGTACCTAGGATATACTGTAACATATTTAATATGCATGGGAATGCCTGCCATCTAGGAGAGAGGGTGGAGGGAAGGAGGGGAAAAATTCGGAACAGAAGGAGTACAAGGGATAATGTTGTAAAAAATTACCTATACATATGTACTGTCAAAAAATGTTATAATTATAAAACTAATTTTAAAAATAAATAAATAAATAAATGCTATTGTTCTTTCCATCAGAGAACTCAGTCATGAAGCAAGTACAGAAATTCCTAAGAAGAACAATATGTTTAATTGATGTTTAGGCTTAATAATTGGTTTCACTAAAATCTTGAACAAATGTGCTAGTATTTGTTTTTACATTGTTATATTTTGGGGAGTAATCTGCATTCTTCATCTACCTTCAATAACTATACTGGGGTACCAATCAGTTAATCATGACTGATCCAAACTACTGGATATAAAGCTGGTAACACTTCCAGAAGTAGGTATGACTCAAATTTCCAATTTCTTAGCTGTCTTTAAAAAAAAAAAAACAAAAAAAAAAAACTATAGGGAATGGAATTGTGGCAAAGGCTTTCTACTATTTACCATTCTGAGAATAACTCCACCTATTCCAAACCAACTCTGATGTCAAGGATTCAATGATTTTTTTTTTTAATACTGCTTTCTATAAAAATGAGGGAAACATTGAACTATTCAGATGGTAGTACAGTATGATAAATTAGAGAAATGGTTCATAAAATTCACTAATTACTATTTCTTAGACTCATTTTTATGAGTGATTTAAAATTAAAAACAGAAACTATACTTCTTATTTTGTTAATACTAATATCAATATTAACAATAAATGAAATTTATATAGGGCTTAAATGTTTGCAAAACACTTTACAAGCCTTATTTCATTTGATCTTCACAACTACTAGAAGATAGCAACAGCCAGGGCCTGATTAGTAGAAATGAAGCCAATAGAGTATAAATTATAAGTCACAAGTAATTGTTTCCTACTCAACTGAAATATACAATGAAAAATTTTAATATATAACTTCAAACATATGAAAAGTATATTTCTGATTTTAACTTATTATAAAAGAAATATAGAAAACAAAATCTTTAAATTATTGAAAACTTTAAAGATAAAGTCTACAATAATAATGAAACAAAAAATATCATAATCTAAAATACTTAGCAGAGTAGACTAAACTACCTTATTTTTCTTTAAATCTTTCTACATACACTAGTAAGTGCAAGGAACTTTAGCCATATCTCTATAAATTTACATGCTCACATTCTTTCACAATGAACCAAGTATAGTAAATGACCCTAAGTTCAGTATTTTCCTTGCATCAGCATGCAACATCTGGGGTAAAATAACTTGAAAACCAGTTTTTGAAAAAAAGCTTTGTCACCAATGCTTCCTTATTTGATCAGCAAAGAAGCTTTCTTTTAAAATTCCTTTCTGCAAACATCCTTTCCCCCCCCCCCACCAAAAAAAAAAGCCTATTTCATATACAATAAAATTTGTTGATCAGTGTATCCATCTTCTTTATTTTTGCACCTTTTCATATGACTAGAAATAGAAATGCAAATTAAAAGAACTCTGAGGTACCACTACTCATTTCTCAGATTGGATAAGATGACAGTAAAAGATAATAATGAATGTTGGAGGGGATGTGGGAAAACTGGGACACTGATACATTGTTGGTGGAATTGTGAACAGATCCAATCATTCTGGAGAGAAATCTGGAACTATACCCAAAGGACTCTTCAAACTGTACATATCCTTTGATCTAGCAGTGTTTCTACTGGGCTTATATCCAAAGAGATCTTAAAGGAGGGAAAGGGACCCACATGTGCAAAAATGTGACAGCCCTTATTGAAGTAGCAAGAAACTGGAAACTGAGTGGATGCCCATCAATTGGAGAATGGCTGAATAAATTATGGTTTATGAATGTTTTGGAATATTATTGTTCGGTAAGATGCAGCAGAGTAGGGAGAAGAAAGGAAAAATTTGAACAGAAAGTTTTGCAAGGGTCAGTGTTGAAAAATTACCCATGTATATGTTTTGTAAATAAAAAGCTTTGACAAGATTTTTAAAAATAATACATATGCATATATTGGATTTAACATATATTTCTACCATGCTTAATATATATAGGACTACTTGCCATTTATGGGAGGGCATAGGGGAAGGGGGAACAAAAATCAGAACACAAGGTTTTGCAAGGGCTAATATTGAAGAATTGTCCAAGCATATGTTTAGAAAAATAAAAACATTTAATAAGAAAAAAAGATGCATACAACATATAGAAGAAAAGTTTTACTATAAAAAAGTTCCATTTTTATCACTGTAATACTTTTGTCCTTGAAACTTTTCAAATCACAAAAAATTTGGTACAATTTTGCCTTTTTAAATTTCATCTGCTTCTTTTATAATATTCCATACTACAGGTTCAAGCATCCCCTTGTCTTTTAAGAATTATTGTCTTATGGTTTACTATGGCTGCCATTCAAATCAAATTTTTATTTTAATATAACTACACTTCTTTCTTGCTCTGTTAGCGTCCCTATTAGAAGCAGTCTTCTTTTTGTCCATTTTGTTAAAAGCCCTTCTTTAAAAAAAAAAAAAAATTGACACAATTACTGGTAATATAGTAAGCTACACATTTATTACATCTACAAATGACAATAAGCAAATTCAAACTGAAGATGTAGTGGCATAATAAATTCCCAACTAGCTTGTATATTTCATATTAATTGAATTTTGGCTCAAATTAAATGTTCCTTATTTTCATTTTATAATTCACACTAAATCAAGTTTTGCATTATTCATACTAGAGTCAATCTCAAAATAGCTGTCCTATTAGCTCTACTTTACAGAAAAACAAATGAAGATTAAGGGCGATTAAGTGATTTGCCCATAAATGAAAATATTATACATAAATGAGACAACTTAGTAAGAAAGCAGGTAAGTAGCACAGTGAATAGAGTGCCAGACCTGGAGGGAGGAAGATTTATCTTCCTGAGTCCTAATCTGGCCTCTGAGCAAGTTACTTTTAACCCTGTTTGCCTCAGTTTCCTCATCATCTATGAAATGAGCTGGAGAAGAAAATGGCAAACCATTCTTTGCTAAGCAAACCTTAAATGGGGTCATGAAAAGTCATACACAATTGAAAACAAACAAGAATTACAGCTCGTGGAAAAGAATGTGACAAATTAAGAAGAAGGAAAAAAAAAAAAAGAAAGCAGCATTATTCAAAAAAATAATACAAGAAAATTGCCCAAATCTTTTCATCCAACACACACCAAAAAAAATGCTCACTGAAAGAATATTCAAATGAGCTGGACAAAGGACTTCAAAGATGCTACAAATCCCCAGACATACACAGAAGTTAAATTTAACAAATCCACTAATAATCTAAAAATTCCAAAACTGACCATGAAAAACATCTTCAAATATAAAGGAAATTCAAATATCACAAGCTATTTCTATACCCACCAGAAATCATCAGAATGAAAAGTGTTCCAAAAAGTAAAGAAGCTAAAGATACTGCCCTATAAGGGCCAGGCCTCATTTAGTGCACCAGGAAGTAAACAAGCTCTCAAGCTTGAGACCCAGGAAGTGATTTGCTGTGAGCATACAGGGACCTCCTCGTGAGTGGGAACTCTGGCCATATAGAAATTGATTCATTAAAGGAGGCGTCTCCTTCTCTAATTGGTTGTATGTGTGACCTCATGGACCCTATTTAAGCTCTAAGAAGGAGGAAGTTGCTCTCTTCAACCTGGGGTTTACCTGGGAGTCAGCAGGTCAGGAGCAGGAGGTGAACACATGAATAAAAGACTTTGAGCTTGCACATGGCTGTTCTTGAGTGCACTACCAGTATTTAAACCACTGTTCCTATGAAACAATAGCCAGAGATCTCTGCAGGCCTCAGACAGAGGTAAGCTTGGTAAAATTGGTCGAAGCACCGCAAAAGACAGTGACCAGAGGTTTCTCTGAGAGCCTGGCAATGAGGAGACACTGGCAATAGTAAATGAAGAGTGGTATAAGGGTATTCGCAAATGAAGTGGATGCCCAGAGTTATGCATTTACATTGCCAAAGATAACATATCCTGAAAATCAAACATTGCCATACATGAAAAAATTTCAAGAAAATAAAAGCATCTGAAGCATTTTTACAAAAAAAAAATAAAAACCAGACCTGAACAAATTATTTGTTCCTCAAATATCCCAGACAACATAAATTCAAGTAGATTTAAAAAATAAAACAAAAAGAGAAAACAAAATAGCAATAGAAAAATCATTTAAAAATTTTCTTTTTGAATGCATACATGTTAGCAAAGGTAAAATTAGAAGATAAAGGAAGTGATGAGTGGAAACTAGAACTGATAAACCATAAGGATAAATATCACAGTATCCACATTGACATGAATCAATGTTTGTGGTGGAACTATTTTACAGAATGGGAAAGTGCATAAAAGAAGGGAGGAAGAAGATAAAAGGAATTAATAATGTACTGAACTCTAATCAAGTCAAAAATCAAACGAAAGAAAAATTAATCTATAGTTTCTCAGGAAGAAGCGAAGCCAAAAAAGGGGACTGACTAAAAACAGTGGAAGAAAAGGTAAAAAAATTTGTTTCAGTGATGGGAAGGAATACCACTGGTGAATGCTTTCCATGGAAAAAGAGAAATTGGGACCTTACAAAAGATATAACCTGCAAGTATTTGGCACTCAAGAAAAAACATCCAATTTGCCTCAGCAGAAAAGGAACCAGAATTCCTGAAAGCAAGTGGTACTCAAAAAAGTAGAAGGACATAAAATCAGGGAAGAGATTTTGAGGAATATGAAGCATTAAGGGGGGAAAAACCCAAATGGGAAGGCAAAGGTCAATAATGAATTGCACAATCGGGAATAAAGGCAAATTCCTACTATTTGGCAATATTTTCTGCATCACCTGTAGGAATTAGAACACACATCAAAGAGGGACAAGAGGAGAGATCTATAAGAAAATAATAAAGAAAATGCTATGAAGGAATAAAAAACTTATCTTAAAAATTTTAATTCAAGAGAAAATACAGATATCAAAGAGACTAAAGAAAAGATTATAAATTAAGGAATAAAATGCTAGAAGAGAAAGGGCAAATAAATGATAAAGAAAAAAGAAACCCCTTTTTAAAAAATGGTTCAGAAAAAAATGAAATTTTAATAATAAAGGATCAAAAGAAGCTGAAGGAGAAGAGGAAAATGGATTTTACTTTACCACTTAACTGAAAAAGGAAGGAGAAGGAAATAGACAAAAGAAAGAAATGAAAATGTACTAATAAGAAATATTCCCAAATAGGAGAGAGTAATAAATGAGGAGAAACTGCTTGAGTGTAAGAAGAGACCTCATGAGAATAGGCTTGTCTTAAAGCAAAACTAAACTAAGTGGAGACATAGGGTTTTTAAAATCCTTTTTCTTTTACAAAAGCACAAATTTGAAAAAAAAAAAAAAAGTATTAGACAAAACTCACAATTTCATATTGTGAATTGATTAAAAGAGCAAATAAAATACAAAAAGTGCAGTGGAAAAAGCACTGGGTTTGGAATCTGGAAAACATCCTTGTTAGTTCAAATCCAGCCTCAACATTTACTATCTGTGAGACCCTAAGCAAGTCATATAACCCTATTTATTTTAAAATAAGCTGGAGAAAGAAATGGCAAACCACTTCAGTATCTTTGCCAAGAAAACCCCAAATGGGGTCATGAAAGTCAGACACAACTGAAAACTTTTGAATATCAACAGCAAAAGCTGGATTTAAAAAAAAAAATTCTACAATCTGCTGGCAAGAAACACATTTAAAGAGCAAAGATATACACAGAATGAAATGAAGGCAAGATCAAAATTTACTATGCATCAAGTGAATTTTTAAAAAGCAAAGTTGCACCCCCAACCAAAAATTAAACTTGAAATACAAAAATTAAAAGGAGAAATCAATAATATTGAAAGTAAAAAAACTATTGAATTAATAAATAAAACCAAGAGTTGGTTTTATGAAAAAGCCAATAAAATAGATAAACCTTTGGTAAATTTGATCAGAAAAAAAGAAAGAGGAAAATCAAATTATTAGTCTTACAAATGAAAAGGGGGATCTTTCCACCAATGAAGAGGAAATTAGAGAAATAATAAGGAGTTACTTTGCCCAACTTTATGCCAATAAATTTGATAACTTAAGTGAAATGGATGACTTCCTCCAAAAATATAGGCTCCCTAGATTAACAGAGGAGGAGATAAATTGCTTAAATAGTCCCATTTCAGAAAAAGAAATAGAACAAGCTATTAATCAACTCCCCAGGAAAAAATCCCCAGGACCAGATGGATTCACATGTGAATTCTACCAAACATTTAAAGAACAATTAGCCCCAATGTTATATAAATTATTTGAAAAAATAGGGGATGAAGGAGTCCTACCAAACTCCTTTTATGACACAGACATGGTACTGATACCTAAACCAGGTAGATCGAAAACTGAGAAAGAAAATTATAGACCAATTTCCTTAATGAATATTGATGCTAAAATCTTAAATAAGATATTAGCAAAAAGACTTCAGAAAATCATCTCCAGGATAATACACTATGATCAAGTAGGATTTATTCCAGGAATGCAGGGCTGGTTTAATATTAGGAAAACTATTATTATAATTGACCATATTAATAATCAAATTAATAAGAACCATATGATCATCTCAATAGATGCAGAAAAAGCATTTGACAAAATCCAACATCCATTCCTACTAAAAACTCTTGAGAGTATAGGAATAAATGGACTATTCCTTAGAATAATCAGGAGCATATATTTAAGACCGTCAGTAAGCATAATATGCAATAGAAATAAACTACAACCTTTCCCAGTAAGATCAGGAGTGAAACAAGGTTGCCCACTATCACCATTACTATTCAATATAGTACTAGAAACGCTAGCCTCGGCAATAAGAGCCAAGAAAGAGATTCAAGGAATTAGAGTAGGAAATGAGGAAATCAAATTATCACTTTTTGCAGATGACATGATGGTATACTTAGAGAACCCCAAAGACTCTGCTAAAAAGCTACTAGAAATAATTCAAAATTTCAGCAAAGTGGCAGGATACAAAATAAATCCACATAAATCCTCGGCATTTTTATATATCACTAACAAAATGCAACAGCAAGAGATACAAAGAGAAATTCCATTCCAAACAAATATTGAGAGTATAAAATATTTGGGAATCCATCTACCAAAGAAAAGTCAGGAATTATATGAGAAAAATTACAAAACACTTGCCACAAAAATAAAGTCAGATTTAAATAATTGGAAAGACATTCAGTGCTCTTGGATAGGCCGAGCGAATATAATAAAGATGACAATACTCCCCAAACTAATCTATTTATTTAGTGCTATACCAATCAGACTCCCAAGAAACTATTTTAATGACCTAGAAAAAATAACAACAAAATTCATATGGAAGAACAAAAGGTCGAGAATTGCAAGGGAACTAATGAAAAAAAAACTCAGAGGAAGGTGGTCTAAGTGTACCTGATCTAAAGCTGTATTATATAGCAGCAGTCACCAAAACCATTTGGTATTGGCTAAGAAATAGACCGGTAGATCAGTGGAACAGATTAGATACAAAGGACAAAAAAGGGTACATCTATAGCAATCTAATCTTTGACAAAACCAAAGATACCAACATTAGGGATAAAAATTCATTATTTGGAAAAAACTGTTGGGAAAACTGGAAATTAATATGGCAGAAATTAGATATGGATCCACACTTAACACCATATACCAAGATAAGATCAAAATGGGTCCATGATTTAGGCATAAAGAGGGAGATAATAAATAGATTAGAGGAACAGAGGATAGTCTACCTCTCAGACTTGTGGAGGAGGAAGGAATTTATGACCAGAGGAGAACTAGAGATCATTATTGATCACAAAACAGAAGATTTTGATTACATCAAACTAAAAAGTTTCTGTACAAATAATACTAATGCAAACAAGATTAGAAGGGAAGTAACAAATTGGGAAAATATTTTTAAAAGCAAAGGTTCTGACAAAGGTCTCATTTCCAAAATATATAAGAACTGACCCTAATTTATAAGAAATCAAGCCATTCTCCAA
The DNA here is from genome assembly GCF_048593235.1 of Sminthopsis crassicaudata. Lineage (NCBI taxonomy): Eukaryota > Metazoa > Chordata > Mammalia > Dasyuromorphia > Dasyuridae > Sminthopsis > Sminthopsis crassicaudata. Next base: position 496,678,647 of record NC_133619.1, on the reverse strand, counting down.
TTGATAAATGGTCAAAGGATAAGAACAGACAATTCTCAGATGAAGAAATTGAAACTATATCCACTCACATGAAAGAGTGTTCCAAATCACTAATGATCAGAGAAATGCAAATTAAGACAACTCTGAGATACCACTACACACCTGTCAGATTGGCTAAGATGACAGGAACAAATAATGATGAATGTTGGAGGGGATGTGGGAAAACTGGGACACTAATACATTGCTGGTGGAGTTGTGAAAGAATCCAGCCATTCTGGAGAGCAATTTGGAACTATGCCCAAAAAGCTATCAAACTGTGCATACCCTTTGACCCAGCAGTGCTACTACTGGGCTTATATCCCAAAGAAATACTAAAGAGCGGAAAGAGACATATATGTGCCAAAATGTTTGTGGCAGCTCTTTTTGTTGTAGCTAGAAACTGGAAGATGAATGGATGTCCATCAGTTGGAGAATGGTTGGGTAAATTATGGTATATGAAGGTTATGGAATATTATTGCTCTGTAAGAAATGACCAGCAGGAGGAATACAGAGAGTCTTGGAGAGACTTACATCAACTGATGCTGAGTGAAATGAACAGAACCAGAAGATCATTATACACTTCAACAACAATACTGTATGAGGATGTATTCTGATGGAAGTGGAAATCTTCAACATAAAGAAGAGCCAACTCACTTCCAGTTGATCAATGATGGACAGAGGTAGCTACACCCAGAGAAGAAACACTGGGAAGTGAATGTAAATTGTTAGCACTAATATCTGTCTGCCCAGGTTACATGTACCTTCAGAATCTAATGCTTATTGTGCAACAAGAAAATGGTATTTACACACATGTATTGTATCTAGGTTATATTGTAACACATGTAAAATGTATGGGATTGCCTGTCATCGGGGGAGGGAATAGAGGGAGGGGGGGATAATTTGGAAAAAATGAATACAAGGGATATTATAAAAATATATATATATAATAAAAAATTATTAAAATAAATAAATAAATAAATAAATAAATAAATGAACAAAATAAAAGCAAAGTTGCAATCATGCTATCACACAAAAGAAAAACAAATATTCACAAGTCTCTCAATTTTTTAATCTATACCAGATATTTTTCCATAACTGCTGCTTCATAATGTTTGAGGTCAATTCCAAGCCCTAATTCTTTTTATCACTTGCCTTAAAATTTTAGATCTTGTGCTTTTTCAATGAAGTTATTATGTTACAACAGATAAAAAATTATGGATGAAATCCACCATTTTTCAAGTAACTTTTTTTTCAGTCTTTACTATTCTTGTTTTTCTTTCCATTCCCCTATCTTCTCCTTCACCTTGAAATAGCCACCACATATACAAAACCCAAAGAATGAATGAAAACATCATGCTTAAATTCATGTTTTGAGAAGTACCTTGTAAAGTCATTGGCTTTTTTTCACAACACAGAAATGAGCTAGGCCCTACACTAGATGACTTCTAAGGGTCCTTCCTGCCAAAAATCTAAGATCTTCTGATCTTCACATTCCTTCATTTCCTATCCTGATCAATAACCATATATCCACTAGAAGAAAGCAAAGATGAAAAATTACATGCTTTTAAGCTGCAAATAAGGGACCTCTTCTCACTTCATAAGATTTGTCCCATTGTTCCTTAAGAAATAAGAAAAGGACTCTACTGCACTCCAGAACAGTGTTTGTTTACTTACTTACTTACTTACACACACACATACACACACACACACACACACACACACACACACACACACACACACACACACAGAACTTGATACCATGCATATTACAGACTGAACAAAAAGGGACAGAACTTAGCAATGTTTCAGTGTTTTGGTTCAAAATAAATGAAGGTGAAGAGTTTCTCTCAGCAAACCAAAAACCTAATAAAAGAAAAAAAAAAAAAAAAAGTAGAGAACACAGAAAAATATCAAATTTTATTCTGAACTGGAATTTTTATTTGTTTCACAATTCTAGAATCCCAAAAAAACAAAGCATTTAATTAGTACTTTTTCTTTTATTCTATAGTTTATAACAACTCAGTACAAAACTCGAAAAAGTTAAAACTATGCTGCTAATAATTTAAGGGCCTTTTGCTTTAGGACTTCAAAATGCTGGATAGCTAATGACTTGTTAATCAAATCAGGCTTCCCTGAAGGTAGTAAATGGAAATTAAAACATCCACACCCAAGACATACAGAAAAACTGAGAACTTTACCAAAAATATGTACCCAACAGTACTCAGAAGTAATGATTATTTTAGCAGCAACCTAAGAATGAGCTGGTTCATCCTAGATTATATTCCTCTACTCAATAAAGACTGCTCTCTACTCTTTTTCTTCAAATCGTCAGAGATGATGTCAAAAATTCATTTTATAAAACATTTCAACAGTTCAAGGACAAAATTCTAATTTCCAAATTTAAAATTTCTTTGATGCCATTTAGATCTTTGCATTTCTTGTTTCTCGATGTTCACCATTAAAAATTCAATAATATTTTTTAAATATCATTACAGGGCTTCCTTTCAGAAAAATGCTGCATGCTGTTTGCTTGGCACAGAGCAAGAGTCAAGTACAAATAGAAGAAAAAATTGAGATAAATGGAGAGTATAACTGCACATGAAGAAAGTACAAGATGATTTCAAATTTTATTTTCTAAAAGTTTTAATATATTTATATATTGTTTAAACATAAAGATATTTTCCCATATTCATCCAGAAAAAGCCCTCTAGAAAGCCTCTATATTCCCCAAAATGACTCTTTTAACTCTCATTAAAAGAAAGATTTGTTTCTTGACTTTTATTCATTCATTCAATCATGTCCAAGTCTTTCTTAACCCCTTGGTCAAGATACTAGATACTAGTATGGTTTGCCTTTTCCTTCATCAGAATTTTCCTATTGTGGGATTTCTCCAAAATATGATGAGATACTTCATATGCATTTGCAGATGACACTGTGCTGATTGCATCAAGGTCTAAAACATTATAAAGCCTACTAATTGAGATGCATAAATACTAAAAACAACAACAACAACAACAAAATACTTCTAACTATCTACTCAAAAAAATAAATAAATGAAAGAAAAATGTCTATTTTCTAGACCAGGAGTCAAAACCTAGCCCCCTCCCTGCAAGCTACCAATGCTTTTTACATTTAAAAATACAATGTAATTTTATTAGAAATGAAAAAAAAAATTCTTTGCTTTCTAGCCACAAAAAAAAAAAAAAAAAAAGGAAAAACAGATGGTCAATCAAATGTAGGCCTGATGTAGACTAAAATACCCAGTTAAATGGACAACCTATACACAGTTTGTAGACTCCATAAATGGTCAATTAACGGAGTCAAGAACTGAATGGGAAGAAAGTAAATTGGTAAAAAAGAAAATTATTATAATGACCCCAAGCTTCTCACATAAAAAAAGTCTATCTTTTAAAAACCATAACATTTTTAGTGATGCTGAATGACTGTATATCATGGAACACCACAGACTGTCATTTTAAGGGGAAAAAAAACACATGGGAAAAAATTTTAGCTGAGGATTATCCATTGGGTTATGGAGAAGACTACTGTGGGTCTTAGCAGAGCACAAATTACAGATCAAGAATTACACAAAAGAAACAGGGTAAAAGATATTAGAGAAACGTATACCTGGAGAAAATAAAGATGGGATGGTTATGTGATAAGAGTAGAGGTTAATCAATAGATTACATAGATGTTAAGAGAATGAGAGAAAAGGTCATGTATGGTAGCTGAACTTCTTGTGACATGTGGGATAATATGGACAAATATCATGAAATGGAATGGTACAGATTGACTAATGTATATTTCTTTTTTTTTTTTTCCCCCTGAGGCTGGGGTTAAGTGACTTGCCCAGGGTCACACAGCTAGGAAGTGTTAAGTGTCTAAGACCAGATTTGAACTCCGGTCCTCCTGAATTCAAGGCTGGTGCTCTATCTACTGCACCACCTAGCTGCCCCTTTATATTTCTTTAAAGACTATCTAGCTTGATAGTTTCACAAATCCATTGAGCTGTTTGCTGAATCTAAATGCTGACCTTATATTATTATAGACATGTATATTGTTCAAACAAGGAGTTCTGGGATTGAATTCTTTACAGTCATAATTCTGTATTGTACAAAAATTTCCATCATATTCACACAGCATGATTTGTTTATTCATTCCCTAATAACTAGACATTTTAATAATGTTATAATAAATTCAGCAAATATACCTTAAAACATCTACTAAGTAAAAGTTTTTGCAACAGTCATTGAAGATACAAAGACTAAATATAAACAATTTTTAATTCTTCAAGTAGCTTATCTGTTCTATTAAGGGGATATAACATGTATCCAGAAAAGTAAATAACATGTATCCATACAAAGTAAACAAAGTCCATAAAAAAAATCATTTCAAGGAGACAGCCATAAAAACAACAAAAACGAACCAGAAAAGATTTCATATGTCTTTAAGATAAACTTTCAAAGAATCTAAAGATTTTCTGAAAGCAAAGGTAGACATCATACCAATTAGGACAGCTATAGAAAAATTCAAAGTTGAGACATAGAATGTCTTAACACAGAAGAGATACCCGGTCCATTTTATTTAGAACAGAGAATATATAAATATGAACACAAAATATGATTGGATGGGTACTAGATTGTGGCAGGCTTTAAATGTCTGGGAATAGAAAATCACTGGCAATGCCTAATATGTACCTGAAGTAAATATGCTATCAAGGACAATTTTAAGTGGGTCTATGCTGGACACAGACTCATATGGTGCACAACACTCCTGAATGCCGACCAAATGAAAATTGTAATTGTGAAACATTTAGCAAAATAAATAAAAATATAATAATGTTAACATATGTTTTTCTAAGTTATTAACATGCCTAATTAAGGCCACCTAGTTATACATTCATAGATTTTAGGAATATGAATTTAGCAACTGTACAAAAGAAATCACAAAAAAAGATAAGCTAGAATGAGTTCACTTAGGAGACTACTAAAATAGAGGGAGACATGGTAAGGCTTGCTTGAACTAGGGTAGTTTGCATGATTTTGGAAATAGAAAGTAAAAGACTTTAACTTCTGGCTGCATTTTGGCATTATTGAAACTGAATTGAAGTTCATGGTAGAAGATAACAGATGTGCTACAAGTAGAATCAACAAGATTTGACAAATGACTGGAAAGGCTAGGTTAAGACAGAATAGGTCCAAAGTTGACACGAATCTTTCATGAACATTTTTGTACTTATCTTTTTTTTTCCCCTTTGCAATATAGTCTTAATAGCGGAATCTATGGAGGAAAGGGTGGTATTTTTTCTTATATAATTTTATATTTTTTCAGAAGGACCAAAGTAATTCATAGCTCCAGTAGTAAAGAAATAGTATATTTATTTATTAATAATATTCTCCACAGACCAGTACCAACAACAAAGGATTCCCCAACACTCAATCCTTGACCTCTTTCTTTTCCCCTTGAATCTCTCTCCCTCTTCATCCTCTACAATTTAATCAACTCCCACAACTTCAACTAGTTTCAACTATCAGTACTAATACAGACAATCTTCAATTTCTACTGCTAGTTCAAAAACTTTTCTTATTTATAGTTCTTGAATGTAAGCTTCTTGGGGTCAGGAACTATTTCATTTTGCTCTTATGTCCTCTGCATATTAGTATAACACCTGGTGTGATGTTCTGTTTCTCTAGATTACAATCGTTCTCTGTGAGCAGATCTCTTGGGAGCTTCTGGAGGCAGCCTTGGCTTTAGTTTCAGTTCAGTTTCAATAATGCCAAAATGCAGCCAGAAGTTAAAGTCTTTTACTTTCTATTTCCAAAATCTTATCTCCAGATCCTTTATTTTCTCCTTCAAGCCTTGTCTCCTTCACTTGGGGCTGGGCTAGCTTTCTTAGAGGCCTTGCTCTCTCTTTGGTTTCAGAGAGCTCTTGTCCGAGTGTGGGATTGTGGGTTTCCTGGAAGTCAATCCTAGTTGTGAATCTTCCGGAAGTTCATGAGCAGGCTTTTCCTTTACACTTGTGAAAATCCTGGACTTGCGAATCTCCCCGCTGAATCCTAGCTCTGAAGCTCCTCGAGCTTCCCTGAAGTTCTCCCAGGAAGTCCTCCCCTTGATTGAATCCTGACTTTTTATATCTTCCCAGAGAATGGGCTTCTGGGTTCTCCCTAGGCTTGTGGAAGCTCCTTAAAAATATGCTCTCTTAAAGGTGTGAATCTCACGTGTAGACCAATAAGCGACTTCCTTTAAAGGTGTGAACTAAGTGCTTAAGTACCTTGTAAGAATCCTAACACCTGGCATACAATAGGATGTTAATAAGTGCCTGTTAATTGAGTGCAACATTCTGTAGGATAATTAGGTTTTCCTATCTTATATTCTCTACAAGCAATGGTATCAAAAATCAAAGGAAAACTTAAATCAACTGTTGCTGAGTGAAATGAGCAGAACCAGAAGATCACTATACACTTCAACAATACTGTATGAGGATGTATTCTGATGGAAGTGGAAATCTTCAACATAAAGAAAAACCAACTCACTTCCAGTTGATCAATGATGGACAGAAATAACTACACCCAGAGAAGGAACACTGGGAAGTGAATGTAAATTGTTAGCACTACTGTCTATCTACCCAGGTTACTTATACCTTCGGAAGTTAATAATTAATGTGCAACAAGAAAATGGTATTTACACACATATATTGTATCTAGGTTATATTGTAACACATGTAAAATGTATGGGATTACCTGTCATGGGGGGAGGGAGTGGAGGGAGGGAGGGGATAATTTGGAAAAATGAATAAAAAAAAAAAAGAAAGTTAACAGATGAAAATTGATGGTTATTTTCTGCCCACTTCTAAGTTATGGATTGTTTTTTAAGATTTGATCTATCATTAAAAATCCATATGCTGGCAAAAAAAAAAAAATCAAAGGAAAACAGTAATTCCTGTGAGAATACACTGACTTAGAAAATCATACTTGAACATTATCTATGCTTAATTGTATTTCTATGTGTTTTGTTAAATGTGTCCAATTATATTTTAATTTAAGCTTCACTTGGGAGTCTTGTAGGGTGCACCTAAGGAATGTTGTGGGCCACATGAGCATTGAGCTCTCTAAACAAAGTTAAGTCCTTAATAAATGTTTGTTGATGTGATCTGAATTCCAAGTTCCAGATGCAAATTTCCAATCCTTGATATTCTGCCAGAATTTCAAACTTAATAGAGCCCAAATCAAAATAAAACCTTTCCCCTAAAATCCTCTTTTTCAGCTTCCTTATTGCTATAAATATCATTTTTCCATCCATCTGTGCTCAAAACATGGTTGTCATTTTTTATTCCATTCTTCTCCTTCACTCCCTATAATCAGTTATCAATCCTGTTCATTCTTCCTACACAAAATCACTCAGATTTATAGCATTTACAATTGTCTAACTCAGGCCCTCACTTCTCAAATACATCCTTCCTTACACAATAACTTCCTAACTTATCTCCCATTCTCATCTCTCTCAGCTCTCATCCTTCTCCACTGCTACAAGATTCATCTTCCTTGAACATACATCTGTGTCATTCTTTTTGCTCAAAATTCTTTTTTTTTTACAGATACCCAATTCCTACATGATAAAATCCAGACTTTTCTAACCTGGCTTCAAGGCCTTTGACACTTCAACAATTTGAATCTACCTTTTGGGATTTATTTCAAGCTATTTTTCTTTAAAATTAACCTACTATTTGATTCTCAATCTTAATATTTATTCTATCCTTTGCAAGTATTCCTGTATATTATCATTTGGGCTTAGAACACACATCTTTCTTTTTACATACCTCTTCAACTCCTTCAAAGTGCTATCTTAAAAAATAAATAAATACTGGATTTTTTGAAGATGTGCCTCAAATACTTCTCTCCCTCAGACTAAAAGGACTCCTTCCTTCTAAAATTGTCTTAGATTACTTTAAGTTATCTTCCTTTATTTATATCATACTTTATCTTTCAGGAAATCATTAAAGAAAACTGCCGATATCCTAGAACCAGAAGATAAAATAGCCCTTGAAAGAATTCACCAATCACCTCCGAAACAGACCCCAAAATGAAAACTCCATGCAACATCGTAGCTAAGTTACTTATATCACATTTTATTTCTTTGTCTCCCAAGCATTCTATTATAAGGTTCATAACACAAGGCAGAAACTGTTCTTCACTATAGTTTCTCATTAGATTCCTTAATCATTTCTTATTTGTCCTTTGATCTTGAAGAGGACCACTCAGTTAAGCTAAAGTTTGGTTCAAAACAATATTTTTATATTTTGTTGAAAAGGTCAATCAATTATGTGGTAGTTACTAGAGTACTAGCAAACAATCTAGCTTAATTTTTTAAAAAAATACTATTTTTCAAAAACTCCAAAAAAAGTACTGAAATCCTTCTTAGCTTTCATAATTCTGCCAAAAGAGCCCAAACCCTTTTCTCAGAGAATCGTTACTGACATACACACACACACACACACACACACACACACACACACACACATTCATTCAAACAACTAATAACTAGAATTTTTATCAACAAAATGTGGTTTTCCAACTCCTAAAGCATTTCCTTGGCACTGTTCTGATCAATATTTTTTTAAATAAGTGGCTTAGATAAAAGCAGAAATGGCAGCTTATCAAATTTATGAATGGCCCACAACTAGGAGGAATAATTGATATAAAGACAGAAATGAGATATAAAAAGATGTGGTTAGGTTGGGAATGATCTATCAAATCTAATGAAATGGAATTTGATTAGAATGAATATAAAGTCTTAGACAAATTTAAAAAAACAACAAAACAAGGAAAGAATAGATGTGGCTAATATTTGGGGATTTAAATGAGGATTGAAGTGAATGTAGTGGGTAGCAAGAAGAATAAGATGCACCCAACAATATCACCATCAAGCCTAGTATTGTATTTACACTGAATTCCAGAATCACAGAATTTAAGCAATATAAGGCAACACAGAAACTATCTTGTCCAACTCATGCATACTGAAGAATTCCTTGTATAAAATTCCTTACAACAGTTCATCAGCTTCTGATTGAAGATCTTCAGTAAAAGAACAACTACCTCTGCAGGCACTCCATTCTTCCACTGGAAACCTCTGCTTGCTAAAAAATATTTTTATGGATACCAACCTTTGTAGTAGCTTTTGCCAATCCCCTCTATACCCCCAAATTCTATCTGTATTATATATAGAACTATGTTTTTCAATCTTTAAAAACACTCTATGTTGTTCTTCAGTTTTTTCAGTTGATTCTTTTGACCCCAATTTAGAGTTTTCTTAGCAAAGATACTAGAGTGGGTTGTCATTTCTGTCTGCGACTCATTTTACAGATAGGGAAAATGAGGCAAATAAGATTCAGTGACTTGTCTAGGGTCACACAGCTAGTGTGTGAAGCCAGACTTGGAACTCAGGAAGATGAAAATTCTTGACTTCAGGGTTAGTCTACTCCTCACTGTACTACCCTAGCTGCCCCAAAGTACTACTATATAAATGCTAATTATAATAATAACAATTTTTATTATTGTTAAATAATCCAGGAGGAAAAGTGCAGTAAAAATTCAACAATATGAAGGTAAAAAACAAAAGTAACAACATAAAAGTTAAGCAATTTATCCATACTTAAACAGCTAATAAGTGAGGTGGGATTTAAACCTGGAATTCCTGATTCCATGTCCACTCTATACTTTCCACATCTCAGGATCTTTCTCTGACTTTTCTCCCTTCGCAATCCTGACTCTACTTAATCAACAAGTATTTATTAAGCACTTACTTTGTGCCAAACAATGCTAATACCCAGGCTTTCCCACCATTGCTCCATCTGGTTTCACATGAGATGACCTTTCTCACTGAAACCAGTAACTTCCTATATGCTCCTGAAGTCATATCCCCAGGTGGTTTAGACAGATTGCTTCTACAATCATCAATCTGAAATCATCAATAACTTTGGAGACAGAAAGTTTATTTTAGTGATAAGGTTAAAATCAGAATTCTAATATAATCTTCAAATTCTCATTATATACTGGCTCCTGTTCTCCTTCCAAATACCCCCATCCTAAAATACAAAATTTTCATTAAGCTTTACCATCACACTCCTTCACATGTCATCCTCTCCAAGCCTCTCTTTATTCATCCTGCTAGTCATTTCTTACAGAACAATAATACTCCATAATATTCATATACAATAATTTATCCATTCATTTTCCAGTTTCTAGTCACTACAAAAGGGGCTGGAGATTATTATACACCTCAACAACAACACTGTATGAGGATGTATTCTGATGGAAATGGATATCTCCTGGTTCTGCTCATTTCACTCAGCATCAGTTGATATAAATCTCTCCAAGCCTCTTTGTATTCATCGTGTTGGTCATTTCTTACAGAACAATAATATTCCATAACATTCATATACCATAATTTACCCAACCATTCACCAATTGATGGGCATCCATTCATTTTCCAGTTTCTAGCCACTACAAAAAGGGATGTCACAAACATTTTGGCACATTCAGGTCCCTTTCCCTTCTTTAGTATTTCTTTGGGATATAAGCCCAATAGTAGCACTGCTGGATCAAAGGGTATGTACAGTTCGACAACTTTCTGGGCATAATTCCAGATTGCTCTCCAGAATGGTTGGATTTTTTTTACAACTCCACCAATAATGTATCAGTGTCCCAGTTTTCCCAACAGCCCCTCCAACATTCATCATTATTTGTTCCTGTCATCTTAGCCAATCTGACAGGTGTGTAGTGGTATCTCAGAGTTGTCTTAATTTGCATTTCTCTGATCAATAGTGATTTGGAACACTTTCATATGAGTGGAAATAGTTTTAATTTCATCATCTGAAAATTGTTTGTTCATATCCTTTGACCATTTATCAATTGGAGAATATCTTGATTTCTTATAATTAGAGAAAGTTCTCTATATATTTTGGGAATGAGGCCTTTATCAGAACTTTTAACTGTAAAGGTATTTTCCCAGTTTGTTACTTCCCTTCTAATCTTGTTTGCATTAGTTTTGTTTGTATAAAAGCTTTTTAATTTGATGTAATCAAAATTTTCTATTTTGTGATCAATAATGATCTCTAGTTCTCCTTTGGTCACAAATTCCTTCCTCCTCCACAAGTCTGAGAGGTAAACTATCCTATGTTCCTCTAATTTATTTATGATGTCGTTTTTTATGCCTAAATCATGGACCCATTTTGATCTTATCTTGGTATGTGGTGTTAAGTGTAGGTCCATGCCTAATTTCTGCCATACTAATTTCCAGTTTTCTCAGCAGTTTTTGTCAAATAATGAATTTTTATCCCAAAAGTTGGGATCTTTGGGTTTGTCAAACACTAGATTGCTCTAGTTGTTCACTATTTTGTCTTGTGAACCTAACCTATTTCACTGATCAACTAGTCTATTTCTTGGCCAATACCAAATGGTTTTTGGTGACTGCTGCTTTATAATATAGTTTTAAATCAGGTACAGCTAGGCCACCTTCATTTGATTTTTTTTTATTAATTCCCTTGAAATTCTGGACCCTTTGTACTTCCATATGAATTTTGTTGTTATTTTTTCTAGGTCATTAAAATAGTTTCTTGGGAGTCTGATTAAATAAATAGATTAGTTTAGGGAGTAGTGTCATCTTTATTATATTCGCTTGGCCTATCCAAGAACACTTAATGTCTTTCCAATTATTTAAATCTGACTTTAATTTTGTGGCAAGTGTTCTGTAATTTTGCTCATATAATTCCTGGCTTTCCTTTGGTAGATAGATTCACAAATATTTTATATTATCGACAGTTATTTTGAATGGAATTTCTCTTTGTATCTCTTGCTATTGGATTTTGTTGGTGATGTATAAAAATGCTGAGGATTTATGTGGATTTATTTTGTATCCTGAAACTTTGCTAAAGTTGTGAATTATTTCTAATAGCTTTTTCGTAGAATCTCTAGGGTTCTCTAAGTATACCATCATATCATCTGCAAAGAGTGATAGTTTAGTTTCCTCATTACCTATTCTAATTCCTTTAATCTCTTTCTCGACTCTTATTGCCAAGGCTAGCATTTCTAATACAATATTGAATAGTAATGATGATAGTGGGCACCCTTGTTTTACTCCTGATCTTAATGTGAAAGGTTCCAGTTTATCCCCATTACATATGATGCTTACTGACGGTTTTAAATATATGTTCCTGACTATTTTAAGGAATAGTCCATTTATTCCTATACTCTCAAGTCTTAATAGATTTTTCTAAGGAATCAAAAATTCATTAAAATTAATAAATGCTACATGGAAGACAAGGTAAGATAAACACTTCAGAAATCAAAAACAGTACAAATCTATTCCTTAAACATTTGATATTACAAGTCATTTATTTCACGACACTAAATTTTATGTTCAGTTGAACTAGGCTAAGTATTACAACTTTAATTACTATGTTATACATGTTAAAAGCCAAGTATCTTACAAAAAATTTTAGGAAATTTAAACATCTACACTAAAAATAATCTAAATATTTTTAAAATCTAGATAGAGAATTAAAATCAAACAACTTAACAAACACTTGTTAAATACTCATTATGAAAAAAGCACTATAAAGCACCCCACAAAACATAATAAAGTCATTGTATTTGGTGCAAAACAAATGTAAAACGATGGGGTTTTTTTTATTATTTATACTTTCAGAGGATAAGGATTCATTTATCAAAAGCCAACATCTTGTTGTTTTTTTTTTATTTTTAAAAAAATTCCTTTAATTTCTAGTTCTGTCTGCCTTACACAGGCTAAAAATGGCTACTCACAGGCCAGATTCCATTTCTGTGCATGTAGGAAGTTTTCACATTCTCATTTTTTTAATGTGGGCTAACGTAGTCCAAGATAGGTCACAATATCTGAGCAAAAAAATCAGTAAGCCTAAGTCTCGCATGTACCACCATAATCAGCTGTTGCTCTTAATTCTAATTTTTAAAGCATAAAGATTTTGTATTAGCATCACAAATTCAACAAAGCATGGTTAAAATGGCCAGAAGCCTAAAAAGCAAACATAAATTACCTAGCTAACTAATGGGGGGGGAGGGGGAGAGATCATAACTTCAAATTCCATTGACAATCAGAAACAAAATGTTAACATTACCATTTGTTTATAAATCACTGACAAAAAATACATGAGAATCTGGAGTTCTTTTTTTCTGCCTGGACTAAGAGGTATCATTCTTGACTTTCTTTTTAAATAAATCAATTAAATAAATCAATTTAAATAAAGTTCAAATTCTGTTAACTGAAAAAAACATGAGGCTTAAATGCATTTTGCTAAATATAAAACTGAAGGGCCATTCAAATATACAATTTATATTATTAAGTAATATTAAATAGTAAAAATATTCCTAAAATCAAAATCAAGTAATCAATTTGTTTTACAATTACATTAATTATCAGCATACATTTGAACTCTTTAATCTCAATTATAATTTTTTTTAATTTACCAGTATTTTGCTCAAAAAAGACCCAATCTTTCATCAAATAATAGATTATTTGATAAAATTATCAGTAAAATCTAGTGTTTTTTCAAGCCTAAAGTTTCTTGGGACAAGTTATCTCTTGTAACCTGGTCTCTTCCTCTCTTGCCTAGTATTCCCTCATTTTTCTGGCATCTGTTATGCTTGAAATCCTCCATGCTGGAAACTTCCAATGAAACATTACTAATTAGTATTTCCCTGCCTAAGTCAGTATAAAAGCACCAGGATTTCACTGTTTGCCGCAGATTACCTAGCAGGTGAATGGTCCTAGGCTACCCCTGGCTACCCCCATAGAAAGTTGAGCTACTACATTAAGCAGCCTTAATATAAAGGGCGTGGCTTATACTGGATGGAAGGTGGTATGGGATTATGGTTCCAGTAGAGGACTGACACAATCCCAGAACCAAAAAGATAGTATGGTCCCTTCCCTGAAATACCCCAAACACCATAGAAGAGTGTTCAGAGAACTGAAGCTGGGAATATGCCTCTTCTCATGATGAGAAAGATCTTCCTGTTATATCCTGAAGATCATTATTCCCCAAAATTAGACTTTTATAACTTGGTCTATCCAGATTTGTCTTGTGTCTTTCTTTCAATAATGACTATTATCTACATTTAAAATATATTAGATGGTTTGTTGTATTGAGGAGAGGAAAGAGGAGAAGAAAAAAATTTGGAACACAAGGTTTTGCACTATCTCTGTATGTAATGACTATGATTTCTGTATTTCTTTATTCCTACTTCCTCCTCATCTCAAACCCATGGATGTCTCATATTAAAACACAAGACTTCCTGACTGCTTAATTTCTTTTTTTATTATTATAGCTTTTTATTTACAAAATATATGCATGGGTAATTTTTCATCATTGACCCTTGTGAAACCTTCTGTTCTAACTTTTCCCCTCCTTCCCCCTACCCCTTCTCCTAGATGGCAGGCAGTCCAATACATGTTAAATATGTTAAAGTATATATTAAATATAAAATATGTATACATATTTTTACAATTATCTTGCTGCACAAGAAAATTTGGATTAAGAAAGAAGGTAAAAATAACCTAGGAAGGAAAATAAAAATGCAAGCAAACAATAACGTGGGTCTTCTGACCAGGTGTTCACTTGGGAACCAACAAGTCAGGGCATCAGTCAGGGCATTATGTGAGTAGGTATAATAAAGGCTTTTAAGATTACACGTGGCTGTTCTTGAGCGCGCTACCAGTTATTAAGCTATAGATTCAAGAGATTGTGACCAGAGACCTTTGAAGGCCTCAGAGGACGTGAGCCGGGTAGAGTTCACACTGCAAAGGACAGTGGTCAAAGGTACTCTGGTGGGTCTAGGACAGACTAGTAATTGTAACTATGTTGTGGTCCACACTCATTTTCCATAGTTCTTTCGCTGGGTGTAGCTAGTTCTCTTCATTACTTAACAATTGGAACTGACTTGGATCATCTCATTATTGAAGAGAGCCACGTCTATCAGAATTGATCATCATATAGTATTGTTGAAGAAGTATATATATAATACTCATTTCACTCAGCATCAGTTCATGTAAGTCTCTCCAGGCCTTTCTGAAATCTTCCTGCTGGTCATTTCTTATAGAACAATAATGTCCCATAACATTCATGTACCACAATTTATTCAGCCATTCTCCAGTTGACATCTATTAAGTTTCCAGTTTCTTGCCACTAAAAAAGGCCTGCCACAAACATCCTTGCACATGTGGATCCCTTCCCCTTTTTTAATATCTCTTTGGGATATAAACCCAGTAGTAACACTGCTAGATCAAAAGGTATGCACAGTTTGATAACTTTTTGAGCATAGTTCCAAATTGCTATCCAGAATGGTTGGATGTATTCACAATTCCACCAACAATGCATCAGTGTCCGCACATCCCTTCCAACATTCGTCATTATCTTTTCCTGTCATCTTAGCCAATCTGAGAGATGTGTAGTGATATCTCAGAGTTGGTTTAATTTGCATTTCTCTGATCAATAATGATTTGGAGCATCTTTTCATATGACTAGAAATATTTTCAATTTCTTCATCTGAAAATTGTCTGTTCATATCCTTTGACCAGTTATCAATTGGAGAATGGCTTGATTTCTTATAAATTCGAGTCCATTCTCTATATATTTTGGAAATGAGCCCTTTATTAGAACCTTTGACTGTAAAAAATGTTTTCCCAGTTCATTGCTTCCCTTCTAATCTTGTCTGCATTACTTTTGTTTGTACAAAAACTTTTTAACTTGATATAATCAAGATTTTATAATCAATAAATGATCTCTAGTTCTTCTTTGGTCACAAATTTCTTCCTCCTCCACAAATCTGAGAAGTAAACTATCCTATGTTCATCTAATTTATTTATAATCTCTATAAAGGGCTGAAACTCTTAAAAGGTGTGATTGAATCAGACAACCGAGCACTTAAGGCTAATTACCTATTGGACAATAACTATTAGCATATGTTTGGAATTTCTCTTCTCTCAGTTAATGCTGGCTCAATGTTTGGGGTTAAGAGAATTGTAGGTAAGGATCAGGGGGTGGAATGAGAGAGGTGAGAGAACTTCACTTGGCCACAGGACTGAGAGGAGAAAAATGTGGAGATTCTGGACTCTAGAATCAAGGAGCGATCTTTGGCAAAACTCCTGGCAGTTTTGTCCATCCCCTTCACTTCTCCCCCTAAAAACCAAGGACTTTTGCTTATCCTGAATCTGGCTGATGCTGAGGCCTCCAGGGAGCTAGTTCAGACTTCACAAATCTCATTCTTTATCCCTAGATCATGAACCCATTTTGACCTTACTTTGGTGTACAATGTTAAGTGTGAATCAATGCCTAGTTAGTGCCATACTAACTTTAAATTTTCCCAGAAATTTTTGTGAAATAGTGAATTTTTATCCCAAAAGTTGGGATCTTTGGGTTTTGTCACACACTAGATTGCTATAGTTATTGACTATTTTGTCCTGTGAACCTAACCTATTCCAATGATCAACTAGTCTATTTCTTAGCCAATACCAAATGGTTTGGGTGACTGCTACTTTATGATACAGTTTTAGATCTGGTACAGCTAGGCCACCTTCATTTCATTTTTTTTTTTTTTTGACTGCTTAATTTCTTTGTCTCATCTAATTCTTCTATGAAGTTCCCTTTAAATAACAGCAAGGGACTAGAATAAATGTCTAACAAATTGTTATCAATTCCTTATGTTTTCAATATATGACTTACATTTTGAAATAGGTATATTTCTCAATAATAATTCATCACTTCTTTTTCTATAAAGAACAATTCAGCATCTATCTGCTTGATTTCTTCTCTTAATATAAACATATTTATTTTTCATTACTCCTTCAGAGGGATTTGTTCTACTATATTTTATCATCTGCAATTTAAACATAAGGTCCATTTTAAGAATTTCATGAAAAATGTGGCTCTAATTTTAAAAGAAGATGAGAAAATACAAAGAATAACATATACAGCAAGAAATATTCAGTGACAATTTTGGGATAAAAATTTATGCTTAAATTTTGAATAGTGTATAAATTAAATATGAGCATTTAAAATATTTTAACATTTTTTGGACACAAATGTGAAAATGTAGCAGATATCAATGTTTCTGATTATTTCTTCTATGTAAAGAGAATAATAAATGAAAAGAAAATTACTACAATGACCACACATTATGACCCAGAAACTAGGTCAAAGTAGTCAAAGACATAAATAAATGTCATGATAGTAAATGTCCAATAATTGAAAGGCAGCATGGTAGCAAAAAAGAATATTTATGGATTAGGAGAACCTTTTAATCCTGTCATTGACACTTAGTAAAGATGCGACCCTAGACAACTCATTTAAGATCTTTTGGTTTTTTATCTGTAAAACAGGACAAAGTTGAACTACTTGCTTCTGTGGGTCCTTCTATCTCTAGACCTATGAACCCATGAGAATATCTAAACTAAATATGGTACAAGAAGGAAATGAAGTTATTGCTGTACCATAATAAATAATGAATGGTAAGAATTCAGAAAAACAAGGAAGAATTTGTATAAACTGATAACTAAATTATATATAATGTTTTAATTTTGCAAAATATTGTACAAACAGCTCATTTTATGAAGAAATGAAATGTTATGAATAACATAAATATCTTGTTTTATTACCAAGGAAAATCAAGATATGCACATATAATAGTACAATAATAAAAATGGAAAGAACAACAACAAAAAAACTAAATGATGGGCTATTAATAACAACCACCAAAAATGGCCCCAAAGAAAAGAAAAGGCACAGCTGTACTTTCTTTGTAAAGGCAAAGGATGGTTAAAAAGTTGCAGTTTATGAATGTAATAGATTACTTTTACTCTATAAGAAATGATGAACAGGCAGACTTCAGAAAAATTTAGTACGTTTTGTACAAAATGATGTAAAGTAAAATGAGAAGAATCAGAAAAACACTGTACACAATATCAACAACACTATGTGATGATAAACTATGCATGATTCAGCTTTTCTTAGCAACAGAATGATCCAAAATAAGTACTCTGGAATTTCCAAAGGAAAATGCTATCCACATCTAGATAAAGAACTAGTAGATTCTACATGCAGATTGAAGCATACTTTTTTCATTTATTTTATTCTTTTCTATGGATTTTTTTTCTTTTGATCTGTTTCTTGTTTCATAACTGTGAACAATACGGAAAAAGGTTTTTACATGACTATTTTCAGAATAGAGGAGGGGAAAAAGGGAAGGAGAAAAGGAAGAAGTGAGGGAAACTTGGAACTCAAAATTCTTGTAAAAATTGTCTTGACATGTAATTAGAAAAAAAACATAAAATAGTACTAAAAGATTTGAACACTCATCCAAAAACTTTTTTTAAAAAATCAAAGGACTACAATTTGATTAAGAGCCCAATAAGTACTATAAGAATCAGCTGATATATTTAGTTCTGCAGAACATTTTTTTCTTTTTTATAAGGGATGGCTCAATAGAGAAAGAAAGGGGGAAGAGATTTACTTGGAAATAAGGTGATATAAAAATAGTAACAAATAAAAATTTAATTTTAAAAATGAAAACATATTAAATCACATGACAGCCCAACCAAACAGTTGGATTACATTTTTATCTTAGTAAAAAATGCTGATGCTCCCAGGGCCAAAATAACTCTAAGATATGAACCTTTGTAAGCTGAATTTTTTTAACTACTAGATACTTTTTATTAAATTATCACTGCACTGTAGTTAATAGCATTATAATGATATTATGCAAAAAAAAAAAGAAAATGACATGGACTAATATCAACAATTGAATTCATAAACAATATCAAACAATACATTGTTCTGTATCTGTGTGTCTTGTTCCCCAATGAGAATTTAAGCACAATGAGAGAAGATATCACACTACATTTAGTGACTTAGAAGTATATAAAACTTAATACTTTTCTTTCTCCAGAATTAACTCATTTGAGATAACACAGATGCTATGAACTAAGTGTGTCATCCAGAAATATTTGAATTTAAAAATTTACTGGCATTAGCATTAACATTATATTTTCCCTTCACTTACTCTGCTTTTCTTCTTCCTTTCGAAGGCTGTCATCAACTGAAGTACAAAATGATGAAATGGTGGGAAGGAGGAAGAACATGACCACAAAGCCAAGCAAAATCCACACCTGCAAGGGTATATTTAACAGGAATTGAACAACAGAGCTGCCTAAGGGGAAATTCCAACCCCACCTTCATAGTAAGTTGTCACTTAGTTTGTCAAAATAATCTCTTTTTCCTATCACTACAGTTTAAAAAAAAAATTTTTTTTTTACTTCTTTCCTTACTGTATCACAAGAAAAGTTCAAACTCCTCTTATCTAGTATACAATGGCCTATACATTGTGATACCAATTTATCTCTTCAATTCATTTCTTTCATATTGCACATCTCCATATTTAGAAATGAGACCACTCATCACCTTTTGAACATGAACTGAGGGTTACCATCATTTTATCTTCATTCTGGTTGCTTCCTTTGTCCAGAACAACCAACCTGTTTTTTCACTAGCTGAATTACTGCTCATCTTTGAAAGTCCAATTCAGATGTCATCCACTCTCAGAAGACTTTTCTAATTTCTCCAGTTGGTAAAGATTTTTCTCTCAGTAGAGAAGTGGTAGGGCAGAGATGCAGAATAAGACATACTCTGTCAGATGTGTTTAAGATATAAGAGTTTGGATTTTGTTGGTTTGTTTATTTATTGTCTTGCTTATATCTCTTCCTTTGCTACAAGGGAAGGTTCTATTCGTGAGTAGAGAAGAGTGACAGCAATATAAAAAATAAAGTATGATTTCTTTATATGTAAAAAGGAAGATGGCATATTTTTAAGTGGCATATTATTTTAGAAAAAAAAGCACATAAAACAGTAATGTAGTTCTTCCTATGAAAAAAGAGACAAGAGGAAAGAAGTAGATCATGAAAGAAAAAAGAAAATATCTAAGATAAAGACAAGGGAAATTGAGGGAACATTTTTTTAAACCAGATGTCTGGAGACAAGATCTTCTATAAAGAATGAAGGATCCAAGAAGGTGATTGGAAATGTGAGAAAAATAAAAAAGAAGTTTGTATAGACATCGAAAGGGAGTATGTCACAATGGATAAATTTAGAGTTGACCTCAAAGCCATCAAGACCCAGATTTAAAGTCCACCTTTGCCACATGATACTTGTGAAACCCTGGGTAGATCATTTAACCATTCAGGACTCTAGATAAGGATAATCATTTGAAAAAATTGTGTTCACTTGCATTAACAAAATTTCCTTATCGCAAATTCCCTATATCAATGAAATCAAAAGTAGAGATTGTATCTATCCTCTATGATACTGTGGAAAATGAGAATGGTCTCAGGGTCAAAAAGAATTCTTAGAAGAACTCAGAAAGGATTTTAAAAATTAAATAAGTTAAAGGGAAAATTGGGGGGAAATGACTAAAACAAGAAAATATTGAAACAATGATCAACAGTACAGTAAAGGAGATATACCCCTAAAAAACAAAAACAAAATAAAATACAGATACACATAAATACTCCTTCAAGAAAATAACATCTTAAAAATAGAAGAGACCATAGAAAAACTCCTTAAGAAGCAGAATTGACCAAATTCAAAATGGTGTACAAAAAAACATTGAAAAGCAGAATTAACCAAATGGAAAATGAAGCATAAAATTTATAGAAAAAAAAGAACTCCTTAATAACAAAATTGTCCATACGGAAAAAGAGGTTAAAAAAAGTTTACTAAAGAAAAAAATTTTCTTAAAATTGGAATTGGACAAGAGGAAGCTAATAATTCCAAGAAGTAAGGGAAAAAATGAAAAAGTAGAAAAAAAATATAAAATATTTCATTAGAAAAACAATTGACCTGGAAAATATATCCAGAAGAGATGATTTAAAAATTACTAGAATACCTAAAAACCATAATCAAAGAAAGAAATAATTAATAATAATAAATCAAGAAATTACAAGAAAACTGCCCCACTATCCTAAATCCAGGGGGTAAATAGAAATTGAAAGAATCTACTAATCACCTCCTGAAAAAGATCCTAAAAAGAAAAACACTCAGAAATATTAATAGCCAAATTTCAGACCTCACAGGTCAAGGAGAAAATATGATAAGCAGCCAGAATGAAAGAATTCAAAGATCATGAAACAATAGTCAAGATAACACAAGATTTAGCAACCTCTACATTAAAGAATCAGAGGGCTTGGATATGATATTCCAAAGGGTCCAGCAAATCTGGACTCACTTAGCCAGCAAAATTAAGAATAATTCTTCAGGGAGGAAATAGAAGGTTTAAAGAAACTAAGGACTTTCAAGCATTTCTGATGAAAAGAACAAATCTGAAAGGCAATTTTGATTTTCAAATATAAGACTCAAGAGAAGCACAAAAAAGTAAAAAGGAAAGAGAAATAAGGGATTCAATAAATAAATGAGAGAGGAGAGAAATATAGTTAACAAGAATAATTATGAAAAGAATTTAGATTCAAGTTTCTCTGATAAGGCCTCATTTCTTAAACATATAAGAAACTGAGTCAAATTTATAAAAACAAGTTATTCCCCAATTGATAAATGATCAAAAGATAATACAGTTTTCACATGAAATAATCAAGCTATTTATAGCCATATGAAAAAATAACTACTGACTGGAGAAATGAAAATTAAAACAATTCTGGGATACTAATTCATACTTATTAGATTGGCTAATAGTCCAAAAAAGGAAAATGACAAATGTTGGAGGGAATGTGGGGAAAATGAGATAGTGCATTGTTTGTAGAATTGTGAACTGATTCAACTATTCTGTAACAGAGCTATTTAGAACTATGTCCATAGGACTATAAAACCAATCATATCTTTTGACTTTATCATACTACTACTAGGTATGTATCACCAAAGGGATTTTTTTAAAAAGAAAAAGAATCTATATGTGCAAAAGTATTTATAGCAGCTATTTTCTTAGGATAAAGAATTAGAAATTGAGGGAATGCCCATCAATTGGAGAATGATTGTACAAATTATTTTATGTGATGATTATAATGGAATGCTATTGTGCTACAAGAAATGATTAGCAGGAAGCTCTCAGAAAAACCTGAACACTTCCATGAGCTCATGAAAAGTGAAATGCACTAAGTACAAAGTAATAGCAATAGTGTGAGATGATTAGTAGTGAATAACAACAACGAAAGACTTATGATGAAAAATACTATTCATTCCCAGAGAAGAAACTGATTATGTCTGAAAAGATTGAAGAATACTTTTTTTTTTTAAAACTTTATTTGTCTTGGGGGGATATCTATGTTTTCTTTCACAATAGGACATTTAGGGAAATGGTCACATGACTTCACATGTGCCTTCTTAATAAAGGAGGGAGAAAGAAAGGAAAGGAACTCAAAGTTTTAGGGAAGGAGGCAGGGATGGAGGGAGGGAAATAAGGAGAGGGGAGGAATGGGGGAGGGAAGAAAATGGATGAGCAGGACATTATTACTAAAACTATAATGGAATTACATAAGGGCTTTGAAAACTCTATTTATTTATTATTTTATATACAGTGGTCCTGATCTGATATATCTAAAAATTAAAACTTACTAATAATCCCCACTTTTGGCATACTTTAAAATAAGACATAAAAACTGGCCTAGAAGAAAAGGAATTGAAGATAAGAAAAAAGCAATCAAATGAAGACAGTTCAATAGATTGAAAAAGAAGCGATAATGACTGAAAGGGACTAAAACCCAAATTCTGAAGATAGCAGGAATCTTGTACAATTTAATTATGGTGATTTTATGTTTAATTATGTTCATTTAACTGCCTTTATTTCTTTTACTCAGAAGCTAAATAGAAGGCTTTCTCCCTTCCTTAATCCGACTGAGAATTTTTTAATTGAATTGTTTTAAACATCTTTTTTATTTTATTCTAGAAGTATACTCTCTCTATCTCCCCAAATTAGCCATGAATACAAATTTCAGTTGTGTTTGTGCAAGTGAATATGTTTTTTTTTAAATCTGTGTATTTTTTCACATTCAATTCACTGATGATATCCAAGCAAAGTGAGGCATGTGATCTTGCACAGCCCTCCCTTACTCAAATCCAATTCACTTGCATGTCATGGCATCACCTCCCAGATATTATGGTCCTCTTCAAGAATGAGGACAACCAACCACCTGGATGAGTAAAGCTAGGCCACAAACTGGAATTAGACAGTTGGAAAGTTCCTTCCTTTCTTTATTTCTCCTTTCATCCCCTTCTCCTTCCCTCCTTTCATCCCCTTCTCCTTTCCTCCTTTCTTCCTTTGGTCCACATAAGACATCATACTCTTACCTACAGATGTTCTTATAAGAAATTTTTTTTCTTTTTTGCACCTCTGAACCCTTCCAATACATCTTGGCTAAAATTCTTTCTTAAGGATCATGCCTTAAATCAAAATCAATCTGATTCTTATTGGCCACCAATAGGTCCTGGACCAAGTCCCATTTGGTCATTGTTTGAGTCCTGATTAACTCAGACTGAATGTAGATAGCAGTCATTTCTGCTTTGGCCAGAAACCCTGAAGGTCTTCCCCTTCCAAATTTATTCATTCATTGATTCACTTATCTAGATTTTTTGGACTAGGTGAAAGAGGGGATTCTTTGCATGAATTGCTACCTAGCCTTAAACCAGGCATAGCTTCAATCAAACTGAGACCTGTTGAAGACCTTAGCTTAAAAAGACCAAGGTCTCCCATTGCAACCAGGGCCATCTCTGCAGTCCTGATCTACATCTGGCCACTGAGTCCAGAGGGCTTTGAAAAGGAAAGTGAGCCCTCCCTCATTCAAAACCAATTCCCTTGCGTGTCATGGCATCACCTCCCTGATGCCACAATCCTTTTTGAGAATGAAGGACAAACAACAAGAACAATAATTGCTAACTATAAAAATGGTCAAATAATGATAGGATTTGCAAACCAAATGCATCTTTCCTTTTTGTTCTTATTGTTCTTCCTTGTTCTATTCAAGCTAATGAAAAGAATATTGCGTGAGTACTTCCACTGCCTTTTACACCAAAAAAATGATGAACAGGCAAAATTTAAACCTGTTTTTAAGCTGAATTTCACTAAACTTTGTTGTTCACATGGCAAATACATTGGTTGAGGATCAAAAAGTTTGTAAATTGATAAGCTACCATTCACTCTTCCTGCCTAGAAATGTCACTTCACTAATAAGATTTTTTAATATGTATTCATTTTTGATGACTAATAAAACTAAAACAATTTCTAAAAGTATGTTATATTCCTTGTTCAAGTCTTCAAAGCTAAATTGGCAATTCTGGCAATTGTCCATGTTGCATATGTTTATATATACTTATGTATACGGGTAATACCTAAAGGATAGATTAAAAACTCTGAGGCCAGGAACTATTTCAATTTTGTCTTTGTACCTCTGCTAGCATAATGTAATTAAAAATACATGCTCATTGAAATGCAAATTAAGACAACTCTGAGATATCATTACACATCTGTCAGATTGGCTGAGATGACAGGAACAAATAACGATGAATGTTGGAGGGGATGTGGGAAAACTGGGACACTGATACATTGTTGGTGGAGTTGTGAAAGAATCCAGCCACTCTGGAGAGCAATTTGGAACTATGCCCAAAAAGTTATCAAAGTGTGCATACCCTTTGACCCAGCATTGCTGCTATTGGGCTTATATCCCAAAGAAATACTAAAGAGTGGAAAGGGACCTGTGTGTGCCAAAATGTTTGTGGCAGCTCTTTTTGTAGTGGCTAGAAACTGGAAGATGAATGGATGTCCATCAGTTGGAGAATGGTTGGGTAAATTATGGTATATGAAGGTTATGGAATATTATTGCTCTGTAAGAAATGACCAGCAGGAGGAATACAGAGAGGCCTGGAGAGACTTACATCAACTGTTGCTGAGTGAAATGAGCAGAACCAGAAGATCACTATACACTTCAACAACAATACTGTATTACAAGTAATAATTAATAGTTCAGTGATATACCCTTTGATCCAGCATTGTTTACTGGGCCTATATCCCAAAGAGATCTTAAAAGAGGGAAAGGAACCTGTAAGTGCAAAAATGTTTGTGGCAGCCCTCTTTGTAGTGAAGGAACTGGAAACTGAGTGGATGCCCATCAGTTGGAAAATGGCTGAATAAACTGGTATATGAATGTTATGGGTTATTATTGTTCTGTAAGAAATGACCAACAGGATGATTTCAGAGAGGCCTGGAGAGACTTACATGAACTGATGTTGAGTGAAATAAGCAGAACTAGGAGATCATTGTACATGACAAGATTGTATTATGATCAACTGTGATAGACGGAGCTCTTCTAAGCAAGTCAGTGATCCAAGACAATTCCAATAAATGTAGAATAGAAAATGTCATTCACATCCAAAGAGAGATCTATGGAGACTGAATATGGATCAAATACTATTTTCACATTTTTCCTTTGTGTGTGTGTGTGTGTGTTTTCCCTTTTGTTCTCACTTTTCTCTCCCAACATAACTCACATGGAAATAGGTAAAAAAAAATGAATGTATATGTACAACCTCAAAAAAAAAAAAAAAAACATTTTTAAATAGTTCAATGATGTAAGGAGGACTATGATTGAATGCTCTATCTTTAATTCTGTCCAGTTTATCATTTTAATCATAGGTATGTAATGCCAGAGAAACTGAGGCAAGATAAGAGATTAGAGAGTATTTAATAATTTACTTAAATTATTTAAAAGGGAGAAATTTACTGGAACCAAATGGATCCATGGTTTGGTCCCAGGGCTGAATGAGACTTTCGTCTCCAAGAATCCAGCAAACCATGTAAGTTCTCAATGATATATATATATACATATGGCTCAGACTCAGGGGGTAGAGTGAGGCAGGGGCGAGTCAGGGTGCTATGAGCAGAAACGGGAGTCTGACAATCCAGTTCTGACAGGGTGAGGGGAGGCATGGGGGATGGGATGAGCTAATGGGGGAAGGAACCCTGTAGATGGGGAGAGGCATCTTGATAAGACAGTATCTGGCATTCTGGTAGCTTGGAATGGGGAGAAGCATTCGAATATTCTAAACATAAGATCTTTTATCTTTATCAAATATTCTGATAAAGAGGGAGGGGAGGTTTTGTAGGTCTGAGCTTTGAGCTGATAATTATAAAATGAAGCAGAGAAACTGAGTCAGGACTGGGTCAGAATAATTAAGGAAACTGAGTCAGGACAATAAAAGAGAACTGTGGCATAACAGGTAAAGGGATAGAGGATAGATGGCATGTTTCTCAAATTTATGGGTGATACAAAAATAAAGTTAAAGTTAATATCATTGGATGACAATGTCAGGATTAAAAAAAAAATAGAATACTGGATTAAATCCAAAAGTGAAAAATTTAAGAGACAAATATAAATCTATACTTTAAATTTAATTTAAAAAAAAAAGGCAAAAGATAGGTGAGTGAAGTTTGTTGACAGTTTTGAAACTCTGAAAAAGGCCAAAGATCTTACTGAACTTTCAACTCAATATAAAAAAGCCATATAATGTGGAAGCCAAGAGAATTCATGCAATCTTAGATTATATGAAGAAATTTATAGTATCCAGTTCTGCCTTCTCATCTCTTACCCAGTTCAAGTAACACATTCTTCAAGAATCCATTCCTAATGTCCCCAATTGTTACACCTTCCTCCACTAATAATTTATTTTGCATACTTTTATTGGTTATGTATTGAATTTCCTCAATAAAATGGAAACTCCTTGAAGGTTGAGACTACCTAACTTTCTGTCTTATTAATATACCAGGGTCTCCCATAATAGGTGCCTAATATGGAGTAGGTATTTAATATATGCTTATTGATTAATTACAGAAAGTTGATCACCCTCTAAAGTTTACTCTGATAATACCACATCTGAACTACTGATTTCAATTTTAGAAAAGACATAGGTAAACTAGAGTGTCCAATGAAAAAAAAAGCAACAAAGGATAATGAAAAACCTCAAGTTCATGCACTGAAATGACTGACTACAATTGTTAAAAGGACAACTTGGCCTAGAAAAGATACAGAAAGGGCATGATGATCCTTTCCAAATATGTCAAGGGCTGGAATATGCAAGAAGGAGCAAACAAGTTCTACTTGGCCCAAAAGAATAGAACTAGACCAAATAAATAGAATCTAATTGAAGAGGTAGACTTATGCTGGATGCAAGGAAAAATTTCTCAAAAACAGATATTCAATAGAGTAATGAGCTGCCTAAGAAGAAAGGTGTTAACTCATCACTGGCATTTGCAAAGAGAGTCACATATGGTTCAAATGTTATCCTAGTTCAGGTATGTATTGCCCTAGATAGAGCTGAATCCCTTCCAAGTCTGAAAGCATGTGATTTTGCAACCTAATTCAACTTAATCTTGCTATTTCAAAATTTTAAAATTACATGTAAACAGAGGCAACATAGAACAAAAGGTTTGAATATTTATCCCAGAAGTGCCCTCAATCTTATTGTAAAATACAATCATCTTACTTTTTGATCATCTTTTAAAGAATAGTTCATTTTGCAATGAACACTTCTAAAATACCTAAGAATGTCTTTAAATATATTCTTTATTACTTGCAATATTTTCTCTATAATTTTATTTACATTACTTTGTCTAAGAAACTTTTCCTCAAAGAATAGAAAAGCTTCAAACCCACAGGAATCTGAATGATCACAAATTGTGAATTAATGAAATAATAAAAATATATAATTTTCCAAATTTTACTGGATGCCAGGTTTGTACTTCCCAAAAATTACATTACCATCTTTTTCATCATCACTCCAGGTTTATCAGTGGCAAAAGTTGTAACAGAGGATAAGATAACAGCAAAATGTAAGAACTAAGGAAATGAAAACATGTCCAAATTTTACATTTTAAGTGGAAAATGATGTGAACTGTCAGAACACACATGATAGCCACAAATACCTTTGCAGTTAAACTAACTTAATATATGTCCATCAACCTTCCATGAAAGACATTGGGAAGGAAAAAAAAAAAGTGCTTTTTATTGTTCTTAAAACAGTCAAAAGGATCAGGCCTTTGGGGCTCTCTCTTTTCTAAAAACAGGAATTTCTTAAAGTGGATACAAAATAGCTTTGAAAATAAGAAAAACCCTTTGAATTGTACTACATAACATACTCATCATTTTATAAAACACTGTAACAAATAAATTACTTAATTTTTTTTTTAGATCAGTGGTGTCAAACTGAAATAGAAATCTGGCCCACTAAACCTTACAAAAGAATGCATGCAGACCACATGAAGACTTAGAAAACAATAATTTAATATTATCTATGTTTATTAAATCTTTATTTATTTTGTTAAATATTTCCCAATTTCATTTTCTTCTGGTGCATGTGACCCACCACAGGCATGTATCTTCATGCCTCAGCTTTAATTAATTCTTTGAAATATTAATAAAGGGGGTTTTGGAACTATGTATAAGTCATGGCATTTACATCTGTCCCATATCTAAATCTCTTTCACATAAGCATGTTGCAAATATGTCACCAATGAAATAAAATGAAAGAACTGTATGCGAGAGGAAATGTGTCCTTTTGTTTTATTTTCTAAAATAATTCCAAACAAGCAGCTAGATGGCACAGTGGATAAAGTAACAGGCCTGAAGTCAGGAAGACAAGTTCAAATGTGGCTTCAGATACTTTACATTTCCTAGCTGTATGATTTTGAGCAATTTACTTAACCCCAATTGCCTCAGCAAAAAAAAAATAATAATAATAATAATAATAAAATAATTCCAACATTTAGCTCAAGAAATTGTTCAAATAAAACATTTTTGTGGCCTGTCACATATTAAAAAGTTATTCTGTTTAAGTTTTATCTTGCCCAAGTAACTTTCTATATAAACACTCCATTTTGCAAAGCTAGAAAATAGTCTTATAAAGTATTGTTTCTCAAGAGTAATAATTTACCACACATGAGGCACTCTGTGTAATACTAAAAACAAGTTTAGGATGTTCTGATAAGTTCAATGACCCCTATATAAAGTTGCATTTCCAATGCATAAAACAACATAAATAAATAATGAGCAGGATATCACAGAAAATGTGAAATGCTTATTGCCTTTTATTCAGTTAGAGTTTATTCAGTTTTTAAATGATACTACTTTCATTAACATCTGAGTAACAAATGATGCAACAAGTGGAAAAGTAAGGATGTACCAACTAAAGTGTTGTCCAAAACTAAATCTAAAATTTTAGACCCAATAGCTTAAGAATTTAGTTAGTGATATGCAAACATTAGTTAGATAAATCACAAAACTCTCTGCACCTCATTTTTCTTCTTTATAAAATAAGGGGAATGGATTAAATGACTTCTAAATGTCCTCAACATATCTGTTAATTTTAAATTACCTTCTCATAGCTGCCAGGCAAATGAGTGTTACTTTGCCACATAAATGCAGCCCTTATTTTAAACAAATCCAGTAATACAATATCTAGATAAGAACATTTTTTAACCATTTTTTGTGTGTCATAAATCCCTCTCGCATCCTGGTGAAGCCTACAGATTTTTTCTCAGAATAATTTTTATAAACATAAATAAAATACATAGAATTACAAAGAAAACCAATTGTTACAAAAGATACCAACTGAAATACAGTTATTAAAATATTTTAATTAACTTTATAGATCCCAGGTTGAGAACACCTAATCTAGATTTATACCCTAAGCTCTCCCCCCCCAAAATATTAATTTACCAAACAATTCACCAAATAGAAATCTGCCCAAGTACAGAATGACCTCCAAAATTTGTATCCAACCTACCTCTCCTAATTTATTTCATATTATTTTCCAAACAAAGTAGGAGGGAGGAAAAAGACCTAATCAGTAGTCCAGGGAAAGGTCATAAGGACCTAAACTAGGATGATGGGTATGTGAGTGGAAAGGCAGGATTAGATATGGAATATATTGTGAAGGCAGAACTTACAAGACTTAGGATCCTAAAATCAAACATTTAGAGGTTGAAGGGAACATAGAAGCCATAAGAACAGAAGGAAGACAGTGTATCTGGATCATTGAGAACAAGAGCGAGGTAGGAAGTGTTTTAAAAAAAAAAAAAAAAAAAACTTTAAAGCAGGAAGGGACATGGTTATTAAGGGTTTTAAAATATAAAGTATTTTATATTTGTTCCTAGAAATGGCAGGGGCCCAGTGGAATTTACTGAGTAGTAGATGGCATGGGAAGACTTGTGCTTTTGATAAAACACTTTGGCAGCTAAGTATAAGATGCATTAAGGTGTGGAGAGACTTGTGGCAGAAGATCAACAGCATTCTATAGAAGTAATCCACGTATGAGATGAGAAAGCCCTGCACTAAAGTTATGGTGATATTAAAAGAAAAAAAAAAAGGTATATATAAGAAATATTTCAAAGGTAAAAAATGGCAGGACTTGGCAAAAAAAAAATGAAAGAAAAGTGTAAATCAGAGTGAAGGGTTGTGGATAATGTCAAAGTTGTAGGCCTTTGTGACAGGAAATTGTGGTACCTTCCACATAATAATAATAGGGATGTTAGAAAGGAAAGGAAGGTTTGGGGTTAGGAGGAAAGACAATGATTTCAGTTTTGGACATGTTGAGTTTAAGATATGTGTGCTAGACATCCAGTTCAAGATGTCCAATAAGTAGATGGAGATACAAGATTGGACATAAGCAAAGAAGCAGACAAATTAAACTGAAAAGCATCTGCACAGAGATAATAGTTGAATCCGGAGGTGGAGAGAGGAGGTTGATATGATCATCAAGCAAAATGGGAGGGGGGAAAAAAAGAGAGGAGAAAAGATAGAATTTATGAGGACACCCAACATTACAGTTCAACCTAGAAAAAGATCCAGCAAAGGAAACTATCACAGGTAAGAATGGTCAGATAGGGGACAGCTAGGTGGTGCAGTGGATAGAGCACCAGCCTTGAGTTCAGGAGGACCAAAGTTCAAATCTGGTCTCAGACACTTAACACTTCTTAGCTGTGTGACCCTGGGCAAGTCACTTAACCCCAGCCTGGGGGGGGAGGGGGAATGGTCAGATAAATAGGAAGTAAACCAGGAGTGAGCAGAATCATGAAATAAGAAAAAAGAATATCAAGAAGATAAGGATTAATTAACAGTGTCAAAGGCTATAGAGATGTACAGAAAAATTAAGACTGTGAGGAAGCCATTGAGATTTAAAAGTTAAAGGATCATTGCTAAGTTGGGTGAGAGTGGTTTCAATTGAAGGATAAAGTCAAATGCCAAGCTACAGTCAAGAAGAAAGCAAACAAAATCTAGGCATCTATTTATTGTAGATGGCCTTTACACAGAATTTAGCACAAAAAAAAAAAAAAAAAGGAGAGATAGAGGATAATAAAGTGAAAGAAATGGTGGAATCAAGTGAGGGTTTTCTAAGCATGTGGGAGAAGAAGGAAGATATCCTGGATGGGAGTGGATAGGGAGATACTGAAGATGGGTGAGAGAGTGGAGATGAAAAGAAAAGGCAATCTGCAGGGGAGTTATCTCTTCTTATGAAGCAGAGTTGAATAAAGAGTTAAGTGGCTGAGAATATTTGAGTTATGTGAGATAAAAAGGCAAGGGGAAAAAGGTGTTCTCAGAAACTGGTCTCAACTTTTTGAGTGCAATATTTTACTCTTTTATATCTTCTAATCCAAACACTTCATTTTTCATATTTGGCTATTCCATTTTTCTTAATCATAAACACCTTCTAATATGAGTTCCTTGAACTTCTCTTCCCTCCTCTACCAGTCAAAACTTTTCTACAATGTCTCATCCTTCATCACTGTAATAGAGGAAGAGATTAATCAGCAAATATTTTATTCAATGTCCCTATGTATATTGCACTCTATTTGGTGCCAGGGGATCTAAAGAAATTAGGGCCCCTAACCATATTAGGGGCTTTCATGCAAGACTAGCCTACCTGCCTTACTGAGCATTTATGTTGTTGATGTTAGCCTTTATATTATTTCTTACATTCAAATCATCTTCAGTTTCTGTCTTCAAATATTTAAAAATATCACATGAACAAAGAGGCAACTATAGTACAGAGGCTAAAAAATTAACTAGCCTCTAGTTAGAAAAATATGGATTCAGGTCTTCCCTCTAATACATGCTGCATGTATGATCCTAAAAGTCAATTAAGCTGCCCCCTGGAAACTCTTAAGATGAGTGGCAAAACTGCTGATCTGGATGAAGTTAACTTCCTCTCTGAGAGTTCTCTCCACCAATAAATTCTGCTATTTCTCTTCCTTATTCCCCCTTCCTCAGCATCCATACAAATAATTATAATAAAATAAATTCATGGAAGAGGAATTAAACTTGCTCTGCATGGTAGAATTAAGCAATAAATGGAGGTTCCAATCAGGAAAAATTTAGCCTTTGAAGCAAAAAAAAAAAAAAAAAAAAAAAAAAAATTTCCACACAACCACAAAATTTAAGAGTTGGAAATCAGTATCTAATCTAACCCAACACAAAAGAAATTTCCACTGCAATAAATGTTGGCTTGAAAACCTCAAGAAGGGAAACTCTATCAGTTCTGTGGCCAGACAATTCAAAAAATAATGAGCTTTGAACCAGTTTTCCATCCTGACAGGCAGATAAAATTCTAAAGTCTACTACTGAAATAGTTTATACAATTTACCAAAATAAGTCAAAAAATTTTGAAGCATTCAACACATTTATTTTCTTGAGCCACTGTTTTTAAAAAGAATCTTTCTAATATAAACTTTATATAACTTCTTTTTTAAATTGGCCTTCATGTGTCATTCTTTTATCTTCAATAACCAGAAATTAAATAACACTTCTAAACTCCACCACCAGATTCATTCTTTTGTTGATTTAGCAAAATATTTGAAGGTTTCAAGGTTATACCCTTTCTAAAAAAATAAATAAATAAAAAATAAAAACCATTTCAAGACCATCCTGTTTTCTTGGTTCAAGACTACAGAAGAACAAATGTTTTCCCCATTAAATTTATGAGCAGATTAAGGTGTTTTTTGTAGTTGTTTTGTTTTTTTCGACTGAAAACTATTGTTAAATTAGCTCTTCCTGCCAGTGCTTTGTGCACTCCATTTAATCTGGATGACTGGAAAACTGTTTTGAGAGAAAGAATTCTTTTGTAGAATTAGTCACGGTTTAGTGATTTTAATTTCCTTTCCAACTGAAGGTTTTAAAACACTAGAAATTCAGTTTCAAGAGATTTAACATTTCTTTTATGTGTTGCTATGAAATGATAATTTCTCCTTGCAATAAAAATGTTTTTATATTGAGCTGTTTCTCTTTTACATTTGCTTTGTTATATATTAGATAACATTCAGTGATCTGTTATTGCTAAAACTTAAAAAAAATTCTGTAATTGGTCTTACCTTACTCCAACCTTTTATTTACAGACCAGTTCATCTTTTCAAAATCAATAAAATCTATAATACTATAAAAAAAATTTTCTTCTGGGCAAGAGTGTTTGTGGCAGCCCTCTTTGTAATGCCAGAAACTGGAAACTGAGTGGATGCCTATCATTTGGAGAATGGCTGAATAAATTGTGGCATATGAATATTATGGAATATTATTGTTCTGTAAGACATGACCAACAGGATGATTTCAGAAAAGCCTGGAGAGACTTACATGAACTGATGTTGAGTGAAATGAGCAGGACCAGGAGATCATTATATACTTCAACAACTATACTATGTGAGGATCAATTTTAATGGACGTGGCCATTTTCAACAATGAGATGAACCAAATCAGTTCCAATAAAGAATGAATAAATTGAACCAGCTACACCCAACAAAAGAACTTAGGGAAATGAGTGTGAACCACTACATAGAATTCCCAATCCCTCTAATCCGCCTGTATTTTTTATTTCCTTCTCAGGTTAATTGTATACTATTTCAAAGTCCGATTCTTCTTGTGCAGCAAAATAATTGTATGGACAAGTATACATATATTGTATTTAACATATACTTTAACAGATTTAACATGTATTGGTCTACCTGCCATCTTGGGGAGAGAATGGAGAGAAGGAGGGGAAAAATTGGAACAAAAGGTTTTGCAATTGTCAATGCTAAAAAATTATCCATTCACATATCTTGTAAATAAAAAGCTATAATTAAAAAAAATTTCTTCTGATGGCAGTGTTTTTAAATTTAACTTTAATTTCATTAGAGAATGATATCACATTTTGTTTGTTAACCAAAACACATGATTTAAAATTCCCTTTTAAAATAATAATGCAAATATGTTTGTAGCAGTTCTTTTTATAGTGTTAAGGATCTGGAAATTGAGTGAATACCCACCAATTGAGGAATGGCCAAATAATTTATGGCTTGTGAATGTGATGAAATATTGTTATTCCACAAGAAATGATGAGCAGGCTGATTTCAGAAAAGCCTGGAAAGACTGACATGAACTGATGCCGAGTGAAGTGAGAAGCAGCAGAATACTATACATACTGTAACAGCAAGATTACGTCAGCAATATGGTGATCCAAGACAATTCCAAAAGGCTGGGGATAAAAAAAATGTCATTTGCATCCAGACAGAGAACTGAGTTTGGATTTAGATCAAAGCACAGTATTTTTACTTTTTTGTCTGCTTGCTTACTTTTTCTTTCTACTGATTTTTTTCCCTTTTGGTCTGATTTTTCTTGTACAATATGACATATATAGAAATATGTTTAAGAGGCTTGTATATGTATAACCTACATCAGATTGCTGATCTGGGGAAGGGTGAGGCAAGAGAAGGAGGGAGAAAATATTTAGAACACAAAGTCTAAAAAAAAATGAATGTTGAAAACTATATATGACTATAAGATATTTAATATGTATGGCAATGCCTGCCATCTAGGGGAGGGGGTGGAGGGAAGGAGGGGAAAAACTCAGAACAGAAGGGAGTACAAGGGATAATATTGTAAAAAAAAAAATTTATCTATGCATATGTACTGTCAAAGAAAATGTTATAATTATAAAAATTAATAAAAAAACAAAATTAAAAAAAGAAAAAAAGAAAACTATATATGTATTTGAAAAAATAAAATGCTATCAAAAAAATAAAATAATAACATGAGTTTAGCTTTCTTCAGTATAGTGTTTTTATGTTGTTTATCACATTTTTCTACAACATATTTTTCAATGTGCTGCCACCTTCATATGAACATCCTGAGATTCCTTATTACCTTTGCATGTTCCTTAACTTCTTCAGATACTAGTATTAGATTATCTGTTGTCATCACTGGAAGTTAGACCTTTGTTTTAAAAAGAATCTTGATTATTTTTTAAAGAATTTAAAAATTTTTAACAGTGAAATTCCTCAAAGGCAATGCAGTCTATTAGACTACCCTTGTCCAATTCTGGACCTAATTCTATGTCCATTTGCAGTACTATGTCCAAAATATACATACATATGCACAATGAAAAAGAGTTTAATATATTTCTCCACTAATATATTACATTCTTGACAACAGAATTTCTTATCCGTTTTACTTTCCTATGTGGATAGCTAGGCTGAAGTTTCTTTAATGATTATGAATCTCATTTAACAAGTTGTATAATATTTTAAGTTTTGGTACAGTCTGCATAATGTCATCCTCAAAACATACCTATGGAAAGGTTCATGGTGGGCATGAGCAATCTGAAATTCATTGAAAACAAGGACTCATAAAGGGGAAGAGTATTGAAGAAGTATATAATCAGAGAAAAATAAAACTGAAAAATAGATAACCAGGAAAAAAGAGGACAATTATGTGACAAGAGCAAAGAATAATGGAAAGATACTCTGCATATTCCACTAGTATTTATACAGAAGCAAAAAGATGAAATGAAGGCTCCTAAGATATTAAGTGAAATCTTAGAACAATTTTCTGGAAGGACAGGAAAAAATTTCTCACAGTACAGGCAAACATGGATAGATAGAAGGCAACAACAATATAAACAATATCAATAAGAATTGGAACATTAGGAATATTTCTTTAGATTGTTTGAATAAACTTACAATTATCTTTAATATTATAAGTTAGCACATTTCTTAAGAGATCCCACATAGAATAATCATTGTTTTACAATCATAGATAGATGATAGAAGACAGATGAGGAGAAAGAAAAAGAGAGAAGAAAAGATATAGAAAGGAAAAAAGGGAGAGGGGAAATGATGAGAGAGGTTAATTAATGGTGAAAAATATCATAACTGAGTGTCAGAAGGGAAAGACGGAATGCACATGACTCCCTACTGAGGAAAAGGCAAGATGTATATGGAGATCAGTGCTCTGGCAATACAAGACTAAAGTTTATCTATTTATCAGAGTCAGATACTCAGAAGTGGAATCTAACATTTTAAAAGGGATGAGAATGATGGCTAAAAACAAGAAGGCATGATATTATTTAATTTTTCACAAATTTTGTTGTTAATCTGCAAGTTTGTTCACAATCTAATCCATTTTACTCTCATACTTTTTCAAATTAAAATGGCTACTGCTTCCTTTAGGATTATCTCATAAAATTCTCTTCTACTCTCTCTTATCCATCCATTCTCACTGACCTAGATTACTTATTACAAAATTTTAATACTGAGAAGGGAGAAGTATTTGGGGAGGAGGAAAGACTTAGAAAGAACTGTAGAGGGATGTCATAGTAGCTAATGAAGACTATGTCAAAAAAAAAATTCAGAAAATGGATGTTTTTTCACCAACTATTACTGCAGTTTTGTTTTATTGGTGCAATGTATGAGTCTTATTTTCCACCAAATTCATATATAGTATACTCAGGAGAAAGAATTATTCACTTGCTTCATTGCTCGTTAAAAATCTCCATTTTAAAGTATAAAGCTAAATATATCACCTGAGAAATAAGACACTAATAGTAAGTGGCAACCAAGCAATAAACAAGTGGTATAAAAGCTTAACCTATAAGTACCACATAAACTTCAAGATAGCAAAACTGATAGATTTAATTGAACAACTGAAATTAGTAATAAGTTTTATGGGACTATTTTGTTCCTTTAACTGATATTGCATCAAAATTAGCAATAAGTACAAATTGAAAATGCCAGATCTCATCTTTATAACATGAAAATAATATAGAATAGAAGCCCAGATGAGTTATTCTCTCAACAAGTCACTCACTGCTATACAATAATCTTTCTCTTAATAGATTATCATACTCTACTAAATTCTCCTTACTAGAAACAGATAACCATATAACTATTTTATATAATTTCTCTCAGAGAAGAAATTTATTTGCATACAAAAATGATTACAATGTATGCAATATAATTATAGGAGTAGGTAAAAATCAATGTTGTTAAGAAAATTTTTTAAAAATCAAGTTTTCCTTCTATATAAATTAAATGTTTCTTAAAATTATTGGGCTACCCAATCATATCAAATGCTATATGAACGCTACATGAATAAATTTAAAATATCATTTAATTTAATCTCACCAAATAACGTTTAAGCTAATGAAGTTAAATGGCATTTTAAATTTGTTTCAATTAGAAAAATAGATTATTGCCAGTCAATAAGTAAAACCCACCTGCTTATTTATGCACATAAAAATTGTGAAAATAACAAAATAACTGTTCTATTTGCCTTCTTTCATTGTAGTTTAGTGATTGAATTTTCTTTTAAAAAAAAAAAAAACTTACAGTATTCTCAAATACTGTAACAGAGGGGATACTCAATTTCAAAATTTAATAATATTTAGCAACCAGATATCCAGAACTTACAATTGAATAAAAAAATTGATAAACCCATAAATTTATAAAAAGCCTCCTAATTTCTAGGCAGAATCAAGATGGCAAAGTGATACTTTCACAACAAATTGACAATGCAAGAGATTACATTCTGATTGAGAAATCCAAGAAAAGATTACAATGAGTCACTTTTCAGCCCAGGATACCTTAGGACCATAAAAAGAGGTCTAAAGCTGGTAGGAACAAGATCTGTTCTGGAGCTTGTATAGGAAGAAGCATTCCTTCATGCAATAATTGGAAAAAGTCTAGATAGAGCACTGGGATAGCAAGAAAATTCAGTGGATCCCTAAAGGAATGGGTGCCATCAGGCAGTTCTGTTTCCAACCACCAATTTCTGGTCCCAAGTATCAGCTGGAGAGAAGTAATAACAAGCATAGGTGTTAATTGTGAATTATATTCTGGAAATATAGCTGTATGGCTCTAATCAAAGGATCAGATCAGCAGCTCAATATAGCCTTTAGCCCAGTGTAGAACTCTGAAGAGACAGAGACATGATGAAAAGGGAGGCAACAATTGTGTCACTCCAAATCTTGACTAATACTGATTGGGTCCAAAAGCAATCTACTGAAATTCCCAAAAAAGGACATGCTGACAAACTCAAAGGTAGGTAAGGAACTTAAAGAACTTAGACCAGGAGGGAAGTGAAGGAATCTACACCCAGATCATACCCCAATAGGAGAACTAAAAGTTTGCACACCCACAGGTATGAAAGGAGAAAATGAATGCAAGAAAGAAGCTGAGGCCCCCACCTCACAGCTCAGTGTTAACAGAAAGTCAAGTGGATGAGGGGATTAGAGGAGAATGATTAGAATTAGGAGGAGGAGAAGGAGCAGTCCATGTAAAAGGAGGTATTTCAGTGGCAGGGCAGCCCAAGGAGGGAGGCAAAGGAGAGAGAGAAGGAGAGAGAGAGAGAAAGAAAGGGAAAGAGAGAAGGAGAGAGAGAG
Source organism: Sminthopsis crassicaudata (assembly GCF_048593235.1). NCBI lineage: Eukaryota > Metazoa > Chordata > Mammalia > Dasyuromorphia > Dasyuridae > Sminthopsis > Sminthopsis crassicaudata. Next base: position 496,639,877 of record NC_133619.1, on the reverse strand, counting down.
GAGAGGGAAAAAAGAGGGAGGACAGAGAAACTCCAAAAGAAAAAAAAAAAAAAAAAACAACTACAAGCAAAGTCTTAAAAGAAAAATGCTACAAATAAAACATCCATTCAAAAAAGAAAAAGCACATGAATAAAGCTTTCCTTAAGCAGTATCTACATAATAAGTACATAAATAGTAGAAAATAAGTAGATAAACTTAGAGCAAGTGGAGATTTCTGTGTCATGTGAATAAGGTGGAGAATTAGACATTTTCTCTGATCCTCACAACTTCTCAAACCTCTCAAAAGCCTACCTTTGGGTCCATCAGCACATCCTTGATTAGAAGTTTCAGCAGATTGCTGTTGGACCCAATCAGTGTTAGTTAATAAGGTTTGGAGTGAGAAAATTGCTGGCTCCTTTTTCATTGTGTCTTTTTCTCTGCTGAGCTGCTTTTTTTATTATAACCACACAGCTATATTCCCAGAATATAATTCTTTTTTCACTACACAGAGATTAAATTTAACAATTCAATTCAGAAACAAGTTTCTGCAAAATTCAAAAAAGACAAGACAATACTACACCCATCAGAAATCAATCAATAGCTGTGTATTCATTGCCAACCATTCCAAGCAGAGAAGAGAATGAAAAGTATTGCTGCTCAAAATACAGCCCAGGGTAACCTATCTGGAAATCTGTGCATAAACAAAATAAAAAAGATGTACACTCAATAATAAAGAAGCATATTAAACATTTTTTAGAAAGAAAATCATAACTGAAAAGATTAGTTGCTTCTTGAACAGACAGAAAATCTGGAGAAATGAATAAATGCAGCAGCCAAGGACAGCATCATCAAAAGTGAGATAGCAGAGACAGCAGTCAGAGATTTCTTTCTCAATCTACATTAAGAAACTGGGGTGAAATCCAATGGAAATCATAGTGAAGAGGTAGACATGGGGCATTATACATAAAACTTGATGAAACCTTGCCTATAAGTAAATCAAGGTTTTTGTAGGGGTGAAATACTTCATGGGAAGATACATGAAAAAGGGGAAGAGAAGCAATCAAATTGAGAAGAATGTGTGATGTGCTCTGAGAATGTGTGATGTGCTCAGGGCACGACAAGGACAAGCAATGAGAAGCAGACCATTCCTCTAACTCCAATAATAAAATAACCTGGAGGGGACTGGGTGAAGGAGAGGAAGGACTGAAAAGGCAAGGAAAGAAGATATTTGGTTGTTGGGGGTACCAATGATGAATGATTTTATGGATTATGAGAAAGGTTCTATGAAGGAAGATAAAAAACTTTGCACTGAGTGAGGCTAGGCAAGTTGTTGTATGAAAATTACATATTTTTTTTACCTAGGGAAGAAGATGGGTTGGAACTCCTGGGGAAAACTGACACCTGGGGGATTGTGTCTTTGGACACAAGAAAGAGGTTTTGAGACAAATGGAGGGGAAAGGGTAACTAGGAAAGGATATAGATGACTCAATAAGTAAGGATGAATAACTAGGGCTATGTGGGAGGAAAGGTCTGGCTACCATTGGGCAGTGTCCCCTCGTGACACCTACAGGAATTGGCACTGGTCTGGGAGTGATGTACAATAGAAGAGAAATCTAAAGGCTGCCAGGAGGGTAGAGCCTATAATGGATATCTTGTAAGTTTTGATTCCATGAGAAATAAGAGAGTAGAAAAAGACTACATAATAAGGGATCATGAACCAGGGAATGGGGGTCAAGAATAAAGAGAGAGGATGAATAATTAAGGGAATAAAAGAAATCCTTTCTAAAAAGAGGTCCTTTTTCTTATCCTAACATGTGGAAATATTCATATCTGTTGATATTTATTAAGACCGTAAGAAAGTGTTTATGTGAATTACATATACACATATTAAGAGAATCATTAATTACAGAACTTAAAGGAAATAGACTTTCACAAGTGATAATCCAAAATAGACCACATCTTTACAATCATAGAACTGACTGAAAGATAAGAATTCAATATCCCAATGACTACCTCTGTTTAAAGATTATAATAAAATATTTGACTCAGAAGAGTATAAGGTCCCCTTCACCCTCTTACAAACTGTCTCCCATCCATCAATTAAAATTAAACAAGACTGCTAGAAAGATAAAACAAAAGATACAAACTTATTGGATCATTATAATCAAGCAAGGAATAAAATACTGGCTTGTTTCACCAAAAGCATTCACTACTATGTTGGAGAAAAGAAGGAAGCATACATTTTAAGTATCATATATTATGCTAAGAGCTTTACAAATATTATCTCATTTGTAAGTAAATGTTTATATTATCCCCATTTTACAGTATAAAAATAGAGGCAGAAGCTAAGTGACTTGCCCAGGATCACACAACTAGTAAGTGTCTAAAGCCAAATTTGAACTCAAGTCTTCCTGAATCCAAGTTCCATACTCTATCCCTTGTGCTACTAGCTACTCCAGATATAGCACCAAATTGAAGCTGAAAAGGAATTAATAGCAAGATTCTCCAAATGCCAATTGCAGATGACATACTAAGTGAATACTTAGTAGTTAGTACTCAGATTCCTAAATGTAACAATTATTGTCCCAAAAGAGTTTGGTTTAACTATCTAAATGGTGTATTAAAAAAAAAAAAAAAAAAAAAAAAAAAAAAAAAGAAAAGAAAAGAAAAGAAAAGAGAAAAGAAAAGAAAAGAAAAGAAAAGAAAAGAAAAGAAAAGAAAAGAAAAGAAAAGAAAAGAAAAGAAAAGAAAAGAAAAGAAGTAGATTGAGAATGAATATTGGCTAGATTATGATATGCAACTGGGTACATACGTCTTGTCCATCTTAGTATGTATTACAGAAAATATAATTTTGTATAACAGAGATGGCAGAGAGAGGCCCCAAACTGTTCCCAAGTCTTATTTTGAAACAAAGCCCATTTTTAAAAATATTAGTATCATCCTGGTTCCTTATGGTTATGATTCACAGAATATTATATGACTTGAGACAAAGAGAACTAAAATTGAGAAACACACAAAGGGCAATGAAGAGGTGAATAGTGGGTGTAAGCAGAATGCAACACATAACAAGAAATTTTACATACTTTTGTGCATAATATAAGAATTATCAAAAAATAAAATCTTTACAAGAGGAGGATACTCTCAAGAATAACTAAATCAAAGAACAAATTATTTCATGTTAGCACCATTTAAAGTCTCAATACGTACACTGAAAGAGAATTCATTCTTTTTATTACTAACAGTATTCTTTATAATGGGGCTTCTATTCTATATGAGGTTTTATCACATCAATAACATAACTTATAAACCAAAATTCAAGAAAAGAAAATATTAACAAATTTTGCTATATTTCTAAGGATTAGTTTTCAAAAAAAAAAAAAAAAAAGCAACTTGGTACTATTAGAAAAAAAAAAGGATTGAAGGATTGGATTAGGAATCAGAGAAACTGGTTTCATGTCTTGGCTCTGCAGGTCATTTAATTTCTCTGATTCTCTATTTCTTCACCTTTAAAATAAATGAATTATACCAAATGATCTCGAATGTTGCTTCTAGTTCTAATACTCTACTCAGATGAACCTATCAATATCACAAATATTATTTAACATTAAAAATATTTTTTAATTTGTGTGGATATACATTTAAGCATTCTCTTTGGTCAATAAAAATTATCTCCTAACCTATTTAAAGTACTAGTCCTCAAATTTATTACAATTGATTTTATAAAAAGGCAATTTACTCTGTCCCGCCAAAAAACACTTTTGTTTAACAATATCATCTCTGTTATACAAAGTATTTCATACAACAGCTAACTAAATGTCTATGATTCACCAGCATCCTTTAAATATAATGATCAAAGGGGTATACACAGAAGTAAATCACTATTGATTTGGATAAGAATTTTTAGAGACAGGAATATCAAAGACTAACATAGTTTTAAGGCATATCTAAACAGACGCTGAAGCTGATAGTCAAGGAGAAATTAATGTACTAATTATTGTAACAAAGAATTGGATTCATAGCATACACCCAGAGATTTCCAAGTGTTATAAGCAATGATAAATTAAACAATGGTCATGTACTACATCTATTAGGCATAAGGTTCTATAAAGAAGTTACACTGGAACTAGCTTAGCTAACTAAAAAAGCTCATCAAAAGCATGGTCACCATATGATAAATTAGACAGAGGATGGGAGGAGAACTCAACAAAGTTCTCCAGCTTTTGTAGACCACCCAACCTTTGTTCAATGTTAGTGATAGTGTTGATAGATTGTTAAATTAACAATTTTTAAATTAACTCAATTCTGAAAATTAAAAACAAATATCAATGCAACTTTCCCCCCTCTTAATGTATAATATTTGTCAAATAGGCACCAACAGAACCACATTGTTCTTAGTTTTCTAACTACAAATAAAATTTAAAGTTCTAGTTAAATAAATCATAGGCCACCTATTTTCAGAGTTAAGTAAAACAACTGACAAAATTTGGTTTCATTGCATGCATAAAATCAACAAGAAATATAATTTCACATTAATGATACTGTCTTACTGTATTCATGATGAATCTATAAGCAAACATTAATACAAGAATATTTTTCATCTTTTTTTGCAATGGATAAATAGAGAAATTCTATTAAAAATTTGACAAGATTCTCCAAATTAAGTTAATATATCCCTTGAGAGTTACTTCAACATCAGCATCAGTACAAGCAAATGTGACATTGGAAATATGGTTTTGGATCAAGAAATAAAGACTCAAAGACTTCTTCAATGACTGTACAACATGAAAGACTGAAAGATTTCTTCATAAAGAATGAGAATGTTTTGAGACATATAGTCCATCCAATATTACCACCAAAAAAAATGAAACTGACTAAATTTTAAATAGTAAATAAAGGACTGGTTAACAATACAGCTTTCATTTCAAATTATGTACTTAATCAGATCATTAACTCTTTAAAGTGAAACAAAGCCAACTTCAAATTAAAAGAAAGGATAAAAATGAAAAGGCACAATTACAACACCTTCAACCCAACTAGCTTAAGCAAACTGCTGGCTCTCAAAAGTGGAAAAATGAAAGAAAACATTTGTTATTAATGTAAAACGATCAGTATAAGGAATATGCTAAAAGAACCCATAAAAATGCCTCAGTCATCAAACATTTTCTCTTTTCATGCAAAAAAGAAATGGAAATCAAAAACAAAATGAGCTTAAAGCAGAAGCAGGAAACTTTTTTCTGCCAAAGGCCATTTGGGTACTTATAATATCCTTCACAAGCCATACAAAATTATCAACTTAAAGAACACAAGCAATAGGGAATTGTTGTACTGAGCTTTCAGCTCAACATCACTTGCAGTTGTCTTAGCAAATGATTTCACAGCCCATGGAACAGACGTTCCCCACCTCTGGCTTAGAGGAACAATTCACTGAGATAGCTGGTGTAGCACAAAAAATACAGCTCCAAACCAGGGCTTGGGAAGATTTGAGTTCAAATTGTGCCTCACGGGGCAGCTAGGTAGCGCAATAGATACAGCACCAGCCTTGAAGTCAGTAGGACCTGGATTCAAATCTACCCTCAGACACTAAACCCTTCCTAACTGTGTGACCCTGGGAAATCACTTAACCCCAACTGCCTCCGAGGAAAAAAAAAGAAAAGGAAAAAAAAAAAAAAATCAAACCATGCCTTAGATACTTACTGGCTTTGTTGTATGACACTGGGAAAGTATGTAACTCCTGTCTGCTTTAGCATCCTTACTGGTAAAATGAAAATAACAGCACCAACCTCCCCAGGGATAAATTAGCTAGGAGTGGTAGTAGTAGCATCAGTAGTAGTCATAATTTACAAATGAGGAAATGAAAAAGTAAGAGAACAAACAGGATTTTTTTTTCACAAAAATGGAAAAAGCAAAAGAATAAAAAAGTACCCAAAGGGTTTGACAGGAGACCCAGCTAAGTCAAATCATTACAACATTTTAAAGTAAAACTGAAGGATGAATGAACACGAAATGGACCAGATCTGCCAGAATTTCTAACTGTTGTTCATAATGAGCCATTATAACTTCCCAGGTGTCATAAACATCACCCAAGCCATGGGACAGGTTAGTTACCTGACCCTCCAGTGGAGAAAATAGTCTGTACCACCCTACACCACTTAGTCTAGGCTGTGATCAAGACAAGTTGCCTTTGAATGTGATCCTCTGCCTAGAGATTCTATTGAAGCCACAATGCACTACCACCACAAATAATACTACTCTCAACATGGGCAGAGTTCTCAATCCTAACATAAATCCATTTCAGTGCAGAGGTGTTTCCCAGACCTGGCCATCAAACCCCCTGTTGCTAAAATGACTACTTAAAGGTTTTTTTTTTTTTTTATTTTCTTGCATACTTAAAGCTTATATTGGACAAGCAAACAATCTCTCACACTAAAGAAATCCTTTAAACCTAGTATTCTCACATGAGAGAATCCATTCAGATCAGCAATAATAATAGAACAACAATGTTTGGACTAAGTAAATATCTATGTACTATAGACAGATAACAATGACCCTTAAAAGTGAAGCTAGTATGAGCATCTAATACAGCACCATTAAAAAGCACTCAGAGAAGCCTCATTTTATTTCAATGTAGCTCAAAGATGAGGTTCCAAAGTTTATATATTTCTATACTTTTGTGATGTTATTTTATTTCTATAAAAAACTGACAGAACTCATAGAGTCTCTTCTCCATAAAATTCATATGATATTAGTCCATGCAATGAAGACAGCCTTCACACAAACATGAATAAAGCTTTTAAAGATTTGTTATGAAAGACCTTGTTTTCACAGGAATAACAGTGGATCTGAAATCAGATAACCTGGGTTCAAATCCTAACTCTATTTACTATCTCTTACTTGGGGAAATCATTTAACCTCTATTGATCTCTGTCTCCTCATCTGTAAAATAAAGGAAAATTGACTTGGTGACTTCTAAGATCTCTTACAGTCCTAAATCTAGGATCCTATAATCCACTGAACTAATAAAAATGTGAAGAAAACAAGATCCCATTATTACTTGATCTGAAGAAAAAAAAAAGAGGGGGGGGGGGTTGATTCACTTAAAAAATCCTGCTTTAAAAGGTGTTCTCCAACAATATTTAAGACAATATTTAACAATCTAACAACAAAATTTTAAAATGTAAATACCATGCTTAGTTTAAAGACAGTATAAAAAACAAAGGCCACCTAGATTAGGTCCTTAACCTGATACAACAAGGAACTTCTTTCCATGGATCTAATGACATTCTCAGTGTTTAGAATCTGTACATCTACCAACAACAGCCAAGTTTTCATCTAATATCTCCTCTCCATCCACCATATTGTCCTTCCCCACCGTTTTTCATCTTCCTTCTTGTTTAGCCTATACTATATATCATCTTGCATGTTACTTTGTGACTTTATGTGACTAAAAGTTAGCATTTTCAAGACATCTCTGGTAGTACTACTAATCAATAACAATCAATTTTGTGTTTATTTCTGCTATAGGATCCTGCATGGTTTTAATGTTTTCAATGAGCTCTGATTATTGGAGAACAACCATTAAGTCTGGAATCAAATCCTTTTCTTCCCAAGTAAAATAAGAGTGAAATTTGCTTTTCTCCACATTTTTACTGATTCACTAGATCACAAGATCCTAGATTTAGAAGTAGAGGAAACCTTAGAGTCATATGGCTAATTTCTTTTTATTTTACATCTATTTTATTTTTAAAATTTTGCATTTCCTTTGTTTTACTGGAAGCAAAGAATATTTTTATATATTTTTGAACAAAGGTTTGTTTTATTTTACCATGTTAAGAATAATTTTTAGCTTGTGGACCATACAAAAACTGGGCCACCCAGAGGCTATACTTTGCTACCCTTTGATCTAAACTATTCACACATTCTTATTTTTAACTTAGCATAGACTCTCTTCAATTTTTCTTAGATATGAGAAAAGTTCTAGTCATCGCAACAGAAGTGTTAGCATGTAAACGCCTGAAAAATCAGAAATTGTCTAATTTTAGACATACCTGTGAAATAGACAAGGTCACTAGAGGCAGTTCCAATCTAAATAGGCCATTTTTGTTTAGGCCTAAAATGGTAAAAGCCCTAAAGTTAAACGTGTTATAAAATTTCTAGAAAGAAGTCCTGATTACTCTGTAATTTCACATTTCCAGAAAATTCAGAATTCTGATGATACTTTTTATAAATAATTTTTATCATCATATATGGTCAGGACTCCAACTCTGCTAAAAAATGAATAAAGTAACACACTGACATCACATTTAAATTATGAAGATAGTGTTATTAGAGCCAAATTCCTTTGTTCTTTTGATAGATGAGAGAATAAAAGGTTTTAAAAGCAATGCCATGGTAATTCTACCTGGAATGAAAGTTTATAATGATTACATACCAGAACCTCAGCCATTTACAATTAATTTTCCTTCCTGCACCCAGCATCCCAGAACATTTTAATGAGCATCCAAGAATATGACAGTGGCACGAGAAGTAATCTTTTGGAGAAGGGTTGGCACTGGATAGAGATGATCCCGGTCACATTAAGTATTTTATAAAAATGTACTAGAGAAAGCACCACAATTTAACATTAAGAATGTTATATATAAATTAACTAAAGAAGTTATAAACTGTAGCTTCCACAAATGCTTGTCATTATACCCAGGTATGCACTCAGATTTTAAAAATAGCCAAAAATATCCAAAAATGTAAATAAGTTGTATACATATAAATCTGAATTAGAAAGAACTGTCCAGCTTGTACCCAGCTCCCTCAAAACATTCCCTTTATTTGTTAAGCTGCAAGAGTTTTGGGATTATCTAATTTATAACACATCATTAAGAAATGAACCTCCAAATGGGAAAAACCCAAGAAAAATGTACAGAAACCTCCCCCATATCCTTGCTTCTTTCCTTATCCCTAGCTCCTCAGATCTACAAAATGAACCAGATGAAATCATGCCAAAAAGATAGAGACACAGAAACAGAGAGAAAGGGGGAAAGGAATGGAGGAGAAGGGAGAAGGAAGGAAGGGAAGAAGGGAGGAAGGGAGGGATGGAGGGAGGGAGAGAGGGAGGACACTTAATCACTAGTCCAGCCCAGATCTAAAAGAGAGAAAGACAGAGAGGTCTACAAACAATGGGAGAGGGACAACAAAATTCATCTAGAAGAACAAAAGTCACAAATTTCAAGGGAACGAATGAAAAAAAAAAAAAAAATCAAATGGAGGTGGCCTACCTGTGCCAGATTAAAACTATATTATAAAGCAGCAGTCACCAAAACCATTTGATATTGGCTAAGAAATAGACTAATTGATCAGTGGAATAAGTCAGGTTCACAGGACAAAATGGTCAATAACTATAGCAATCTAGTATTTGACAAACCCAAAGACCCCAAATTTTGGGATAAGAATTCATTGTTTGACAAAAACTGCTGGGAAAACTGGAAATTAGTATGGCAGATATTAGGCATGGTTGCACACTTAACACCTTACACCAAGATAAGATCAAAATGGGTCCAGAATGCAGGCATAAAGAATGCTATTATAAATAACTTAGAAGAATATAGAATAGTTTCTCTCTCAGACCTGTGGAGGAGGAAGGAATTTGTGACCAAAGAAGAACTAGAAATAATTATTGATCACAAAATAGAAAACTTTGATTATATCAAGTTAAAAAGCTTTTGCAGAAACAAAACTAATGCAGAAAAGATTATAAGGGAAACAATAAACTGGGAAAACATCTTTACAGTTAAAGGTTCTGATAAAAGCTTCATTTCCAAAATATATAGAGAATTGACTCTAATCAATCCATTCTCCAATTGATAAATGATCAAAGGATATGAACAGACAATTTTCAGATGATGAAATTGAAACTATTTCTACTAATATGAAAATGTTCCAAATCATTATTGATCAGAGAAATGCAAATTAAGATAACTCTAGATACCACTTTATACCTGTTAGATTGGCTAAGATGACAGGAAAAAATAATGATGAATGTTGGAGGGGCTGTGGGGAAACCGGGACACTAATGCACTGTTGGTGGATTATGAACGGATCCAACCATTCTGGAGAGCTCAAAAAGTTATCAAACTGTGCATACTCTTTGATCTGCATGTTACTACTGGGCTTATATACCAATGAGATCTTAAAGGAGGGAAAGGGACCCAGATGTGCAAAAATGTTTGTGACAGCCCTTTTTATAGTGGCCAGAAACTGGAAAATGAATGGATGCCCAGCAATTGGAGAATTACTGAAAAAATTGTGGCATTTGGGGTAAGACAACTATATAAATATGTATACATATACTGTATTTAGCATATACTTTAACATATTTAACATGTATGGCTCTATCTCCCATGGGGTGGAGGGAAGGAGGGGAAAAGCTGGAAAAGAAGGTTTTGCAAAGGTCACTGTTGAAAATTACCCATGCATATGTTTTGTCAATGAAAAGCTATAATAAAAAATAGAAATGATATGATGAAACCATAAGTCACTGAAAGTCTCTAAGAGAATATTTAATAGATATCATTTATTAATAAAAGCATGTCATGAAAAAGAGAAATGTTGCAAATTTCTTACACACATTTTTTCAAAGCTGATTGTATACCGCTTTCACTGAGGCTCAAAATACCAAAAAGCCTACTCAATGAGAACCAATAACTAAAAACTAATTTGACTACTCATTCACAATTAATAAACAAAGTAGAAGAAAAACATATTTACCAGAATACAGCATGCAACTAGGCAAAACACTAAATCCAGTCGATGACTATATTTTTTGGTACAGAACTATGATTTTTTTGGGGGGGTGCAGAGGACTCCTAATTGGAAAATTCCCTCTACCAATAGATTGGCAACTATTCTACAGCTCATAGTTACAAGGATATTCTGGACATGGGCACACAAGTTCTTACATATCAAAAGCGACACCTGAACCTGCCCTACTATCTCAAGATCAGATATAAACTATGCCACACTATCAAACTATACACACATATGTACATATATACACGGATACACATGTCTGTACACATTCACAAACACTACACATATTTTTAAAGTGAGCATGTGATTTCAACCAATTAAGAGAATTTCCAGTGAGGAGCCTACTATATCTATGCCAGTAGACAAATTTATTTGTTCAATTTATCATCTATAATAAATAAATAAATTATATAACACGTATGCACAAAAAGTCATTGCAGAGAGACACTGGGGACCCAGAACAAAAATGGAAAAAAAAGAGATGACTTGATCACATGATGGAAAAAATACAGTACTATTTAGTAATCTCAAGCTACTTATTTGCAAGAGCTCCTCTTTTTTTTTTTCCAGTCTTATTTCTCTTTTTTTTTTTTTTTTTTTAATATTTATTTTATTTTATAATTATAACTTTTTTTTGACAGTACATATGCATGGGTAATTTTTTACAACATTATCCCTTGCACTTACTTCTATTCAGATTTTTTCCCTTCCTCCCCCAAGCCCCTCCCCCAGATGGCAAGCAGTCTTATATATGTTAAATATATTACAGTATATTCTAGATACAATATATGTGTGTAGAACTGAATTTTTTGTTGCACAGGAAAAATTGGATTCAGAAGGTAAAAATAACAGTTTACATTCATTTCCCTGTGTTCCTTTTCTGGATGTTGCTGGTTCTGTCCATCATTAATCAATTGGAATTGGATTAGCTCTTCTCTATGTTGAAGAAATCCACTTCCATCAGCATACATCCTCGTACAGTATCATTGTTGAAGTGTATAATGATCTTCTGGTTCTGCTCGTTTCACTCAGCATCAGTTGATGTAAGTCTCTCCAAGCCTCTCTGTATTTCTCCTGTTGGTCATTTCTTATAGAACAATAATATTCCATAACATTCATATACCATAGTATACCCAACCATTCTCCAATTGATGGACATCTATTCATCTTCCAGCTTCTAGCCACTATGAAAAGGGCTGCCACAAACATTTTGGCACATACAGGTCCCTTTCCCTTCTTTAGTAGTTCCTTGGGGTATAAGCCCAGTAGTAGTATGGCTGGGTCAAAGGGTATGCACATTTTGATAACTTTTGGGGCATAATTCCAGATTGCTCTCCAGAATGGCCGGATTCTTTCACAACTCCAACAATGCATCAGTGTCCCAGTTTTCCCACAGCCCCTCCAACATTCATCGTTATTTGTTCCTGTCATCTTAGCCAATCTGACAGGTGTGTAATGATACCTCAGAGTTGTCTTAATTTGCATTTGTCTGATCAATAGTGATTTGGAACACTCTTTCATGTGAGTAGAAATAGTTTTAATTTCATCATCTGAAAATTGTCTGTTCATATCCTTTGACCATTTATCAATTGGAGAATGGCTTGATTTCTTATAAATTAAAGTCAATTCTCTGTATATTTTGGAGATGAGGCCTTTATCAGAACCTTTAACTGTAAAAATTTTTTCCCAATTTGTTACTTCCCTTCTAATCTTGTTTGCACTAGTTTTGTTTGTGCAGAAACTTTTTAATTTGGTGTAATCAAAATGTTCTATTTTGTGATCAATAATGGTCTCTAGTTCTTCCTTGGACACAAACTCCTTCCTCCTCCACAAGTCTGAGAGGTAAACCATCCCATGTTCCTCCAATTTATTTATGATTTCGTTCTTTATGCCTAAATCTTGGATCCATTTTGATCTAATCTTATTATGTGGTGTTAAATGTGGGTCCATGCCTAGTTTCTGCCATACTAATTTCCAGTTTTCCCAGCAGTTTTTGTGAAATAATGAATTCTAATCCCAAAATTTGGGATCTTTGGGTTTGTCAAAGATTAGATTGCTATTTTTATTCACTATCTTGCCCTGTGAACCTAACCTATGCCACTGATCAACTAGTCTATTTCTTAGCCAATACCAAATAGTTTTGGTGACTGTTGCTTTATAATATAGCTTTAAATCAGGTACACTTAGACCACCTTCCTCTGACTTTTTCATTAGTTCCCTTGCAATTCTCGACCTTTTATTCTTCCATATGAATTTTGTTGTTATTTTTTCTAGGTCATTAAAATAGTTTCTTGGGAGTCTGATTGGTATAGCACTAAATAAATAGATTAGTTTGGGGAGTATTGTCATCTTAATTATATTCGCTCGGCCTATCCAAGAGCACCGAATGTCTTTCCAATTATTTAAATCTGACTTTATTTTTGTGGCAAGTGTTTTGCAATTTTGCTCATATAATTCCTGACTCTCCTTTGGTAGATATATTCCCAAATATTTTATACTATCGACTGTTATTTTGAATGGAATTTCTCTTTGTATCTCTTGCTGTTGGATTGTGTTGGTAATGTATAAAAATGCTGAGGATTTATGTGGATTTATTTTGTATCCTGCAACTTTGCTAAAATTCTGAATTATTTCTAATAGCTTTTTAGCAGAGTCTTTGGGGTTCTCTAAGTATACCATCATGTCATCTGCGAAAAGTGACAATTTGATTTCTTCATTTCCTACTTTAATTCCTTGAACCTCTTTCTCGGCTCTTATTGCCGAGGCTAGAGTTTCTAGTACTATATTGAATAGTAATGGTGATAGGGGGCAACCTTGTTTCACTCCTGATCTTATAGGGAAAGGTTCTAGTTTATCACCATTACATATGATGTTTACTGAAGGTTTTAAATATATGCTCCTTATTATTTTAAGGAATAGTCCATTTATTCCTATACTCTCAAGCGTTTTTAGTAGGAATGGATGTTGGAGGTTATCAAATGCCTTTTCTGCATCTATTGAGATGATCATATGGTTTTTATTAATTTGATTATTAATATGGTCAATTATACTAATAGTTTTCCTAATATTAAACCAGCCCTGCATTCCTGGTATAAATCCCACTTGGTCATAGTGTATTATCCTGGGGATGATTTTCTGAAGTCTATTTGCTAATATCTTATTTAAGATTTTAAAATCAACATTCATTAAGGAAATTGGTCTATAGTTTTCTTTCTCAGTTTTCGATCTACCTGGTTTAGGTATTAGTACCATGTCTGTGTCATAGAAGGAATTTGGTAGGACTCCTTCATTCCCTATTTTTTGAAATAGTTTACATAGCATTGGAGTTAGTTGTTCTTTAAATGTTTGGTAGAATTCACCTGTAAATCCATCTGGTCCTGGGGACTTTTTCTTAGGAAGTTGGTTAATAGCTTGGTCTATTTCTTTTTCTGAGATGGGACTATTTAGACTACTTACTTCTTCCTCTGTTAATCTGGGCAAGCTATATTTTTGAAGGTATTCTTCCATTTCATTTAAGTTATCGAATTTATTGGCATAAAGTTGAGCAAAGTAGCTCCTAACTATTGTTCTAATTTCCTCTTCATTAGTGGTGAGTTCACCCTTTTCATTTTCAAGACTATCAATTTGCTTTTTCTCTTTCCTTTTTTTAATCAGGTTTACTAAGGGTTTGTCTATTTTGTTGGTTTTTTCATAAAACCAACTCTTAGTTTTATTAATTAATTCAATAGTTTTTTCACTTTCAATTTTATTAATCTCACCTTTTATTTTTTGAATTTCAAGTTTTGTGTTTGTCTGGGGGTTTTTAATTTGTTCCTTTTCTAGCAATTTTAGTTGTAAGCCCAATTCGTTGGCCCTCTCTTTCTCTATTTTATGCAAGTAAGCCTGTAGAGATATAAAACTTCCCCTTATTACTGCTTTGGCTGTATCCCACACATTTTGGTATGATGTCTCATTATTGTCATTTTCTTGGGTGAAGTTATTAATTATGTCTATGATTTGCTGTTTTACCCAATCATTCTTTAGTATAAGATTATTTAGTTTCCAATTATTTTTTGGTCTATTTTCCCCTGGCTTTTTATTAAATGTTATTTTGATTGCATTATGGTCTGAAAAGGATGCATTTACTATTTCTGCCTTACTGCATTTGATTTTGAGGTTTTTATGCCCTAGTATATGATCAATTTTTGTATAGGTTCCATGAACTGCTGAGAAGAAAGTATATTCCTTTCTGTCTCCATTTAGCTTTCGCCAAAGATCTATCATATCAAACTTTTCTAGTATTCTATTTACCTCTTTGACTTCTTTCTTATTTATTTTGTGGTTTGATTTATCTAATTCTGAGAGTGCAAGGTTGAGATCTCCCGCTATTATAGTTTTGCTATCTATTTCCTCTTGCAGCTCTCTTAATTTCTCTTTTAAGAATTTAGATGCTGTACCACTTGGGGCATACATGTTTAATATTGATACTGCTTCACTATTGATGCTGCCCTTTAGCAGGATATAATGCCCTTCCTTATCTCTTTTAATTAGATCAATTTTTGTTTTATGCTTGATCTGAGATGAGGATGGCTACTCCTGCTTTTTTGGTTTTGCCTGAAGCATAATAGATTCTGCTCCACCCTTTTACTTTTAGTTTGAATGTCTCACCCTGTTTCAGGTGTGTTTCCTGTAAACAACATATAGTAGGATTCTGACTTTTAATCCAGTCTGCTAACTGCTTCCTCTTTATGAGGCAGTTTGCCCCATTCACATTTATGGTTAGAAGGACTAGTTCTATATTGCTTGCCATCCTATTAACCCCTGCTTATGCTTTTCCCCTTTTACCCTCCTATCCAGTATTAAACTGGTGAACACCACTTGCTTTTCACAGCCCTCCCTTTTTAGGATCCCTCCCCCACCTTAATGATCCTCCCCCTATTTTACCCCTTTTCCTTGAAATTACTCTATTCCCTTCCCCTTAGCTTACTCCTTCCTTTTCACTTTTCAATGAAGTGAAAGAAGTTTCACCATAAATCGAATATGTCTATTGATACACGCTATATTCATCTCCCTCCTTTCTTTCTCTCAGATATAATAGGTTACCTTTGCCTCTTCATGAGATGTAGTACCACCACTTTACACTTTTTTATGTTATAATCTCCTTTCCACCTCTAGTTTCTAAGACAAATTGTACATATGTTCTTTACATATTTTTTTGACAGAAGTATAGATCTCAAGATATCTTTTTACCTTTTTAGAAATCTCTTGAGTTCTGTATTTGAAGATCAAACATTTTATGTAGGTCTGGTTTTTTCCTCAAAAATAGATGGAATTCATTTATTTCGTTAAATGTCCATCTTCTTCCCTGGAAAACGATGCTCATTCTTGCTGGGTAAGTTATTCTTGGCTGCATACCAAGTTCCTTAGCCTTTCGGAATATCATGTTCCAGGCCCTGCGTTCTTTTAATGTGGACACTGCTAGATCCTGGGTTATCCTTATTGTGGATCCTCCATATCTGAATTGTTTTTTTCTAGCAGCTTCCAATATCTTTTCCTTTGTCTGATGGTTCTTGAACTTGGCCACTATATTTCTTGGCGTTTTGATTTTAGGGTCCCTTTCAGTAGGTGATCGATGAATTTTTTCAATGTCTATTTTACCCTCTGTTTCCAGAATGTCTGGGCAGTTCTCTTTGATAATTTCCTCGAAAATGATGTCCAAGCTCTTTTTTTCCTCCCATTTTTCAGGGAGTCCGATTATTCTCAAATTGTCTCTTCTGGATCTGTTTTCCAGGTCTGTTGTCTTTCTGGTAAGGTACTTGACATTCTTTTCAATTGTTTCATTTCTCTGGTTTTGCTTGACTACCTCTTGGTTTCTCCTTGAGTCATTCATTTCTACTTGTTCCAGTCTAATTTTCAATGATGTATTTTCTTCACTCACTTTTTTTATCTCTTTGTAATTGTCCAATTGAGTTTTTATCTTCTATGGAATTTTTTTCCATTTTATCCATTTTATTTTTTAGAGAGCTGATTTCTTTTTCCAGCTCTCTAATACTGTTTTCCTTGGAGTTGTTTACCTTTTCCAGCTCACTAATCCTGTTTTCCTTGGAGTTGTTTACCTTTTCCAGCTCACTAATCTTGTTTCTCAATGATTTGATTTCTTTATCCACTCTGTCTTTGAATGCATGGGATGACTTCTCCAGGCTCTCTTGCCAAGCTTCCCTTTCCTTTTCCCATTTCTCTTCCAGCTCTCTTGTGAGAGCCTTTTTGATTTCCTCTATGAGGTTCTTTTGTATTGAGGAGCAGCTTATATCCCTCCCAGGGGATACATCTGGGGACAGTCTGTTCCTAGTCTCCTCAGCATTTGAAGTCTGCTCCCTCTCCACACAGAAGCTGTCAATGGTTAGAGCCCTTTTGAATTTTTTGTTCATTTTGTCAGAGTAGGAATCAAAGAAAACAAACTGACAAGAGAAACAATTGGTCTGTTTTGCGGGGGATGGGGCTGGATGGTATTAATGGGCTTCCTCTACAGACTGGGGGTAGGGCAGCAGAGAGCCACTAACAGAACAGCAATGACTGTACTAAGTCTGCACTCTGAGGCTCTGAGAACGCACCGAATCAGTCCAGGTGGGGGTTGGGGGTGGCTGGATTCTGAGAGAAGCTGGCTTTCTGGGGTTTTAATCTTCACCTCCGGTGTTTATACCCTCTCAGCTGCTCCTGGCTTGCTGCCAAGACGGAGCATCCACACTGGGGCAAAAGCCCTTTCACAGAAACGGCAGAGATCACACCCCTCCCCCTCCGGTCTGAGCTGTGTGAGCTGCCTGTCTTGCTCTGGCTGCCTGCCCTCAGTCTGTGCCCAGTCTTATTGACCCTCCCCCGAGCAAACACAGACTTTTTCTGGCGACTTTCAAGGATGTCTTCTCTTGGTGATAATTTGTGGATTTCTTTCTGGGTCAAGCATTAAGTCAGAGGCTTGTCATGAAGTAAGTTCTGAGAGAAAACGAGGAGCTCAAGCAGCTGTCTGCCTCCACGCCGCCATCATCTTTTTTTTAAACATTAATATTCTTCCATTGATTCTATAATATTTCAATTAAAAATCAAAAATCAAGATCTTAGAAAAATCAAAACAAAAAACTATAAAAAGGTGTTAAACAAGTGTTATATCACATCATAAAAGGAATGTTTCAATTAAACTATGCATAAATATTAAAAGACTTTTAAGTATTAGGTACATGGCAATTATCCTTCATTTATATTAGCATAAAATCTCCATATTTCAATGGAAGGCAGTATTTTCAACTTTATATATAATATTGTCTTTTCCAAAGGCAATAGTTATTTTTATAAATGTCTACATACGTATCTATATATGTATATATCTATAACATACATATGTCTATGTCTCCCACGAATCCAGAACTACCTATCCCTTTCCACTGTGATCTCTGAAAGGACTGTTCCATAGTTAACAAACTTGTTTTCATCTTAAATCTTTTCCTTTCCAGTTAAGGACCATGCCTAAGTGAAAGGGCAGGTCAATTCTCCAAGAGCCTCACAGCTGTGAATCATAACATCTGAATGAATTGCAGGGCAGCCTTTGCTGACACAAGTCTTGCTGATGGGGAACAAGATAAATTGGAGGCAAAGGGAAGAGAAGTCAGAGAACAGCAACTGCCTCTCAGTCTCCTTGTAGCATCCTCTTACAAGAGGAGATCCATTCTGCAGGTCTGGGTTGGATCTCCAGCAGCCACTCTCAGGTGGCTCCCATATCACAACATATGGTGCCTGAACATGGGGTATACAAGAAGCAGCAGCATTTGAGAGCTATTCGTGAATAGGATCCTCCCAGAAGAGTCCCTTCAGTAACCCATGGGGAAGGAAAGGAAGAAAAGCCTGGTAAGACTTTTTTAATTGGGGTACTTAAATGAGCCAACACATCAAAGGACCAAGCCAGGAGACTGATGAGAGACTTAAATGCCTGTTCTGATTACAGTCCTCTTCTCTATTTGAAAATTTGCCTCCATGATAAGATCAACACCTGCTACACAACCATCCAGAAGAGATAATGCTGCTTACATTCCTCAGTGTGCAGACTTCAGATAACAGCAAATGCACAAATTGACCATGATATGGGAAGGAAATAATCGCGTCTAAAACAAAAAATGGGAAATTGTTAAGGACCATGCCTGGTGAAGGAGGAGCTCAATTCTCCAAGAGTCTCCACATCTGTGGATAATAACATCTGAAGTAATTGTGGGCAGCTTTTACTGACACAGGTGTTTCAGACTGGGAATGAGATAAATTGGAGGCAGGGGGAAAAGGAGAGAGGTCAGACAATGCAACTATCTCTCAGTCTCCTTGTATCATCATCATCCTCTCACAAGAGATCTATTCTATAGGTCTGAGTTAGGTCTCCAGCAGCCACTGGCAGGTGGCTCCATATCACACCACTTTCCCACTTCTTTCATCTTCTGGCTCTCACTGAAACCTAGATCCTTAGGATGACCCAAATGTAGATGATTATCAGAGCTATTTATCCAGTCCTAGTCTCTCTCCTAATCACCAGTCTCACATAATCAATTGTCTTTTGGATATCTCAATGTTCTATAGACATCTCAATTTCAAGATTTTCAAAACAGAACTAATTTTTTTTGCTCCCAAATCTTCCCCTCTTCCCAACTTTCCTATTGCTGTTGAAAAGCACCATCATCTCAGTCACTCAGACTCAAAACTTTGGTGTCATCCTCAATTCCTCATATTAAACCTATATGTCATTTTTACTATTGGGGCAACTGAATCACACATCAATCTTGAAATTCTTGATACAAATGAAAATGAGACAAAACAAAACTACATCTAAACGAGAAGGTTGGCTCATAGGTTCTCCTTGGAAGAGCAAAAAGATGATGTTAATAATTGATTTTTTATTACACATCAAAAGAAATGGTTTCATATAATAGCTGAAAGAGACCTCAGTAATCATCTAGACAAATTAATAGTACCTCAAAAATACTTTCCAGTATATACCTAAAAAGTGTTCATTCACTCTTTGAATAAAAACTTTCAGTGAAAGGAAAATCAACTACCTTCTTAAACAACTTATTACTTTTTCCTTCTATCAAGCTAAAATCTTCCCCTCTATAACTTCCAACCATCCCTGATAGTTCTGCCTCTTGTGGACATCAGCAAGCAGCTTAGTGGTACAACAAATCTATAATGCTGGGGAATAAGCATCAGAAAGGCCAGAATTGGA
Source organism: Sminthopsis crassicaudata (assembly GCF_048593235.1). Classification (NCBI taxonomy): domain Eukaryota; kingdom Metazoa; phylum Chordata; class Mammalia; order Dasyuromorphia; family Dasyuridae; genus Sminthopsis; species Sminthopsis crassicaudata. The sequence goes on along the minus strand of NC_133619.1, from coordinate 496,619,872 downwards.
ATCTAGCCTCAGATATTTATAGTTGTATGATCCTGAGCAAGTCACTTAACCTGTTTACTTTAGCTTTCTTAGTTGTAAAATTATTTTCATAATAGCACTGACCTCCCAGGGAATTGTAAGGATAAATAAGATGTTTTTGTAAAGTTTAAAGACATACTTAAATGCTATTATCATTATTATGATTACTATTAAGCAAGAAGTTTTCTGATCTCTCTTCATGCCTTCAAATTCTTGAAGCTAGCTTTGTGTTCCCCAAAAAGTCCTTTCTCATGTGAACATTACCGATTCTTCCATCTAATCTTTTATGGAACGATCTTCTCAAAGCCCCTTGAAATCTGTAGTTTTAACAATATCAGTCTAAAATGTGATGCCTAAAACTCTAGAAATGGTCTGGGCAGAACAGAATATAAAGCATGCCTAGCACCTCTCTAGGTGTATAAGTGGCATGAAGATAAAGCACCAGATCTAGAGTCATAAAGACCTAAGTTCAGATTCAGCCTTGGGCACTTACTTGCTGTGGGACTCTGAGCAAGTTACTTAATCTTCTTTGCCTCAGTTTCCTTATCTATAAAATGAGCTGGACAAGGAAATGGCAAGCCCCTCCAGTATTTTTGCCAAGAAAACCAATCTGGGGTCATGAAGAGTCAGACATGACTGAAATGACTCAATTACAATAACAAATATTTCCCTGGTAATAGTTTTCTTAACAAAACTTAAGACTAACTTAGCTTTGTTTGTTAAACTTAGACACTGTTGATTCCTTACTCTGCTTGTACTCCATTAAAAGCCCTCAGATCTTTTTTAGATTCATTATTGTACCTATCCTATTTTCCACTAGTAAAAACTGACTACTAGAACCCAATTGGGCAGTTTGTTCTCACAAAAAAGTTTTCAAATCAATACTGGATGACCACTTCTTGGAAGCATTATAGAAGGAAATATGGGACAGTTACACGCTGAACAAGATGGTTTCTCTCCTATGTGATTCTGTGATTTCAAAGTTCACTGTCCATACACAATGGTTTTCCTGCTTGGTAGGATTTGCCAGAACTTGCATGGATAGTTTTTGATAATCCAGGGTTAGCATGCTGTGTCTTTTCATTTTTATCCTTTAAGTGTACCTGAATTGTTCATTACTATATTTAAATTTTTTTAAAAAGATTTACTTTAAAATGTAGAGAAACATAAATTTCAAAATACCACTAAAAATTAATCCTTAATCAACACAATCAGAAAATATTTACTAAACACTTATAATAGAACATTACATGCTGCAAACATACAAAGAATAAATACAATACCTTCCTTATCCTATATGCATGCTTAACTATGCAAGGAATGCCCCCCCCCCAAAAAAAAATACCTTGGACTATATCCATTTCCTATACCAGCACAAAACAAAAGCAGAGGCCTTAATACTATACAGTAAATAGATACTGTCAATCAAGAGGGGGAAAAAAGACATTAAATAGACTGATTCACCCCCTAAACATAGATTCACTATTGACTTACAATTGCAAGTGACAAGTGAACAAAGCCTGAAATTTTCTTATTGAAGAATCATAAAAGTGAAAGTAGATAGCAATAAAATATAAGAAATATTTCTTTATAGGTATAAAAATAAAATACTGTTTATAATTTTATAGACAATACAACATAATACAGAAAATACAAGATGAAGAATATAGCTATGTAAATATTTTCTGGATAAAGACACTATTATATTTAACAGAATACAGTTTTTTATATAATTTACCATTCACAAAATGAACTTCTAAATAGCATTTCAGCACACAGTGAGTGCCATTAGAAAGAACAATGTTTATTATACGAATAAGAAGAAAGTGTCTGCCAAGTGATTTAAAGCATTACTTCTTTGATAATTTAAGCGACTAATACAACCAGATTATTTAAAATGAAATTATAGATCAATGTTCAATATGAACAGTGGCTATCATATGAAAAAGCAGCAACTTACTAAAAAATATACAGATTGTAGTTCCTTTTAAACTTACCATATGCAAAGTGCCAATTCAAAACAGTATTACACATCCTATATGGCTGATTTCAAAAGGAATTCATCAAGACAAGCTTGCTCACTCTTCTGCAATTCAATAAACTCCCTTTTCTCACGCTCAAGTGCTGACCTCTACTTTGGTACACAAGCCAATAAAGGAAGAAATCAGCCAAGAACTTGAAAGAGGTGGGAGGGAAGGCAGAAGTAGATGGGCAGTCAACATTTAAAGGGCTAACTGAATTCAAAAGTAGTATTATGCTTCATTCCTTTCATCAAAAATATTACAGATTGATGATTTAGGATATTATGAATAGCAAATATAAATTAGGTTATATGAGTTAAACAAAATGAAAAAAAAATATCAACATAGAAGATAAGAAGTAGATGATAGCAACTAATGAGATGCTAAGGGCTAGCTGCACTTCAAACATAAACTTGAGTCTGTACCACAGATTAAACTGTGGGACTGAAAAGAAAGAAAACTAAGTCACTAGGAAAGCAATAAAATGTGGTAACCACTGGATTTAGGAAAGAAATGAGTAAGGTTGAAATATGTCCCAGGTTGCTTGTTTAGTGAAACAAACAAAAATGTACTATTTGATTTTACTATGCTCAGTGTATGATGACAATAAGGAATCAAAACTGTGATAACCAAATACAAAGGGAGATGCTATATTAAAATTACAGAGAAGACAGTAGTAAAACAATCATATATCTTCAAGTACAATAATGAATGGGAATGGGATCACACTAATAGTAAAAATAATAATAATACAAGACCCAACTCACAGTCTAGAAGGAAAGTAACAGTAATTGGGAAATAAAAATATCTCTCAAATAGCCCATGCATTTTTTTTTAACAATGTAATAATATCAGTTGTCAATTAGCTACTTAAATACTAAGATTTTCAAAAATGTACTGTTTTCTTCTAAGACGCAATTGGGGTTAAGTGACTTACCCAGAGACAGATTTCTTGTTTTTTAAGAGCCAGTATTTAGTATCTCATTTTTCTACTTTTCATTTTCCATACTGATATTATGTTTCCATTTTAGTTAATTCATATAGAAGTTATTTCCCACTACTGTGATCCTAACAGCATTATACAAAAGAAAAAGAAGTAAGCAAAACTGACAGACCAAAAACCCTTGTCAATCCCCACTGAGAGCTCATAAAATTATATTCAGCTTCTAGATTCCTCCCTGCTCTCTGTCCTGAGGGGGAGATATGCTTCATCATCTGTATTCTGGTATCAAGAATGATCATTATATTTCATCTTAGTTACTATATACGTAGTGCCATTTTCATTTATGTTATTGCAATCATTTTATATATATAGTTCTGATTAATTATTACAGTTGTTCCAGTACTTCTCTGAATTTTTTGTTTTTCTAATTTACTAAAGTGCAACATGAAGCTGTGCAGAAATTACAGAGTTTTGTCAGAAAAGGAGAATGGGAAAGATATGTCTAACAGAAACAGAAAATCAAATAATAACAAAGGGAAAATAAGTTATTGTAAAGAAATAAAAAAACAATAGAATGGGAAAGACAAAAGGTCTCTTCAGGAAAATGAGAGATATCAAGGGAACATTTCATGCAAAATTGGGCATGATAAAAGATAACATGGTAGGGACTTAACAAAAGTATAAGAGATTAAGAGTAGTTGGCAAGAATACACAATAGAATGAATACACAATACAAGAAAGACCTCAACATTCCCAAAAATCAAAATGGTATAGTTTCTGATGTAGAGTCAGATATCCTGGAGAATGAAATCAAGTGGAACCACTGCTAACAATAAGGTTAGTGGAGTGATATAATTCTAGCTGAGTTATTTAAAATCCTCAAAGGAGGATACTATTAAAGTGTTGCATCCAATATGTGAACAAGGAAAACTCAAGTGACCATTATAGTTAAAAAAATTGGTTTACATCCCAATTCTAAAGAAGGGCAATACCAAGAAATGTTCAAATTACCAAACTGTTGCACCCATTTCATACACCAGCATGGTTATGCTTAAGATCCTGTAAGCCAGGCTTTGGCAATATGTGAACTAAAAATTATCAGAAGAGCTGACTGATTTTCAAAGATGCAAAGAAACTAGAAACCAAACTGCCAACATCTGTTGGATTATGGAGAAAGCAAGGGAGTGCCTGGAATAAAAAAATATTTCTTCACTAACTATACAAAAGCCTTTGACAAAATGGATCATAATAAAATGTTGCAAGTTATCAAAGAGATGGTAGTACAGATCATTTTACTTGTCTCTTAAGGAATTTGCGAATAGGCCAAGAAACATTAGTTAAGAACCAAACTGACTAGTTTAGGACTGGAAAAAAAAAAAAGTGCCATGTGGCTAGCTATATACTGTCCCATTATTTAATGTAAATGCAAAAAATATCACATGAAATGTCAAGCTGCACAAATCAAAGGCTAGAATTAAGGATGCTAGGAGAAATATCAACAATCCCAGATATACAGAGGATACCACTCTGATGATAGAAAGTAAAGAATCAAGAATTCTCTTGATGAAGGTAGAAGAAAAGAGTATGAAAGTATCAACAATCCCACATATACAGACGATACCACTCTGATGAAAGAAAGTAAAAAAATCAAGAAGTCTCTTGATGAAGGTAGGAAAAAAAAAAGAAAGTATTGAAGCTTAACATCAAAAATACTAAGATTTTGACAACTGGTTTCATCACTTCCTGGCAAACAGAAGAAAAAGAAATGGAAACAGTGTCCCAATTTACATTCTAGGGCCAAAGATTATTGTAGATGTCAACTACAGCTACAATATTAAAATACACTTGCTTCTTGGAAGGAAAGCTATGACAAATCTGGACAACATACCAAATGGCAGAGATACCACTTTGCTGATAAAGTTTTATTCAGTCAAAGCTATGGCTTTTCCAATAGCAATGTATGACTGGGAGCTGAATACTGCACAATGAGCAAAATTTTTCAAATTGTGATGCTGGAGAAAACTTCTGGAAATCCCTTGGACAACAAGAAAAGCATGTATGTCAATACTTAAAGAAATACTATTCACTGCTAAAGATCAAACACCAAAGATGAAGCTTAAATTCTTTGGCTTCATAATGAAAAGACAGAAATTACTGAAAGAACCTGATGCTGGGAAAAACTAAAAGGAAAAGGAAAAGGGGATGGCAGAGGATGAGATGAACGGTCCATGGGAGTCACAAAGTGCTGAACACAACTAATGACTGAACAACAATAAAAGATACAATGATAGGCCATTACATTTGTATACCATAGCTATCGGTCATCCCTCAATTAATGGGAATTAAATAGTTTAATTAAACATTGATTCCAGTTTCATTGCCACACCAAAAGTTCTGCAATGAATACTTTCATAAATATAGGACTACCTTCTGAATTCCACCTCCTTTGGATATATTCCCAATAGTAGAATCAGTGAGTCAAAGGATATGTAATACAGTAGGAAATGTTCTGAATTTGGAATAAGAGGACTTAGCTATTAAATGTCATAGGAATTTGAAGCTATGTGACCTTGAACAGTCACTTAATATCTCTGAGCCTCAAACTTTCTTCTTTGTAAAATGAAGGAAGTGGGACTAGATCAGAAGCATCAAACATGTAGCTACATGTGATCACCCATACTCCTAGAGTAGCCTGATAAAGAATAAAGTATAATCAGAAAATATTTAATAAAAAAATTAAAATATAAATTTTACATAGACAAAATTAATGTGGTTGGTTTTCTAAATTAATATGCAATCCATAGGGATTTATATGTATAATTTAATAATCCCACTTTCTATTTGAGTTTGACACCACTGAACCAAATCACTTTTTAAGATCCCCTTTACCTCTATATCTATTTTTTATATAACTCCAAAGTTTTCCAGAATGGATAAAACAATCCAAAGTTTCATCAATAGCATGTTAGTGTGCCTGGCACTCTTCCAGAACATTTTTTTTTTTTCTGTTTTATCATTTCCAATAGAAAAAAACTGACTGGGACTTCGGGCCAAGATGGCGGCGTGGAGGCAGACAGCTGCTTGAGCTCCGTGTTTTCTCTCAGGACTTACTTCATGACAAGCCTTGGAGTTGATGCTTGACCGGAAAAGAAACCCACAAATAATCACCAACAGAAGACATCCTTGAAATTCGCCAGAGAAGGTCTGTGTTTGCTCAGGGGAGGGTCAAACAGACTGGGCACAGACTGAGGGCAGGCAGCCAGAGCGAGACAGGCAGCTCACACAGCTCAGACTGGAGGGGGGAGGGGTACGATCTCTTCCTTTTCTGCAAAAAGACTTTTACCCCAGTGTGGATACTCCATCTTGGCAGCAAGCCAGGAGCAGCAGAGAAGGTGTAAACCCCGGGGGTGAAGAATAAAACCCCGGAAAGCTAGTGTCTCTCTGGACCCGGCCACTCCCACCCCCACCCAGAGTGACTTAGCAAGTTCTCAGAGCCTCAGAGCGCAGACACAGCTCAGCCATCGCTGTCCTGTTAGTGCCTCGCTGCTGTCTCCCCCAGTCTGTAGAGGAAACCCAGTAAAACCATCCAGCCCCATCCCCCCCAAAACAGACCAATTGTTTCTCTTGTCAATTTGTTTTCTTCAATTCCCACTCTGACAAAATGAACAAAAAATTCAAAAGGGCTCTAACCATTGACAGCTACTGAATGGAGAGAGAGCAGACTTCAAATACTGAGGAGAATAAAAACAGACTGTCCCCAGAGGAATCCCCTAAGGGGGATGTGATCTGCTCCTCATTACAAAAGAATCTCATAGAGGAATCAAAAGGGCTCTCACAAGAGAGCTGGAAGAGAAATGGGAAAAGGAAAGGGAAGCTTGGCAAGAGAGCCTGGAGAAGTCACTCCATGCATTCAAAGACAAAGTGGATAAAGAAATCAAATCATTGAGAAACAAGAAAAGGAAAACAGCTCCAAGGAAAACAGGATTAGTGAGCTGGAAAAAGAAATCAGCTCTCTAAAAAATAAAATGGATGAAATGGAAAAAAATTCCATAGAAGAAAAAAACTCACTTAAAAACTCAATTGGACAATTACAAAAAGATGTAAAAAAAGTGAGTGAAGAAAACACATCATTGAAAATTAGACTCAAACAAGTAGAAATGAATGACTCAAGGAGAAATCAAAAAGTAGTCAAGAAAAACCAAAAAAATGAAACAATTGAAAAGAATGTCAAGTACCTTATTGGGAAGACAACAGACCTGGAAAACAGATCCAAGAGAGACAATCTGAGAATAATCGGACTCCCTGAAAAATGGGAGGAAAAAAAGAGCTTGGACACCATTTTCAAGGAAATTATCAAAGAGAACTGCCCAGACATTTTGGAAACAGAGGGTAAAATAGACATTGAAAAAATTCATCGATCACCTGCTGAAAGGGACCCTAAAATTAAAACACCAAGAAATATAACAAGCCAAATTCAAGAACCATTAGACAAAGGAAAAAATACTGGAAGCTGCTAGAAAAAAGCAATTCAGATATGGAGGAGCCACAATAAGGATAACACAGGATCTAGCAGTGTCCACATTAAAAGAACGAAGGGCCTGGAACATGATATTCTGAAAGGCTAAGGAACTTGGTATGCAGCCAAGAATAACTTACCAAGCAAAAACGAGCATCGTTTTCCAGGGAAGATAAGACATTAAACAAAATAAATGAATTCCATCTATTCTTGATGAAAAAACCAGACCTACACAAAATGTTTGATTTTCAAATACAGAACTCAAGAGATTTCTAAAAAGGTAAAAAGAAAACTTGAGAATTATACTTCTGTTATAAAAATATGTAAAGAACATATGTATAATTTGTCCTGGAAACTAGAGGTGGAAAGGAAATTATATCATAAAAAAGGGTAAAGTGGTGGTACTACATCTCATGAAGAGGCAAAGGTAACCTATTATATCTGAGAGAAAGAAAGGAGATGAACATAGTGTGTATCAATAGACATATTCGATTTATGGTGAAACTTCTTCCACTTCATTGAAAAGTGAGAAGGAAGGAGTAAGCTAAGGGGGAAGGCAATACAGAAATTGTGAGAAAAAGGGGTAAAATAGGGGGAGGAACTTTAAGGTGGGGGAGGGATACTAAAACGGGAGGGTTATGAAAAGCAAGTGCTGTTCACAAGTTTAATACTGGCTAGGGGGGTAAGAGGGAAGGAAAGGAGAAAAGCATAAGCAGGGGTTAATAGGATGGCAAGCAATATAGAATTAGTCATTCTAACCATAAATGTGAATGGAGCAAACTGCCTGATAAAGAGGAAGCAGTTAGCAGACTGGATTAAAAGTTTTTATTGTTTACAAGAAACACACCTGAAACAAGGTGATACATTCAAACTAAAAGTAAAAGGGTGGAGCAGAATCTACTATGCTTCAGGTGAAGCCAAAAAAGCAGGGGTAGCCAGACTCATCTTAGATCAAGCAAAAACAAAAATTGATCTAATTAAAAGAGATAAGGAAGGGCATTATATCTGCTAAAGGGTAGCATAGATAATGAAGCAGTATCAATATTAAACATATACGCACCAAGAGGTGCAGCATCTAAATTCTTAAAAGAAATAGACAGCAAAACTATAATAGTGGGAGATCTCAACCTTGCACTCTCAGAATTAGATAAATCAAACCACAAAATAAATAAGAAAGAAGTCAAAGAGGTAAATAGAATACTAGAAAAGTTTGATATGATAGATCTTTGGTGAAAGCTAAATAGAGACAGAAAGGAGTACACTTTCTTCTCAGCAGTTCATGGAACCTATACAATAATTGATCATATACTAGGACATTAAAAACCTCAAAATCAAATGCAGTAAGGCAGAAATAGTAAATGCATCCTTTTCAGACCACAATGCAATTAAAATTACATTTAATAAAAAGCCAGGTGAAAATAGACCAAAAAATAATTGGAAACTAAATAATCTTATACTAAAAGAATGACTGGCAAACAGCAAATCATAGACATAATTAATAATTTCACCCAAGAAAATTACAATAATGAGACATCATACCAAAATGTGTGGCATACAGCCAAAGCAGTAATAAGGGGAAGCTTTATATCTCTACAAGCCTACTTGCATAAAATAGAGAAAGAGAGGACAAACGAATTGGGCTTACGACTAAAATTGCTAGAAAAGGAACAAATTAAAAAACCCCAGACAAACACGAAACTTGAAATTCTAAAATTAAAAGGTGAGATTAATAAAATTGAAAGTAAAAAAACTATTGAATTAATTAATAAAACTAAGAGTTGGTTCTATGAAAAAACCAACAAAATAGACAAACCCTTAGTAAACCTGATTAAAAAAAGGAAAGATAAAAAGCAAATTGTTAGTCTTGAAAATGAAAAGGGAGAACTCACCACTAATGAAGAGGAAATTAGAACAATAGTTAGGAGCTACTTTGCTCAACTTTATGCCAATAAATTCGAGAACTTAAATGAAATGGAAGAATACCTTCAAAAATATAGCTTACCCAGATTAACAGAGGAAGAAATAAGTAGTCTAAATAGTCTCATCTCAGAAAAAAAAATAGAACAAGCTATTAACCAACTTCCTAAGAAAAAGTCCCCAGGACCAGATGGATTTACAGGTGAATTCTACCAAACATTTAAAGAACAACTAACTCCAATGCTATGTAAACTATTTGAAAAAATAGGGAATGAAGGAGTCCTACCAAATTCCTTCTATGACACAGACATGGTACTGATACCTAAACCAGGTAGATCGAAAACTGAGAAAGAAAACTATAGACCAATTTCCTTAATGAATATTGATGCTAAAATCTTAAATAAGATATTAGCAAATAGACTTCAGAAAATCATCCCCAGGATAATACACTATGACCAAGTGGGATTTATACCAGGAATGCAGGGCTGGTTTAATATTAGGAAAACTATTAGTATAATTGACCATATTAATAATCAAATTAATAAAAACCATATGATCATCTCAATAGATGCAGAAAAAGCATTTGATAACATCCAACATCCATTCCTACTAAAAACGCTTGAGAGTATAGGAATAAATGGACTGTTGCTTAAAATAATAAGGAGCATATATTTAAAACCTTCAGTAAACATCATATGTAATGGCGATAAACTAGAACCTTTCCCTATAAGATCAGGAGTGAAACAAGGTTGCCCACTATCATCATTACTTTTCAATATAGTACTAGAGACTCTAGCCTCGGCAATAAGAGCCGAGAAAGAGATTCAAGGAATTAGAGTAGGAAATGAGGAAATCAAATTATCACTTTTCGCAGATGACATGATAGTATACTTAGAGAACCCCAAAGACTCTGCTAAAAAGCTATTAGAAATAATTCAGAATTTTAGCAAAGTTGCAGGATACAAAATAAATCCACATAAATCCTCAGCATTTTTATACATTACCAACACAATCCAACAGCAAGAGATACAAAGAGAAATTCCATTCAAAATAACAGTCGATAGTATAAAATATTTGGGAATATATCTACCAAAGGAGAGTCAGGAACTATATGAGCAAAATTACAAAACACTTGCCACAAAAATAAAGTCAGATTTAAATAATTGGAAAGACATTCAGTGCTCCTGGATAGGAAGAGCAAATATAATTAAGATGACAATACTCCCTAAACTAATCTATTTATTTAGTGCTATACCAATCAGACTCCCAAGAAACTATTTTAATGACCTAGAAAAAATAACAACAAAATTCATATGGAAGAACAAAAGGTCGAGAATTTCAAGGGAAGTAATGAAAAAAAAAAATTAAGTGAAGGTGGTCTAGCTGTACCTGATCTAGAACTCTATTATAAAGCAACAGTCACCAAAACTATTTGGTATTGGCTAAGAAACAGACTAGTTGATCAGTGGAATAGGTTAGGTTCACAAGACAAAATAGGGAACAACTAGAGCAATCTAGTGTTTGGCAAATCCAAACATCCCAACTTTGGGGATAAGAATTCATTATATGACAAAAACTGCTGGGAAAACTGGAAATTAGTATGACAGAAACTAGGCATGGACCCACATTTAACACCACATACTAAGATAAGATCAAAATGGGTCCAAGATTTAGGCATAAAGAACGAAATCATAAATAAATTAGAAGAAGATGGGATGGTTTACCTCTCAGACTTGTGGAGGAGGAAGGAGTTTGTGTCCAAGGGAGAACTAGAGACCATTATTGATCACAAAATAGAACATTTTGATTACACCAAATTAAAAAGTTTCTGCACAAACAAAACTAATGCAAACAAGATTAGAAGGGAAGTAACAAATTGGGAAAAAATTTTTACAGTTAAAGGTTCTGATAAAGGCCTCATCTCCAAAATATACAGAGAATTGACTTTAATTTATAAGAAATCAAGCCATTCTCCAATTGATAAATGGTCAAAGGATATGAACAGACAATTTTCAGATGATGAAATTGAAACTATTTCCACTCATATGAAAGAGTGTTCCAAATCACTATTGATCAGAGAAATGCAAATTAAGACAACTCTGAGATACCACTACACACCTGTCAGATTGGCTAAGATGACAGGAACAAATAATGATGAATGTTGGAGGGGCTGTGGGAAAACTAGAACACTGATGCATTGTTGGTGGAGTTGTGAAAGAATCCGGCCATTCTGGAGAGCAATCTGGAATTATGCCCAAAATGTTATCAAACTGTGCATACCCTTTGACCCAGCAGTGCTACTACTGGGCTTATATCCCAAGGAAATACTAAAGAAGGGAAAGGGACCTGTATGTGCCAAAATGTTTGTGGCAGCCCTTTTCATAGTGGCTAGAAACTGGAAAATTAATGGATGCGCATCAATTGGCGAATGGTTGGGTAAATTATGGTATATGAATGTTATGGAATATTATTGTTCTGTAAGAAATGACCAACAGGAGGAATACAGAGAGGCTTGGAGAGACATCAACTGATGCTGAGTGAAATGAGCAGAACCAGGAGATCATTATACATTTCAACAATGATACTGTATGAGGATGTATTCTGATGGAAGTGGATATCTTCAACATAGAGAAGAGCTAATCCAATTCCAATTGATCAATGATGGACAGAATCAGCTACATCCAGAAAAGGAACACTGGGAAATGAGTATAAACTGTGAGCACTGTTTTGTTTTGTTTTGTTTTTCTTCCCAGATTATTTTTAGCTTCCGAATACAATTCTTCCTTTGCAACAACAACAACAAAATTCGGTTCTGAACATATATATATTGTACCTAGGATATACTATAAGATATTTAATATGTATGGGAATGCCTGCCATCTAGGGGAGGGGGTGGAGGGAAGGAGGGGAAAAATTTGGAACAGAAGGGAGTACAACGGATAATGTTGTAAAAAAAAAAAATTACCTATGAATATGTACTGTCAAAGAAAATGTTATAATTATAAAAATTAATAAAATTTTTTTTAAAAGATTTAAAAAAATAAATAAAATAAAATTCATTCCACCCAAATAAATCAGCTAAGTCATCTTGGTGATAGTTAAATAAGTCTTCCTATCCAGGCCCACCTCTGCCTTCATATTTGGGAACTTCATCATATATATAGATAGACCTTTAAATGACATAGATTCCTATCAACCTGCTCAAATCCCAGGACCTGCATCTTCAATTCACCTCAGACATACACAGAGATTATAAGACCCTTGATCTCATCATCACACACAAGGATACTAATTCCCTCATTGAGAACACTGAAATTACTCTGACTACAACCTCTAGTCCTGCCATTCTCCCTTTATCTTCTCTCTGGCACCTAGTAAATATAGTGTAAATGATAGCTATTATTATTGTTCTTTCTGACTTAGGTCTCTGGCCTCTCCCCCCCACCCCACCCCTCCTCTGCTATTTCCAGACCACATTCCCTGTACTCTTAATCCCAGTTCCCTGCCTACATAATATGAGTGTTAAGGAGCTAACCTTTATAGTCACTGTCCTTGATCGTCAAATCCTTTACCCTCATTCCTTGCTTTCAAAATCTAGTGGTCTAGGTTATGCCATTATCACAGCCATCCTCCTTTATTCCTTTTCCCCATAATACCAAACCACTAGAAAAAAAGTTGATGAGGTCAACTACCACTACAGGAATTTGCTTCTTCAATTATCTCTTCTCTTGGCACAAGTGTGAGTTGAATATGAAGGGATGATATCTAAAAAAAAATAAAATTAAGGGGTGATAAAGAGGAATACTTTGGGAGAAATAGAAGGGGAGATGTGGAATGGAATAAAATCTCACATAAAAGCAGCAAGAAAAAGCTTTTACAGTGGAGGAGAAGATGGTGGAGGTAAGGAGGAATAAATGAATATTTCATCACAAGTGGTTCAAAGAGGGAATTAACAAATACACTTAATTGGACACAGAAATCTATCTTACTCTAGAGGAAAGTAAGGGGAAGAAAATAAGAAAAGGGGAGGAGGTGAGAAGAAGACAGTGGTAATATAAGGGAGGGCAGATTGCAGGAGGCGATAGGAGAAAAGCATTTTTTAAGGAGGGACAAGGTAAAAAAGAGAGAGAGGAAAGAATAATTGGGGGAAAACAGGATAGAGGGAAATACATTTAGCAATATTAACTGTGAAAAAATTTTGAAGCACATTTCTCAGAGTCTCATTTCTCATTCATTCACTTCATTACAACAATTATTAACATAAAACCCCCTGCTATGTCCCAATACCAAACACCACTCTTCGTTTGATCAGTAATAATCACAGCAGTTCTTCTTCTCCTATCTCTGCCAGTTCTAACTGCTGGAATCACTATACTTCTCACAGATCGCAACTTAAATACAACATTCTTTGACCCAGCTGGGGGGGGCGATCCAATCCTTTATCAACACCTATTCTGATTCTTTGGGCACCCAGAAGTATATATCCTCATCCTACCAGGTTTTGGTATTATTTCACACATTGTAACATACTATGCAGGTAAAAAAAACCTTTTGGCTATATAGGAATAGTATGAGCTATAATATCAATTGGCTCAAATACATGGAGAAATAAGTAAAATTTACAAAAATAGAAGCCATTTCCCAATTAATAAATGAGGAAGAGATATGAATCAGATGAAGCCATCAAAGTTCTCTATCACCAAATGATTTAAATTGCTACTGACTGGAAGAATGCAAATTAAAACAATTCTTCGGTATTAATTCATACATATTAGACTGGCTAACATGACAAATGACAGAATGACAAGGAGAATGACAAATGTTGGAGGGCATATGGGAAAATGAGACATTAATGCACTGTTGGAAGAATTGTGAACTCATTCAGCCATTCTTTAGAGGAATTTGGAAGTATGCTCAAAAGGCTATAAAACTGTGCATACCCTCTGACCTAGCAGTGCCACTACTGGGTCTCTATCCAAAAAAGAGATAAAAAACAAAAGGGAAAATGGCCTATGTGTATGGAAATATTTATAAACAGCTCTTTTCTGATGGTAGGGAGCTAGAAATCAGTATAATATGTATCAATTGAGGATTGACTGAACAAAGTATGCTACATGACTGTAATAGAATATTAATGTGCTATAAAAAAGATGAACAGATTGCTATCAGAAAAACCTGGACCTACATGAGCTGATGCAAAGTGATTTTTTTTTAAGGCACAGGTATGATCATTTCACCTTCTATTCAAAAAACTCCATAGGCTCCCTATTTTTCACAAAAATAAACTCCTGTGTTTGGAATTTCTAGTTCTTCCTTCCTAATCTAGCCTATTCTTATCTTTTGAAATTTTTTTTATTCCTTTTTTACTTCTTTACAACCTTTACTCCTTTCTACTTACTATCCAATCTGGACAGGACTGACCTTCTTGCAATTCTTTACATATAATACTATACCATACTCCACCTCCCATTCATAAAAGAGAGAAACAACAGAGAGTAAAAGCACTCTAAAGAAAGCTTATCAAGATATTCAACTAAACAAATTCGAAAAGGATGAAAACAGAAACAGGAGTATAATCATAAGAAAAATGGAAAAAAATTATTACACTAAACTGTTTTCTCCATCAAGGATGGTAGAATTACTATGCTTAGACTCTAATATCATGATCTCTCTAATGCCTGTAAAGAACAGAGAAATGGCATTAAATAGAATAAAGATGGTCACAGAAACTGAATTGGATCAACTATTTACAGAAGGATTCAGACATACAAGAAATAACACAATTATGAGGACAGTGAGAGACCAATTTATACAATCTAAAAAAAGAAGATATCAAAGACATGGGGAAAAAATTTGTAATCTTACTGCTTCCAAAAATACAACCAGGAAAACATTAACAATTTCTAATATTCCTACCGGCCTACTTATATAAACTCTTAAAACAAGGTTTGTTATTCACAATTAAGAACACTTTTAATGAAGAAACTAAAAGGAAATCAGTAGGATTTTACAAAGGATGATTAACAATGGACCACACCTTTGCCTCTCATAAATGACCAAAAACGTAGAGAATGTAATATCCCATTGTACTTGTTTTTTGAGGATGAAAAAAAAAAAATCAACTTGGTGAAATGCTCATTTTATAGCAAAGTAATTCCCAACCATATAATAAAATCATTCAAGATCCTTGGAAGATGTAACAAAGATAACATTGTGTAATGATTCTCTGACAATAAATATCAGGCCAGGCATAAAATAGGAAGATATACTTACCAAAAGAATTTTCCACTTTGATGGAGGAGGTCCAGTGCAAAGTTAAGGTCAAAGAAGAATCCCTTATGGGTGTGAGAGCCTCCAGGTGTTCCTGTTTGAGGATAACATGAATGGATGAATGAATGAAGGAACAAACAAATGAAAGAATGAGTGAATGAAAAAATCATTTATTAAGCATTTGCTTTATGCTAAGCATCATGTGTTACATAAAAGAAAAGGCTAGACAATCTCTCCTCTCAAGGAGTTCACTATAATTAGGGAGACAACACATAAAACAAAGTAAAGCTAGATGAAAATTCAATTGGAAAGAAAAGCCTATAAGTCTCAAGGATATAGAAGAGAAGCAAGTAGCCAGGGCTCAGAAGACTTTAAGTTTCAACAGCAGGTTATATGATCGTGTCAGAAATCTGCACTGTCTCATAGCTAGACAGATGCCTAGTGATCACCCATCTCAAAGGAAGGAATATCAAGTTAGTGATTCATATTCATTCATAAGCTACATTCATATAGCTTAGTTCTGAAGTAGACTAGATGGGTCATAAATTCCCCCAGCTTAAAGAAGGGAAAAGTAACAGGGGGGAAATGTACTCTGGGTGGTAGTGAGTCTTCCCAGCATTGTAGTGATTATTATATCAATCCCCAAGATACAGCAGAACTTCCTGAAGAGATCAGTAATCATTCAAATGAATCTAATCTATTCAAAAGCATAGAAAAAACCAAATGGATGAACACTTTCTATTGCCTAGATTTCAACATGCATTTTTTACAGAAATCTCATAAAGTTTTTGGGGGGAAAAAAAAAAATAAATATATATATATATATATATATATATATATATATATATATATATATATATATATATATATATATATATATATATTTAATACAAAAACAATGGACAATGAGCTGGGCCCAGAGTACAAGAGGAGAAAAGTGGGCTGGATTTCTTTTGTAAAACTGAAAAGCACTTCTGCTCGCCCCAGTTTCCCATAAAAAGGCCTGTCTTTTTAATAAATGCATTTTACCAATTTTGCAGATATGCAGACAAATGTGGAATGCTGCCACTTTTGAAGAACTAAACAGGATAATCACACCAAAAGCAACATAAAGGATTGTGGTATGAATAGGCTGCAACTCCAAAGATCAGGAATAAAAAATGCCAAAGAATAATTATATGACAGAAAGAAAAGATGGATTGGTCACTTGTTGATATGGAGGGATGACAGGTCTATGATCAGAGTGCTCTACTCACTCATATCCTAAAGGTATTGGGGGAAAGAGAAGGCATCAATCAAGCATATTGGATATACCCTATACCCCAACTCCCATTCTGGGAAACTTCTGATAGGACATAGAGAAGCATTACACAAGATAGATAGAAAGAGACTTATGGCAATCTGCAACCTTAGAGAGAACACTCAAATCAATGAGTTAACTAATCATTCAAGTATTGAAATATGGAATGTAAAATTTCTTTCCCCTTTAAAGAAATTGCTCATAGTAACCAGTATGTAGAAAAATGCTTCTTTGGATTTCATGACTGGCCCTAAAACTAAGCTCAGAATGGAACCAATTTACAAAGGGATACTTTAGCTCCACATCATTTCATTCTCTTCTTATTCCCACCTATACACACACAGACACACACACACATTTTAGGGTTTGAGAAACACTAATCCTGGTCATTTACTAGAAGGCATAGAAAATATGATACTGAATAAGACAGAGTAGGGATTCCTCACTGTACACAGTAACAGCAATATTTTGTGATGATCAACTATAACAAGGCTTACCTCTTCTCAGCAACATAGTAATCCAAGACAATTCCAATAGACTTGAAATAGAAAATGCCATTCACATATAGAAAGAGAACTATGGAAACTAAGCAAATCAAAGCATACTATATTCACTTTGTTTTTTTCTTTCTTGTGATTTTTCCCTTCAGTTCTGATTTTTCTTTTACAACATGGTTAATGTGGAAATGTTTAAAATGATTGTACATGTAACCTTTATCAGATTGCTGTCTTTCTTGGGGAGAGGAGAAAAAAGGGAGAGGAGAAAAAAATCAGAACTCAAAATCTTACAAAAATGAATGTTGAAAACTATCTTTACAGGTAATTGGAAAAAATAAAATATTATTAAGTGGGGAAAATAAAAAATAATAATAAGAGAATAGGCGTTCCTTATTCTATTGTCTATTAAATTAGGGATTTCAAAAAATATGTTTTGGTAACTGTTTCAAAATAATTGGTTTCCTTTACAACCTTATTTTATTCTACACACTTAAAAACATTATTCTGAGAAGGGATACATAAGCTTCATTAGACTGTTAAAGGAATCCATGATGGAAAAAAAAAAATCTTCCCCTATAGCTTACCAACAAGTTAAGCTTTCCCAGCATAAACCCTCCGTTTTCATATCTAGTCACCTTATTTTCTCCTCACTTCCAACTCAATCACTACCCATCCCTCTCTAATCCCCAAATTCTAAGAAAAATGTTTCATGTTTTCTGGTACGTCTGACATTATTTTGATCAGCTATTATTTTTAAGACCAATAGACTCTATTTCCTTTTTGTCCTCTGGTTGCAAGAAATTTTTAAATAAAAATTTCTTGAAATAGGATGTCTAGATTCCAAGATAGTCCAATATTTCTTAATTTTTTTCATTGATTTGTTTTACAAATCAGTTGTTTCTTGCATTCTTAGATTTTTTTCTATTTTGTTCAGCCTTTTGTTAATATTTCTTTTCTCATGAAGTTAACTGACATATTTGATCATTCTCATCTTCAAGGGCTTTGCTGGCTGGACATGGTTTTGTACCTCTTGTGCAATGTCATTAACGCTCTAATTCTTTTTTTCACATCTCTCTTTTCCAATTTTTTTCTTCAAGTAATTTCATTTCATCTATTAAAACTTTTTTTAAGTCTTAAATAAAATATTAGCAAAAAGATTACAGAAAATCATCTGCAGGATAATACACCATGACCAAGTAGGATTTATACCAGGAATGCAGGGCTGGTTCAATATTAGGAAAACTATTAGCATAATTGACCTACGTATAACCAAATTAACAAAAACCATATGATCATCTCAATAGATGCAGAAAAAGCATTTGATAAAATCCAACATCCATTCCTATTAAAAATACTTGAGAGTATAGGAATAAGTGGAGTATTCCTTAAAATAGTCAGCAGCATCTATTTAAAACCATCAGTAAGCAGCATATGTAATGGGGATAAACTGGAACCATTCCCAATAAGATCAGGAGTGAAACAAGGTTGTCCACTATCATCACCATTACTATTCAATATTGTATTAGAAATGCTAGTTTCGGCAATAAGAGTTGAGAAAGATATTAAAGTAATTAAGAATAGGCAATGAGGAAACCAAATTATCACTCTTTGCAGATGATAATGATGGTATACTTAGAGAACCCCAGAGATTCTACTAAAAAATTATTAGAAATAATCTACAACTTTAGCAAAGTTGCAGGATACAAAAATAAACCAATATAAACCATCAGCATTCTTATATATCACTAGCAGAATGCAACAGTTAGAGATACAAAGAGAAATTCAATTTAAAATAACCGCCCATAATATAAAATATTTGGGAATCTGTCTGCCAAGGGAAAATCAGGAACTATATGAGCAAAACTAGAAAACACTTTCCACAAAAATAAAGTCAGATCTAACCAACTGGAAAAATATTAAGTGCTCTTGAATAGGTCGAGCAAATATAATAAAGATGCAGCAAGTATAATAAAGACAATACTACCTAAGCTAATCTATTTATTTAGTGCTATACAAATCAGACTCCAAAAAACTATTTTAATGACCTAGAAAAAATAACAACAAAATTCATCTGGAAGAACAAAAGGTCAAGAATTTCAAGGGAACTAATGAAGAAAAAAAATCAAATGAAGGTGGCCTAGATGTACCAGATCTAAAACTAAATAAATAAATAAATAAAACTAAATAAAATAAAGCAGCGATCACCAAAACCATTTGGTATTGACTAAGAAATAGACTAATTGATCAGTGGAATAGGTTAGGTTCACAGGACAAAATAGTCAATAACTTTAATAATCTAGTGTTTGACAAACCCAAAGACTCTAGCTTTTGGGACAAGAATTCACTATATGACAAAAACTGCTAAGAAAATTGGAAATTAGTATGGCAGAAACTAGGCATTGACCCACACTTAACACTGTACACCAAGATAAGGTCAAAATAGGTTCATGATCTAGGCATAAAGAATGAGATTATGAATAAATTAGAAAAACATAGGATCGTTTAGGACCTGTGGAGCAGTAAGGAATTTGTGACCAAAGAAGAACTAGAGATCATTATTGATCACAAAATAGAAATTTTGATTATAACATATTAAAAAACTTTTGTACAAACAAAACTAATGCAGAGAAGATTAGAAAGGAAACAGTAAACTGAGAAAACATTTTTACAGTCAAAGGTTCTTATAAAGACCTTATTTCCAAAATATGTAGAGAATTGACTCTAATTTATAAGAAATCAAGCCATTCTTCAATTGATAAATGGTCAAAGAATGTGAACAATTTTCAGATGAAGAAACTACTTTTAGCCATATGAAAAGATACTCCAAGTCATTATTAATCAGAGAAATGCAAATTAAGACAACTCTGAGATACCACTACACACCTCTTAGATTGGCTAGGATGACAGGTGTATTATCCTGCGGATGACAGGAAAAGGTAATGCTGAATGTTGGAGGGAATGTGGGAAAACTGGGACACTAATGCATTGTTGGTGGGATTGTAAATACATCCAGCCATTCTGGAGAGCAATGTGGGACTATGCTCAAAAAGTTATCAAACTGTGCATACCCTTTGATCCAGCAGTACTACTACTGAGCTTATATCCCAAAGAGCTCTTAAAAGAAGGAAAGGGACCTGTATATGCAAAAATGTTTGTGGCAGCCCTTTTTGTAATGGCTAGAAACTGGAAACCGAATGGATGCCCATCAATTGGAGAATGGCTGAATAAATTGTGGTACATGAATGTTATGGAACATTATTGTTCTGTAAGAAATGACCAGCAGGAAGATTTCAGAAAGGCCTCAAGAGACTTACATGAACTGATGCTGAGTGAAATGAGCATTATATACTTCTTCAACAATATTATATGATGATCAATTCTGATGGACGTGGTTCTCTTCAACAGTGAGATAAACCAAATCAGTTCCATTTGTTCAATAATGAATAGAACCAGCTACACCCAGTGAAAGAACTCTAGGAAATGAGGGTGAACCACTCCCTCTGTTTTTCCAATCCCTCTGTTTTTATCCACTTGCGTTTTTTATTTCCTTCTCAGGTTAATTTTACCTTATTTCAAAGTCCAATTCTTCTCATACAGCATGTATGGATATGTATACATATATTGTATTTAACATATACTCTAACATATTTAATATGTATTGGTCTATCTGCCATCTGGGGAAAGGAAAGGGGAAAAGGAGGGGGAAAGTTGGAACAGGTGGTTTTGTAATTGTTAATGCTGAAAAATTATCCATGCACATATCTTGTAAATAAAAAGCTATAATAATAAAAAAACCATCTTTTTAAACTTTTAGTTCATCTCTTCCAGGAATTCTATTTGAGATTCGTGGCTAAATTGTATTATAATCTGAGGCATTCTCTTCTGCATTTGTGTCTTGAGCTTCCCAAACATCAAAATAGCTTATGATGATGGAATTCTTTTTTTGTTGTTATCTGTCCATTGTTTCAGCCTATTTTTTGACTTTGGACTGAACATGAAGGCTGGGCTCTACCTACATTTCTGGAAAGAAACTGTGGGAAAGTTGTAATGTTGCTTTATTAGAGTATTGAGTGCTGTGTTATTCCTAGATCTCAGAGACAAGCTGTGGATCTGTAAGCTTTCAGTGTTCCCAAAATGATCTGATCCAAGGCAAAGTCCAATTGCTACCTCTCTGGGCTAATGCAAGTTACCAATCTGGGGTTTGTCCAAAGCAAAATACTGCTGGACTTAGCCTCAATCATCTAGCTAGGAAATTCTGCTGGCTCGAAGTAAGAATACCGCAAGATCCCCTTTGGTCTGAGATTCCTGCCCTAGTTATATTTCTGCAAGCAGGACTAGACAATGGAACTGAGATCCTGCTCTGGTCCTGAGGTTTGAGCCAAACTGTTTTTCACTTGCTTCTAAATTTCCTAGTTTCTCTGTTATAAGTCCAAGGCCTCCCTACCCAAGAACATAACACATGTGTTCAAGTCTCCTTAGTTAACTTGGATCTGTAACCCAAAACTGGATGGTAGGTGGCAAAGCTGCTAGTTAGCTGATTAATTCTATCACAGTGTCCCAGTATGGATTTGAAGGTGCCCCACTATGGGTCTGAGACTTTTCCTAGTCTGCATGCTAGCATGTTCCTACCAGATCTTAGATCTCCTCCACCCCCCAACCCTGTATCATCAGACCTCTCTAACTTCCTATGCCAACCTGAATTAGATAAAGGATTCACTGTGACTTTTGCTAAATTTCCCAATCAGGATTTTATCTGATACATTTTCTAAATCTGTTTAGAGAAATTTTGTTAAACTGGAATTCACCTTTATTGCTTCCTGTTATTCCCTACTTTGGCTCCATTCTCTGAAAAGATCAATTTGTCAGCAATAGGAATTATCACTTTGTTACATCAGATCACATAACTTGGTCATTTTGTTGTATAGTAATAATGGATTTCCATTAATCCATCCACTTTAACACATCCAATAAACTATGAACACTTGAGAACTTGGGAATGTAACATGCTGTCGTCTCCACAAGCTGCTAATCGCTCTCTGGGAAGAGATCTGCTGTGTCAACTCAAATCTCTTGGACAGATTCTTCTTCCTGTAGTTCCTATTGTTGTCTCCAAACAGTTGCCGTTAACTCTTGTCCAGAGAAGTGACTTCCCTTCCTGCAGAGAGCCGCGTCAAGCCTGATGTAGAGCAGAGACTTCTCCTATCTCTGGAGTGCTGTCCCCTTTTATCCTCCCAGAGAATGGGCGTGGGATAATGCAAGGGCTTCTGGGAAGAAGTACTCCAACCAATGAGCTTGCTCCTCTTAGAATTCCTAAGGTGTAAACTCCCTTTAAAGGCCCAAACCAAAGGTCTGAGCCAGGGAACTGTCAAGTCACCTTGTAATTGTCCAGACAACTTGAATTCTCACCTTGTCCCTGTCTAGACAACCTGAGTTCTCACCTAGTAATCCTAACATGGGAACATCATCATGCTTACAAGATAGAAAGCTGAAGTGACAAAACTGGAACTTCTATTTATTACAACAAACATTTAATAAGTACCTACTATGATAGCACAGTGGATAGAGTGCTCAAAGACTCATTTTCCTGCGTTCAAATCTGACTTCAGACACTTACCAGTTGTGGGACTCTCAGAAAGTCACTTTACCTTGTTTGCCTCAGTTCCTCATCTATAAATTGAGTTAGAGAAGGAAATGGAAAACCATTCCAGTCAGACACAACTGGAAACAACTAAGCCATAACACACAAAAGCATAGTGCTGAATATACAAAAGTAAAATAAGATATATCCTGATATCAAGACAATGATAATCTAAAATGGAGGGGAGAAATATATACAAAACAACAAAAATAGAACAAACATTTGTTAAATATATATAATACTAAAAGCACTGAACTAAGAGAGGACATACAAATGAGCACAGAACTGGACATATAGAAGTAGGTGAAAAATAAATCTGTGACTTCACTGATAAGAAACATTGCCTAAGCTCCAAGGGTTTAAACTTTAAAAAGTCAGAACTGCAGTGAAAAATTTAAGGAGAAGTATTACTTCTAAATAAAAGGGTAAGGAAACAGAAAAAGCTTCACTGAAATGGTATTTAAGTACTTCCTTAAAAGGAGTAGAATTTCAACAGGTGGGAAAGAGTGGGGGGGGTGTATTATTTTATTAGGAATCAATTTCAAATGTAATTCCAATGTTTTAAACTAACATGAGGAGGCTAGATTTGTGGGAAATGATAAAATGCCAAAACCAAATTTACCTACGCTATAATTCTTCAAGCAAGGCTTGTCTTGTTACTTTTTAGCACAAGGACATCCAAATGCCTATAAAAATTGACCACATTATAAGAAATCCATTTGGGTAGGAGCCACATTAATTTTTTATTCATAAGAACAATATTTCTATTATTTAAAAATATGGATTTTTAAAAGCAACAGTACAATTTTTTTCTTTAATACCTGATTATCATATGAAGAACAATGGGTTTTCAGAGGTTATATTAATAAATTTTAAAATATTGAGCAAATCCTAAGAAGCTACAAATGTTGCAACTGAAGTTCTAATGAATGTATCTCTGTCATCTGAAAACCAGCCTTTAGAATAATATCATCAGCCAGTTAATGAAAGAATGGCAAATTTTCCAGCCAAGGTAACTCTCAAAAACCATCTCCAACTCATTGTGAGGGGGTATAACCTGTATTGATGGAAGCAATATATACATCAATGAAATATTGAAATAAACTATTAAAAAAAAAGTTAATTAACTTTATTCATGCCAAATTACACAGTTACAGGCTTAATGGCATTTCCCCCCAGAAAAAAACAGGTCTAACACAAGCAGGTTAATTTCAGAAACATCTAGAGTTCTATAAAGTGATGCAAAGTAAAGAGAACAGAACCAACACACTGTATGCAGTATCAGCAATACCATAAGATGAAAAACAATGAATGACTTTGCTATTCTCAGAAATACAATGATCTAAGAGAAAGAATTGATAGTTTGCATATAGATTGAATCTACTTTTTGCTTTTTATTTCATTCTTTTTCGTTTGAGTTTTCTTGTACAAAATGACTAATATGGAAATGTCTTACATGATTGCACATGTATTCCAAACTCATACTGGTCTGATCAACTATAGTTGGACACAGTATAACTCAACTATAACAGAATTATGTCATTTTGGTCCTCTTCAAGAAATAAGAAATAAGGACAAGAACCAGCCAATCTATATCTGATTGCTCAGTTTCACGGGGAGAGGAAGAGAAGAAAGGTCATAATCTAGAAAGCAAAACTTTTTTTAATGTTAAAAATGGTTTTAACATGTAATGGAGTAAAACCAAAATGTATATATATATTGTGTGTGCATATATATGTGTATCCACACATACATGTCTATATATGTGTAGAAAATAGATTCTAGTGACTCCTTCTTGACTTTAAAATATACTATAACATTGCTTGGCATTTAAACAACTTGATTGTCTCCCATCCGTAGACTTCACTAAAATGCACTCCCACTTTACCTCTGCTTCTTAGAATATCTCATTTCCTTCAAAACCCAGTGCAAATATTGTTGTTCAGTCATTCCAATCATGTCAGACTCTTCATGACCCCATCTGGGGTTTTCTCAGCAAGATCTTGAAGTAGATTGCCTTTTCCTTCTCAGCACAATGAAGCTTTTTTTGATTTACCCCAATTATTTGTTAGTTTTTTCTTCCATAATCTTCAGTACACTCATATGAGTTCATGTTGTCTTGGCAAATAGAATATAAGCCCCATGAGAGCAAAAAATGTTTTATTTGATTGTCTATTATCAGCACCCAAATTAACATCTGACAAACGATATGTGACTATTGCTAGTTGTTGGAAATCAGTAAGAATACTGGCATTTAAGGAAAATGAACTGCTCTTGAATTGTGGAGCATACTCAATCAAAATATATCCTAATTCTAATTTTTAGATTACTGATAACTCAGTTTTTATTTCAAGCAATTTCATGAAAGGGAACATACTCTCACAGGGCCAGGTATGATTTAAAAACTGATGAATACTTGTTAATCAGATTAAAATTATTTTTGCTAAAAATCTCAAGTGAGCCCCACCAAAGAATCAAAAAGATTATACTTATCCTGATTTGTATGTTAGCCACCCAAGTCTCTAGTAGCTAACATAGTTGTCATTTAATTTTTCTCAGATATAATTGTATTGTGACTCAAGGTTATCACCACACACACATAGGCCATCAAACATATAGTAAAAAGGAGCTTTACAGTAGCACAGAATTTTCAGCAAGGAAACACCACTGGTTTAACCCTTTATCTCAAAACATAAATGGATTTTATCAGATGCTAGCATTTACATAATAATTTGCAAGCATTTATATAGTTCTTTACTATTTTACAATAGTATTCCATTTAATTCTCAAAATAATTTTGGAAACTAAGTGCTATTTTTATCCCCACTTAAAGAAAATGAGGCTAACAGAAGCTAAATTACTTGCCCAGGGTCACACAGCTAGAGTCTAAGGCAGGATTTGAACTCAGATCATCAAATCTCCTCTGTTCCAGTGCTCTACATACTATGCCACCTAATTGTCTTAAGGGTGTACTGATTCTCACAACAGGAGAATATCCAGGTAGGATTCCTCTTGGCCTGGGCTTAAGAGACTATATCAATGGCTGAAATCCTCGTATCCTGAATCAATCAGATCTTGAAGACACTTATGCATTTTTTAGGAAAAAAAAACAAAAACAATCTAGCCTACAAACCTCCCTCAAACCTTGTTCTTTCCCCAAATAGTGAAGTAAGGGGAAACAGGAAAGTTGAGAAGGCCTGAATGAGTTCCAAAACAAAGTAGCTCTATGGTGATATCTGACTATATGGGACAAAAAAAAGCTATACTAGGGGCATCTTATGTCTGGCATTGCCACACACTTTCAATTTAGTAGAATTATACTCAAGACTCAAATTTCTCCTAGCCCAAGTAAAATGTTATCTTTTTGGCACTCATTTTAACATAAGCACTCAAAATTAGATTTATTTGGTGTGATTTAATATCATTAACAAATCATATTTTCATTTTTTCCAGTGGATCTGTGACATTACAATATAAGTACTCCCTCTAGTTGAGATCAGAATCCTCCTACAGCTTTTTATCCAGTTCATGTCCCTGTTCATCCAATCATGTATTTCTTGACTGATATCATGTGGCTACCTATTCAAAGTCCATTGCCCTTTGTTAACTCAAAATTTTTATTCTCTCAGAAAAGTGTTATTCCAATAATTCATAGTAAGACCAGCAGGGAAGGATACTATTCTCAGTTAAATATCAACATAAGGAACATGGTGTCCAACACATATATATGAACACAAACACACACACAAAGAAAGACTTTAAATGGATGGATGTATCCTCAAAACTTAAGAATAAGTCACTCCTGAACTGTATGAAAAGTTTCTTTCTCAACTACAGCAAAAATTATGACTGCCTACTAACTAAGAATACAATAGACAATTTATAAAACATGTTATGAGGTTGTTGAAGAAAATCTTTAGATAGGAGCTATTCTTTAGATTAATATTAAAGGAAAATATTAAATATCTGAATTGATTTTTTAAAACTTATTAAGCACCTATCACTCACTGTCCTAAATCCTGAGGCTTCAGTCCCTAATGTCTTTAATAGAATTTCCATTTTATCAAGAGAAACATGAAAAATATATATAATTTATGTATAAATATAATATATAAAATATAAACAAAATATAATGGAAGGCAAAGGAAAAGTCAAAGCAGAAAACATTAGCAGCTGGGAGGGATGAGGAAAAGTCTTCATATACAAAGTACCTCTTAAGCTCATCTTTGAAAGAAGCTTGGGATTCTAAGATGCAAAGGTAAGAATAGAGAGCATTCTAGGAGGAGGGTACAGCTTGTGTATAATAGCAAAGAGCCAGAAGACTGAATGATGTGTGTGAAGAATGGATCAATTTAAGTGAAATATATACACATACACACACACATACACAAACAGGCACATATGAAAGAGTGACATGCAGCATGTCTGAAAAGATGCTTGGAAGTCAGAAAGAATTTAAACATCAAACAAAAGAATTTATATTTTATCCTTAAGGGAGTAAGAAGCCAGTAAAGATTTTAAATTAGGAAGTAGCATGGGCAGACTTGTAACTTAAAGATACAAGAATATATTAGTACAGAGAAGGAGATGGATGCAAAAGACATTATGGAGGGAGAATCAACAATACTTGGCAACTAACTGGATAATTGTGGTAGGGGGCAATGAGATGTCAATGTTGCCTCCAAGGATGCAAACCAAAGTGATAAGAAATTAGTAGTGCCCTGAACAAAAATAATTTTCAAAAAGGGGTGGGCTTAGGTAGAAAGATAATGAATTCCTCCCATAAAAGCAAAGCAAAATGACAGAAGAGAAAGACATAATGACAAAAATCACAATGTTACTAACAATGACTGCTGCCTTTAAATGTCATGCACAAATGATTCATCCTTCCAGATGGATTTTTATTTTTATTTCACTATTCCTATTTCATCTTCTTAAAGTAAACTAATTCCCTAGCTAGATATGCTACCTAAAACTATGACATATAATGCAAATAAACAGCTAATTATTTGGAAATGAGAAAATTAAGTACCAATACAATTAACTGCACACATCAGAGCTAAATATTTGATTACTAAGCACTGGAATTATTAATTAGTGAAAACTGTACTATTTTAAACTTGACATAGTTTACTGAATTCAAAAAAAAATCATCTACTGTTTCTACATGTGTGAAAAATCTATAATTGATCAAAGGTCCTTATTTGTGCCTTTTAAAGATCAAGAGGACCGCTGCCAAAATCTCACCCAAGTAGCAGATGATCTAGCAAGAAGGGGATTAAAATTTTCTAGCCCCATTTCTATATTTCTGGCCTAAATACAGCCCATTGACAATTTTCAAAGTTTGCCATAAGGTACAAGAGATTTAATCTACTGTGAAATCCTTGCATAATGTAGGCAACCTTAATTCTTCCTTACAATGGTAATCTAGTTCTCTTCCTTCCTTAGGCTTCAGGTGATTTCAACTTGAATTGATAGACATAGGAGTAGGGAAGGATGGGAATGAAGGAGAAACAAGGATAGGACTTAAAAGAAAAGAAAAGACAAGGTAATAGTGTAACTATCTTACTATCCTTGCTCTTCTTGCAACCTCCTGTGATAGTAGATATGGATTGTGTAGAAAGCCACTGTAAAGTTCTTCTGAGCGCCATTCAAAACTGCAAAATAGAATCAATTCCTTTCTGGTAAATAAATTAAATTATCCTGGGTTTGAAGTTAGAGGATATTAAATTAAAAACATTCCTTGTTAAACTGCAATCAAAAAATTCCAAATTTCTTCAAACCACATCACAATGTGCATTTATAGCAAGATGAACACCCACTTGATCTTACTTTTAATTTTTATGTGGTCTCACTTTTTTTTCCCAATAGATTTGGTAGTTTTAGTAGATTTAATACAGTGTGGCTTATGGCATCAGAAAGGATTTTATGTGGTTCATTTTTGGCAGTTATGAACTTTCAAAACATTTTTCATATTATTTGCCACAGGGATAAAATGTAAATGATCAAGCACTATAAAATTAGAAGGCCAAAACCACCACTCCTCCAATTAGCAGCTAAAGATCAATATTCTAATTGTTTCCTTTTCACATTTCCATCTGAATAACTTCAGAAAGAAATATTTTAAAAGAGATAAAGTTTTCTAAAATATTTTCTTTGTAGTAATGAATTATAAAAAAATATTATGTCCCAAATTTTAAATGGGGTTTTTATTTCCTGTCTTTACACATACTGAAGAACTAATAGCTGGATTGTTCTCTCACTCCCAAATCATTATTTACCATTCACTGAAATTATATCATTCGTTATTTTCTACCTTGAGTATTTGCACTAGTCATAAGCAAAACAAGGCACAAATATATCATTATTCTGAGAGCAAAAAGCTCTGTTTAACGTGGAATTGGGTACATCATCTTTGTAAACAAATTGCTTTAATCACTGAGCAGTATGGGTGATAATATGCAAACCAAAAATAAAAAAAGATGCACAGTTTTTCCAGAAATGTGGAATCTTGAATATACAATACCAATAATTTCAAGGCTCTTCAGTGTCAATTTCACTATTATCTTGTACAAAAAAAAAAAAAAATTACTATTATCCACTCTAAGATTAAGATTCTCTATTTGCAAAGTGGTTTTACTAATATTTCTTCAATAAGGTATGTTAGAATATTAATGGCAATGGCCACACTATATGAAATGAAAAAGAATACTATTATTCTTATTTCCTCACAAAAAAAATAACAATCTTATGGATATAGATTTCATTCGCTGATTACTGCCTGACATACTCAAGTAGCAAAAAAGCTAGGGAATTAGTGTGACCCAGAAACAGAAGGGCTTTTCAATACATAGAGCTTAAATATAGCTTTGGCAAAGAACACAGAAAAAATTGCAGGGGAAGGAGCCACAAGCATCTCTACTAGTCTTGTAAATTCACAAAAGGATAGTAATTTTTGTTGCATTTCTAACTACAAAAGCAATATCTGTAATGAGTAGCAGTTTTGGATATGAATATCTAATTAGACTTTAGTGTAAAGACAATAATTTTTTCTGAAGCCAGAAAGAATTTCTTCCAATTAGAGACTGGGTTGTTTTTTGTTTTCTTAGGGGAGGAGGATTTTTTTTTCCAGTGGGGTCATTTAACAGTTCTGGAGAAAGGAGGCAGAAAGTAGATCCTTAGTCTACAGGCAGCTTTTCCCATTCTTAAACAATTCCTCAGTTCAGATTCACAGCCACAAAGTTCAAAGGTCACTGGAGTCTTTGTACTCAATTCCATGGTAGTTACAAACAAACTTTTGTTCTTATTTCTTCAATGAAATGGGCTGCAACAACTACACTGATTGAACTTTACATCTGAAGCTTATTTGAGCATTACTCAGCTGAAGAACCATAGTACTTCATTCAACCATAAATGATTAAATTTTTTTTCAAATAAAATAATTTGTTTACTAAATCACCTATGCTTTTAATCATATAAATGTACCCCCCCCAAAAAAAATTCCAAGAACCTCTCAACAAAATACCATTTTCTTTTAACATTACCATGGTAAAGATTTTGGTTTTTTCATGTTAAGCCATCCAGATCATTCAGTCAATAAGCATTTATTAAGTTTACTCTAAGGCAGAAACCATACTAAGCACTGGGAATGATACAAAGAAACAGAGATTGTCCCTGCCCTGAAGAAGCCCACAACTTTATCAGTGAAATAACATGCAAACAACTATGTGCAAACCAAATTATAAACAGGAAAGGAAGGCACTAAAACTGAGAGAACAGAGAAGAAACTAGGATCCTATTCCTATAGAAGGTAGAATGTGGGCTGGGATTTGAAGGAAATCAAAGATGCCAGAAGGCAGAGATGAAGAACAACATTCCAGGTGACAGCTATGAAAATGCCCAGAACTGAGAAATGTCTTTTTCAAGGAATATCAGCAAAGAGGTTAATATCACCATTTCAAAGAATGAAGGGGAGGTGGGGGAGAGGAGGGAGTATGAAAGGCTTTGAATACACCCAAAAGAAGTTAATATTTGTTTCCTAAAGGCCAAAACCAAAAACCCTTTTATGTAAATTTTTCAGTATATGAAGACAGATCTAAAAATATTTCTTAAAATGACACTGCATCTAAATAATATTTATAAAATGTTATTTTACATAAATATTTATACAAATAAAATATATTTGCAAACAATTTTAAAATTATATTTTAAAATTATTCTATGAAAGAAAGGAATTTTTATGCAAATGTACCATCCTAAAGCCATCAGATCTATTTCATTTCATGTCCTGACAGTACAGTAATATAAAATAGAAATTTTCTTTATTGTGTATATCCTACAGACTTGCTTTAAAAAATAAAGTCTCCATTTACTTATCTGAATGTGCTACATAACATCAGTCTTCAAAGTTGTTATGAAAAGCAATATGAAGTGTCTATATTGCAATGATATTTCAAGTACTAACATGAAAACTTTACCTAAGGATCT
This sequence comes from Sminthopsis crassicaudata, assembly GCF_048593235.1. Taxonomy (NCBI): domain Eukaryota; kingdom Metazoa; phylum Chordata; class Mammalia; order Dasyuromorphia; family Dasyuridae; genus Sminthopsis; species Sminthopsis crassicaudata. The sequence continues at coordinate 496,588,265 of NC_133619.1, read as the reverse complement.
CTTAAAATAGGTGTTAAGGAAATAAAATTAATTAAACTCCAGAAAATCTCTCAAAATTTAACCAATATGATGATATATGTTCCAAAACGATACTATGCAGAAATAAAATATAACAAATTATATGATTTTAATAGAATCAGTAGAAAGAAATCTTGGGAGTCCCAACTGGGACACTTTCTGAGTGCTAAAAACAAATAAATGGACTGAAGATTATAAATTCTAGCAGAAAGAAAAGCTAAGGAAAGGTTTTATTCACATACCCAAAACTTTCCAGAATGGTTCTTGACAATAAAATTCTTCTCAAATGAATATTAGTTTAACATTTTCTGAATCCCAACAATGTGTTAAATTCCACAGTCCTCCAAGGAAAGAGGCTCCATTAATTCCAAAAAAGATAATTAGGTTTAAAATAAGGAAAGAAACAAAATTGAAGGTGGTCATTCCATTTGCCAGAGGAAGAAACAGATCAGAAGTGTGTAATTCAGACAATTCAACACAGGGACTAAGATTGCTTTAGACAAGTTTAACAAGAATTTGAAGATAAAGGAAAAAAAAGAACTTAATTTTATGAACAGAGGAAAATGATTCTAAAACCTTCTTACATACATTTCCATAAGTTATGGCAAGATTCCTAAGTCACCATTGTCTTCATTTGTAGAAATACCTCAAATTCCACAGAAAAAGAAATGGGATTTGAAGGGAAAGGAGAGAAAATTAAGAAAGAATAATAGCAAGAAGGGAATAGAAGAGCTGTAAACAAAATGAACTCTTTGATCCCAAATCAGGGATTAAAAGAGAAAAAAACATAAAAAATTTAAGGGGGTGACTTGGATTGCCTCTTATACAACTGTGGAATAGCTGTACAAAATGTAATAAAAAAATTAATGCAAAGGATTATTATGCTATGATAAATGATGAAAGAAATTATTTGAACAATAGGAATAATGATTTATTATAGGGACATCAGAACTCTGATATAAGCATGTTACCTATCTCCAAACAGAGATGTGATGGATACAAAATATAGAAAATAGAAAATTTGTTAGACATGATTACTTCATGGATTTACTTTGGGTAACTCTCCTTATGTTACAAGATTTTTACCTCCTTTCACTTTTTTAATTGGTAGGAACAGAAATAGTCATGAAAAAAGAGAATAATCTTTTTGTAATATATTTTAATAATGCACAAGAGAACAGAAGTTCAGAAGGAAATACAGACAAGCAGGACAATTTTGAAAGTAACATGCAAAACATACTTTTAAAAAGAAAAGAGTATGAAGGGAATTTTCACACTATCATAAAGAATTCTCTTTAATGTTCTGTTTTATGTACTAAAAAGTTTTTTTGTGGCAAAGTTCAGAATTTTAAAATAAATTTTTAAAAATTATAAAGGGAAGAAACAAAAATTATAAAGGGAAGGAACAAAAATAGAAGAGATAGATGAGGAAAGGGAAGGTTAATGATCCAAGGGTCAAACTTCCAGAAAAGAAGAGAGTGGAGATATTCAAGCTTGCAAGAAAAATGTGCAACATTAGCAAAGGAAAAAGTCATCTCTTTATCAGAGACTGAAATATGATGTGAATTTTGAAGCATTGAGTACAGGGAGTACACACACAAAAAAAAAAAAAAATTAAAATAAGTTCCTGTAGAGATTGTGGATTAATGCCAGTCAAAAAAAAAAAAAAAAAAAAAAAAAAAAAGGATCACTACACAAAAGTAAGACCACAGGTGAGAATCCATAGCAAATTTTTGATGAACTGACTTGACACAATATGATTTTTTCCAGCAGTATTTATTTGTCCTCTATTATAATTAGAAATATTACTTTGGGAAGGCATAAGCAGCAAAAAGACAAGTAAGTAAAAGAGAATTGAAGGAAATAAGCATTTATGGCGCAATGCATAGTATATTGCCCAAATTCAGAATATCTAAAATCTGGCCTCAGACACTTCTACTTGTGTGACTATGAGCAACTAATTTACCCTGTTTTTCTCAGTTCCTCATTTGTAAAATGGGGACACAAAGGAAAATGGCAAAGCAACTTCGGTATCTTTACCACCAAGAAAAGATCATAGGGTCACATGGATTTGGGCACAAGTGAATATCAACAACAAAATTTAAGATTTGGGGGCAGCTTGATGGCACAATGAATGGAGTACCAAGCCTGGAGTCAGAAAGATTTCTCTTCCTGAGTTCAAATCTATCATCAGATACATACTATGTAACCCTGGACAAATCATTTAACCCTGTTCACCTCAAGTTCTTCACCTGTAAAATAAACTGGAGAAGAACTAGCAAGCCACACCACTATCTGTCAGCAAGAAAACCATAAATTAGGTCATGAAGGTTCAGAAGGGATTAAGCTACTGAACAACAAGAAAAACAACAAAAACATTATGAAGTACTACAGTCCCAGTACTCTATTCATTCTGCAACTTGTTAGAGCTACAAAAATAGGAGACTATAAATTACAGAGATGGTACTGGTCTCCATTGCCAGGTCACGTTTCAGGCCAGAAGTTTCTTACATAGATGAAATTATAAGTAGGATCAAAGAAAATTGGCATTAGCTTTTTTTAAAACTGTCATAACATACTATTGATTCACATTGAGCTTAAAATTCACTTAAATCTTCAGATTTTTTAAAGCTAAATTGCTTGCTACTGAGCCCCTATTACCCAATCTTTCTGAAGCTACTGAAGTTTTTTTTGTTTTTTGATTTTGGGGGTTTTTTTCTTTTCCATGTATTTTTTAATTGAAGCTTTTTACTTTCAAAACATATGCAAGGATAATTTTTCACCATTGACCCTTGCAAAACCTTGTGTTTTAATTTTCCCCCTTTCCCCCACCCCCTCTCCTAGATGGCAAATAATTCAATATATGTTAAACATGGTAAAAAATTATATGTAAATCCAATATAGGTATATGTATTTATACAATTATCTTGCTACACAAGAAGAATCAGATCAAAAAGGAAAAAAAATGAGAAAGAAAATAAAATTAATGCAATAAAAGAAATGAAAATCTATGTTGTGGTCCATACTCAGTTCCCACAGTCCTCTCTCTAGGTGTAGATGGTTTTCATCATCACAAGATTATTGGAACTGGCCTGAATCATCTCATTGCTGGAGAGAGCCATATACATTAAAACTGATCATCATATAATCTTGCTGTTGCCATGTACAATAAAATCCTGGTTCTGCTCATTTCACTTAGCATCAGTTCATGTAAGTCTCTCCAGGGCTCTCTGAAATAATCCTCTTAATCATTTCTTATAGAAAAATAATATCCCATAACACTTATATACCATAACTTATTCAGCCATTCTCCAGTTGATGGGCATCCACTCTGTTTCTGGCCACTACAAAGAGAGCTGCCACAAACATTCTTGCACATACAGGTCCCTTTCCCTCCTTTAAGATATCTTTGATATAATCCCATGAGAAACACAGCTGGATCAAAGGGTATGCACAGTTTGACAACTCTTTGAGCATAGTTCCAAATTGCTCTCCAGAATGGTTGGATCCATTCACAATTCCACCAACAATGCATCCGTGTCCCAGTTTTCCCCACATCCCCTCCAACATTATGCATTATCTTTTTCTGTTATACTCATACCTCTCAGATTGGCTAAGATATCTCAGAGTTGTCTTATTTTGCATTTCTCTGAATTAACAGTGATTTAAAACATCTTTTCACATGACTAGAAATTTTTTCAATTTCTTCATCTGAAAATTGTTCATATTCTTTGACCATTTAGCAATTGGAGAATGGCTTGAATTCTTCTAAATTTGAGTTAATTCTCTTTATATCTTACAAATAAGGCTTTTTAATACATTGTTGGCGGAACTGTGAACAGATTCAGCCATTCTGGAGAGCACTTTGGAACTATGCTCAAAAGGTTATCAAAATGTGCATACCCTTTGATCCAGCAGTGTTATTACTGAGCTTATATCCCAAAGAGATGTTAAAGAAGGGAAAGGGACCTGTTTGTGCAAGAAGGTTTGTGGCAGCCCTTTTTGTAGTAGCCAGAAACTGGAAACTGAGTGGATGCCCAACAGTTGGAGAATGGCTGAATAAGTTATGGTATATGAGTGTTATGGGATATTATTGTTCTACAAGAAATGATTAGGAAGATGATTTCAGAGAGGCCTAGAGACACTTACATGAACTGATACTGAGTGAAATGAGCAGAACCAGAAGACCACTGTGCACAGCAACATCAGTATTATACAACAATCAATTCTGATGAATGTGACTCTTTCCAACAATGAGATGACTGATGCCAGTTCCAATGCTCTTCTGATGAAGAGAACCATCTACACACAGAGAGAGTACTGTAGGAACTGAATGTGGATCACAACATAACATTCTCACTCATTTTGTGTTGTTTGTTTGCATTTTGTTTTCTTACTCATTTACTTTCCTTTTTGATCTGATTTTTCTTGGACAGCAAAAGAATTGTATAAATGTTCACACATATTGGATTTAATATATATTTTAACATGTATAACATATATTGGATTGCTTGCCTTTTAGGGGAGAGAGTGGAAAGAAGGAGGGAAAAATCTGAAACACAAATTATTCCTGCATATGTTTTGAAAATAAAAAGCTTTTTTAAAAAATGAAAAGAAATTAAGCCTTTATCAAAATCCTTAGATGTAAAAATATTTTCCCACTTTATTGCTTCCTTTCTGATCTTGTCTGCATTAGTTTTGTTTGTACAAAAACTTTTTAACTTAATATAATCAAAATTACTTATCTGTTGTTCAATATTGAGTTTCAGTTCTTCTTTGGTCACAAATTCCTTCTGAAGTTGATTTTTTTAAACCCAAATCTAAGACACATCTATACCTATTAAATTAAATAATATTATGTTTGACTTAATATTTTAACCCATTAAGAACTTTTTGCATACTGAACCTATCATGTGATGTTTTTGCTATCCATTCAGCTTCTGTCTTACCTGAATATTTGATAAATATATCTAATCCTTAGTCTAAATCACAGATAAAAATGCCTGTAATGAAGTGTCTCTGGGGTACTCCATTAAAGACCTTCTTTCAAGACCTCTGTCTATTTTAATTCATTTACAATTTCTTTACAAGGGGAGAGACAAAGAAGAACTTAAAGTGTGGAGAAATAAATGTGATTTGTGTCCTTTCCACACCTTCTCATCATCATCACCAAGCTATTTCATTATCCTTCCCATTGGATCACTACATAAAAATATGTAGAAAACACATATTTTGAATAATCACATTTCTCCAGAAATCCAAAGACTTTGTACCTTCCAACTCTGAAGATAGATCTTTATTTAATATAGCTAGAGATGTAATTACAAATAATATGGGTCAAATGCCTAAATGAACACTGGCCTCAGCAGTTACCTGACAGCATATTTTACTGGAAAAGTTCTTTTCCATTTCTATTTTCATCATTTGCCATTTTATCATAACTGTAAAAGAATTTGAAGGCATGACCTCCTGGACAATATAAATCTTTTTTTCTATAAAATTAGTCAAAGTCTGAAACAACCTTTTCTCAAGTTTTTTTTGGTCTTCAGATTATCATCCACCTCCAGACTCTTAATATATTGAATTGCCTGCACTATTCAAATACAATTGATAATTTTTGCATCACTAACAAAAACAACCAAAATCATTTTGTGATCTTTCCTTCGGTCTTTTAACCAACCAGCACATTTTCTCAAAGGAGTTAAAAAACTATTAAGAGTGATCTAAAAAATTTAGAGGGGGAAAGGTAAACAAAAAAATGACACCATAAACAACATTAAATATTATACGTTAATATTACTTTAACTTTAAGATTGCTAACAGGTAACATCTATAGTTCTTTAAAGTTAGCAACAATGTTTTACAAGTATTATATCATTTGATCCTCACAACCACCCTGAGAAGTAAGTGCTATTATTATGCCTATTTTACAGATGAAGAAACTGAGGCAAAGAGTTTAAGTGACTTACTCAGAGACACAGAGCTAGAAATTGACCTTGTAATGGTCTGTTAAAGGATCCCCTGAAGTTCTTCCTGAGTTGCCATATTTTCCAGAAATACTGAATCCAGAACATGTAGTAGACCTTAAATGTGACCAGGATGAAGCACCCCACCTAAGCTGACATATTATGTTGTTTGCTTTCCAAGAAAGACTCCCATTGTGTCCTTGCAAATCAAGACAGGCACCAGATAGTCTGCATTGGGACAGTGAAGCTGGGACTCTGTGTGGATAAACAGACTGTCTTATCTTCATAATCTAGCAGTGCCCAAAGGAAAAGAATTCGGCTTTTGCCATGGCCTTGCTCCTCCCCTTTGGGAGGATTTTGTCCTTTTCCTGCCTTTACTGTACCTTTTCTCTTCTTATACTACACTCCTTCCTGAATTTGCCTCCTTCCTTTGTCCTGCTATTATAAAAATGCAAACATATATGGATTGGGAACTCTTTGCCATATTTCTCTTGTAATAAATCCAGTTTTCACACAAGTTTCATGAAGTTGGAACTGACTGTGGACAGGCTATATTTAACAGTGGGTCAATTTACATTAAGGACTTCATGTATAGTGCTTATTTACTTTGCCCCCTAGCTGCCTCTTTTTTTACAGTATTCTTTAAAATCTGCATAATAAACCAAAATTCTGTGTTTAATTTTACAGTATTCTTTAAAATCTGCATAATAAACCAAAACTCATTCTGTGTTAATTAGCCAACATCCTGGTCCATGGAATGAATCATACACTTCCAGACATTAACCCTATTTTCCAGAGGATGAGGGTTACAAATTGCCTTGCATAGACATGAGTATGGATTGACTTACCTATGGCTAATTACTGGCTTTCAATGCACACTAAAGCTCTTATCCCTTTCTCAACAAAATACAAAGCTTCTCCATCGATGATATGCCTTTAGGAAAGTATAATAATGCCCTTCAGAGATGAGGTATAAGTCTAATTTGTGGATTAAAGATTCACTTCATCATCTGTCTCTTCATGATAGTTCTTTTCTCTGCCATTATTATCTATTTGAACCCTGTCAACAAACACTATATCTATGGCTCTTTTAGTTGTTTTCCTTTTGACTTTTTAAATTCCTGTCTCATATTATTCATCCTATGCTTTTCAGCTTGTGAATAAAAAAGGTTGCCCTTTAGTACACAATGTAAAAAGCAAAACAATTCCAATTTCCTTCTCATAAAATCACAAGTCAGGATGCTTAATTTTCAGATCTTACTTTTTTCTTAGTTGTAGTAATTTGTCATTTTAGTTTCCCTTCTCTGAACTAACTTTTTTGAGATATAGCAACTGGAATGTATAATTTTCCAGGGTGTAATAATAATATTCTGCCTCCATACCCACCAATGCCAACACCACATATCTTCCTTCTTCATCTTATAATCCAGAGTGCTCCAAAATCAAATAAAGCAATGAAATTCCTTTTGCTCTCACTTCCTAAGCCTTCAAATCCCATGGTGATTAGATCTTTTCCCCAGCTCTAGAAATGCAAGTTTTCCTTTAAATACTTGACAGAAAAAGATGATTCTTTTTGTTTGTTCATTATTTGTTTAGGCAATGTCACTAAATGAAAGAAAACTTAAAAACAAAATGCTAACATTTTGAAAATCATGTCTTTTTTTTTTTTTTTTTACAAAATGGATTAAATGTTCTTAATTCTTATTTTTTTTCCACACCTGAAGAAGATACTTTAAATTCCGACACAATACAGAAGGCTTCAGCAAAATGCAAAATATATGAAGAGAAGAAAAATTTATCATATCATCCTAACTTCATTAAAACAAGACCCATATTTTCCCCCTCTTTAGTAAGGCTCAAAATAGGGCAGATATTTAAAATCAGTTTACAAATAGAGGAATAGTCCTTGAAAAGAAGTTCTGAGTAGCTAGTTAACAAAACTAAAAACAAATAGATTTATTCAAAACCACTGTAGTAATCCTTCAGTGGCTACCACAGAAGGATTATGATAAAAGACAACTAGACCTATGATTTCAGGGAATTCCTACATAAGGAGACTACCTCTATTAATTCATGCAGAAACTTACATCTTAAAGAGTTGCAAAGAACCCTGAGAAGTTAAATGACTTGTCCAAGGTCACACAGCTAGGACGGGTCAGAAGCAGAAATAAAACCTGAGTCTTTCAGTTCCATAACAAATACTATTTTAGATGCAAATTTAGACAACTCTGAGATACCACTACACACCTGTCAGATTGGCTAAAATGATAGGGAAAGATAGTGCGGAATGTTGGAGGGGATGTGGGAAAACTGGGACACCGATACATTGTTGGTGGAATTGTGAATACATCCAGCCATTCTGGAGAGTGATTTGGAACTATGCTCAAAACGTTATCAGACTATGCATACCCTTTGATCCAGCAGTGTTACTACTGGGCTTATATCCCAAAGAGATTTTAAAGAAGGGAAAGAGACCTGTATATACAAGAATGTTTGTGGCAGCCCTCTTTGTAGTGGCCAGAAACAAAGTGGATGCCCATCAACTGGAGAATGGCTGAATAAATTGTAGTATATGAATATTATGGAATATTATTGTTCTGTAAGAAATGACCAGCAAGATGATTTCAGAAAGGCCTGGAGAGACTTGCATGAACTGATGCTGAGTGAAATGAGCAGAACCTGGAGATCATTATATACTTCAACAACAATACTATATGATGATCAATTCTGATGGACATGGCCCTCTCCAGCAATGAGATGAACCAAATCGGTTCCAAGAGAGCAGTAATGAACTGAACCAGCTACACCCAATGAAAGAACTCTGGGAGATGACTATCAACCACTACATAGAATTCCCAATCCCTCTATATTTGTCCAGTTGCATTTTTTATTTCCTTCACAGTTAATTGTACACTATTTCAAAGTCTGATTCTTTTTGTATAGCAAAATAACTGTATGGACATGTATACATATATTGTATTTAACATATACTTTAACATATTTAATATGTATTGGTCAACCTGCCATCTGGGGGAGGGGGTGGGGGGAAGAAGGGGAAAAATTAGAACAAAAGGTTTTGCAATATCAATGCTGAAAAATTACCCATACATATATCTTGTAAATAAAAAGCTATTTTAAAAATACTATTTTAGGCTCTTATCTATATAAAGAAAAAAGATATTTAGGTCAAAGTCTATATTGAGGAAACTACACAGGTGCTCAGTAAAACTGTTAAAAGCTTCAAACAATCTGTACTGACCAGAGTCACCTAATCTTACATGTGTAAATAAAAACAAGGCCCAAGTGAGCAACAGATCTGATATGGACCCTTCCAACCTTTTCTATGGCCACAAAGATTCTCTTTAGAGCTTTATAAGATGATTTCATTTGAGTTTCATCTCCTCTGGGTTTACCTCTTACAGAAGTGAGGTCAAGCAGGGAATGCACCAAAGGCCACCAGCCTAATGAGAAAGACAAAAAGTCTAAATGATCATATATATTCTTGTTATCAGCCCCAGAATAATTAGAAACTGGCTCAAACAACAAAAATTATGTAAATTTTAAAAATATTTCCAAAGAAAGAAATATGAACCAATCACGGAATTTTTAAGTTGGAAAAACTATTATGAATCGTGTTCCTGTCATCCTTAACTTTCTATATCTAGTTTAAAATTCGGCTAGTTTGAATACATTAGACAACTACCCTTAATAGTTGAATCAATTTAATACCATACTGATGTAGGTCAGTGGTACAACATCTAAAATTGATATTCTGTTTACACCAGAGTATCTATCATATAGTTATGCATATATATTTGTATGTATGTATGTGTATATATAAGCATATATGTGTGTGTGTATATATACACATAAACTACTTAACCACTGAAAGATTAAGTTCTAATTTAAAATTAAATACATTTACCTAGTAAGATACCACCCTTGAGAAGTGAAAATGAAAAGGGATAAACTACAAGAATTCCAATGGATATTTTTTAAAGTATGACAGTTGAGCTTCTCTGCAAGAAGTGTTAAGTCCTATCTCCCCTCCCCACCAAAAAAAAGTTACATTACTGAAGAAGAGCCTTCCAATTTGCTATTTGACTTCCTTAACCCTCTTAATTAACCCTCTAATCCCTTATTTCTTACTATAAACTGGGCTTCCACTCCAGCCAGTATAGAAAAGCAAGTCTCTGTCCAAAGTGCTACTTTATTTCATGCATTCCAATAGAGATGAGGAAAAAGCAGAAGATAAATGACTTGAGTTCCTGACCCAATATTATCTATTAGTTCTGTAAAGTATCTCCATATATCCAATTTAATGAAAAATATTAAGCTCCAGAGGATGACTGAAATGTAAGTCCATAGCACCATCATGTCAAAAAATTTTCAAGCAAATTCATTAAAAGGATTCAACATAATGATTCTTCAAAAAGGATTGGCATCAGGGCTTTGACAACAATTAAATCCTCTATTTCGTTTATCGTTAAGAATAAGTAGTAAATGTCAAGACCTCAGGTTGGACAGACTTCAGTTTATCCAACAAAAATCTAGGGTAAAAAATATTAACAATTACAGTTGCTATTCTTTAAAAGCCTGTCCTTTTCCGATTATAACAACAAATTAAACATTAAATCAAAACTAGTGAATTCCATGGAATTCATGGAATCTAATTTCATTACTCTATATGTACTTTTAAAAATTACCACTGGAAATATGAACACATGTTGCTCAGAAAAGGAAAGCTTCCTGACTTAAAAGGACTGAAATGGGTCCAAAATAGACTCCCAGAAGAAGGAAAACCATAAGTGATCCAGTATTACAACTACAGCTACCAGCTCTCTTCCAATGAAGCATCATGGAAGGCCTTAGGCAATTTAAAAGAATACTAATTTAATGTGCAGATACAAAAGGAAATCATATTTATCCCTTAAAAGGTAATAATTAAATTGGATCCTAGAAATCCCGTTGAATCTTCCACCTCCACCTCCATTAAGCTTCAGCGACTAAAACTGTTAAAGTTAGAAAAGATCCAAACTCCGACTTAGGCTGTGAAACCATGCTTAATTTTTTTTTAAAAATCTACTTACTTAATTCATTTTGGTTTTGTTTATAAAATGTTTTAAACAAATATTGGGCCAACACAGGAGGTGGTGAGATGCTAAGCTAATTAAACATCAACTGAGTGAGAAGGGGAGGTGGAGGGAAATTCACGTAGAAATAAGGAGTTACCAATAGAACCGGGATAATAACATGACAGCCACTTCCCCCTTAGAGAGGAAGGGGAGAACTCCGCCGCTGGAGTCCCTGAGAACACTGTCATCTTCCTCAGACTGGCCCCCACTCGCAAAGGCATAGCCCCAGGAATTAAGAGGCAAACCTGCAATCTCTCCCGTGGGCAGCAGAGGCAAACCACCGGAGAGGTTCTCCCGGGAGCTTCCGGTTTCGGGGGGAGGGAGGGAAAGAGGAGAGGAGGGGACCCCGCTTTCCCGACTCCAGGAGAGTTGCTTATACAGCGTAGTAGAGGTTCTAACCTAAACTGAAATGCCAAAAGAAACGAAGGGATCATTTAGCAGGCTTTGCAACTGTCCAGAAGCACCGGGGGTGGGTGGAGGTTGGTTCTTTTATGGGTTTGGGTTTTATGGTTTTGTTTAGTTTTTTTTTTTTTTTTTTTTGGGGGGGGGGGTTGGGGGGCGAAAGAAAACACAGGAAGGTCATCAACTACCACGCCCCCCCCCCCCCCATGATTTAGAAGGCAGTCAGGGAACGAACCACCTAGGTTGTAAAATTGATTTTAAAACTCGATTGCGCCTGGAGGGGCTGGAGATCGATGCTCTCCCTCCCCGAGCACTCACACGCATGCACGCACATAGCATATACACACACACACACACACACACACACACACCCGCCCCCGCCCCGGTGCTTACCCCGGCCCCGGGCCCCGCCGCTGCGCCGGGCAGCCCCTGCGCCCTCGCCGCCGCCGCCGCCGCTCCGTGTCTCCGGCCCTCGGGGGGCGCCGGGGCTCCCGCTCCTCGTCTGCCGCCTCAACCGCCCTCCTCCGCGGCAATCCTCGTCACCGTCACCGAGGGGATCCCCGGTCGGCCCGGCTGCGGCTCCACTCGCCCAGCCTAGCGCCCGACGGCCTCTCGGAACCGCGGAGGCTCGGCCCGGCGCTCCATATCGCCCTCCCCACCCTCGAAATGGGGGGGGGGGCGTCAGACCCAGGCCCACCCCGCAGCGCCCGCGACCCTCCCTCGGCTAAATGCCCCGCGCAGGAGCCGGCTCACCGAGGGGGGCGGGGAGGGGATTTCGAAGGAGGGGGTTCGCCCCTCACCTCTCCAAGCCCCCTGCGGTGATCTTCTAGATCACTCCCGCCCACTGGCGCGCCCCCCACCCGAGCCCGCCTGATGCCTCTTCCTCCTCCTCCTCCTCCTCCTCCTCCTTTTCCCTCCTCCTCCCACACCCGAGACTCCAGCAACTGGGAAAAGCGGCGCGCGCCGCCGCGGCCTCCAGAGCGAGCACGCGAGCTGAAGGGAGGGCAAAAGCGGACGCGCGCTCGCGGAGGCCTCGCCTGCTGTTGTCCCGGGAACGCACGTGGAATAGAGAGAGCGCGCACCAGAATAGCCGTGGTCTGGGGGCGTCGCAGGCGGGGTGGGGGGGGGGGTAGGTTCTCCTAGAAGTGGAGGCGTTGAGGCCTGCGCTGAGCTTTGGGGAGAGGATTGTTGAGGGTGTTGTGACTTCTGGGGGAAACATAAAAATCCAGGTGCTGTTGCAGCAACAGCAAGAAAAGGGATCCTAAGGTAAGTGGACTGTGGTTTATTTAGCTCCTGTGGAAAGAGGAGGGATCTCTACTCCCTCCTGATCATCGTTCTGCTTGTTAGAACACTTTGTCATTTTATGAGAAACAAAAAAACAAAACTGGCAGTGCTGCAAGTTGGGACGACTCCAGTCTTTCCATCTTGTATTATATTAGGGTGTTGGGTATCAGCCTGTCCTCCTTATTACACATAGTGGGGCCCTAGAAATCCCCACAGTTGGCTTCATGCCTAGTAAGGATCAGATGATTGAAACTGGCCAATGTGGGAAGTAAAGAGAAGAGGTATCCAGGGAGCTGAAATGGGCTAGGAAACTCAGAAGTGTAAGTTGGGTAAAATAAAGGGGAGAATAGAGGGAAACAACGAACTCCCCCCTTCCTCTCAACTTTGGTGTACTCTCTCTCTCTTACCCAGCTACTCCTCTCCCCCAATCGCCCTTACCTCGCATCTCTAGAAAACTTTGACCTAACAAGTTATCATTTCTACAGTGTGATAGAGGACAGTTAAAAGAATATTTCATCCAAGATTCTTTTCATGTTCTCTTTTATTTATGTATTATTTTAACAAGTAACACAAATATTATAACCAAAAGAAAATTAGGCTCAGCCCTCATATTTGCCTTTAACCTTCAGACTAATCAGTGCCAAAATACTGCATACTGCAGTGGTTTGGGAATTGCTTAAAGAAAATTACCAATTTTTCACCTTGCTAGTCTGCTCTACATCTTAGGTTATTGATTGTTTCACTGCAAATAATAACAGCAATATAAATAGAAAACATGGCCTTGCCAATGACATGTTAATATCACTCTCTATTTCATAGGAATTAAGAAGACAGAACAAATTCTATCCCTGGGAGAAATCGAATGGAGAAATTTACAAGAATCTTGCCGAGTGGAGGACCAAGGTGGAGTTAGGTTTTTGAGATCAGGATCCTTGAAATTCTCCTGCATGGAACCACCAGAGGAAGAAAAAAGATTGTTAGTGGATGGAGATGATGAATGGAGTCCTTCTCAAATGTATGCGTCACTGCCCTCTACTGTTGTCAATTATATGCACTCCATGATCTCTAGGAGCCCAGCTGTGGTAGCTTGGAAGTCCTTGAGAGATAAGTAGCAAGGTAAAACCATGAGAACAGTTTAAAAATTGTTCTTCATTCTACAGTCTATTATAAAGACAGTGTCAAAAGGTCAACCTAATGCCAGACTTCTTAAGTGTACAGCAACATTTATACTATGAGGTACAACACATTTTTGTTTCAAAGCATTGTCTATGAGAGTGAGGAAAACTGGGAATTTGCACGTTGATTGGTAGGGCTGAGTTAGTATTGAACTCTTATCTACCATAATGCTAAGAGGAAGTACTGATTAATCAAATTATTCCACCACAGTTCTCAGTATCTTGACCACTTTCAACTCAGGAGATGACTTGTGGCTGTTTTCATTTCTAGAAGAAAATAAGCATTATCAAGACAACATCTCCCATTACATTTGTGGGCTGTTCAGTTGTGAACAACTCTTTATGACCCCATTTGGGATTTTCTTAGCAAAGGTAGTAGAGTAGTTTGCCATTTCCTTCTCCAGCTCATTTACAGATGAGGAAACTGAAGTAAACGGTTAAATGACTTGCCCAGAATCACATAGAGTGTCTAAAACCAGATTTGAATTCAGGAAGATGAAGACTCTTCCTGACTTCAGGCCAGGCATTCCAGCTACTGTGCCACCTAGTTACTGTACATTTATATTGACTAAAATTCAAAGAAAATGAGTCCTACACAAAGGTTCCATTTGCATGTATGAATGTGATATGTATGTCTATATATGTGTGTGATATGTGTCTAGTGCGTATATATGTATATACATACATATATGTATATATACACACACATTCAAGTATTTATTAAGCACCTACATGCCAAGCACCGTGCTATGCTTTTAGGATTAAAAAAAAAAAAAACTAAATATTTCCTGCCTAAAAGAAAATTCATGGAGATATAGACAGACACATATATACTTGCATGTGTGCATGTGGATTTCTGTATGTAACATGTACAAATATACATACATATATATGCATATATCCTATATGACTATATGCCCTGTAGATATAATCATGTATATAAATATAAGATTAGGACATCTGTATAAATATGTATCATGTATATATGTGTATATATCATGTGTGTGTGTGTGTCTATTAGGGATAAGGACTCATCTTAGTTCTGTTAGTATAGAAAACCCAAGAGGTGGAAGCTTCCTCTATGTATGCAAGTCAGCATTTTAGAGAAGAGCCTAAAGCACTTGACTAGTATCACACAGACAATTTCTGTCAGAGAATGTAAACATGTAAATAAAAAAAGAATAAGTCATTTCTAGAAGGAAGACATATGACTAATAAGAATTGCAGGTTGTTCAATATTATATGAGGATGTATTCTGGTGGAATACATAGAGAAGAGCTAATCCAATTCCAATTCATCAATGATGGACAGAATCAGCTATACCCAGAAAAGGAACACTGGGAAATGAGTGTAAACTGTTAGCATTTTTTGTTTTTCTCCCCAGGTTATTTTTACCTTCCGAACCCAATTCTTCCTTTGCAACAACAAAACAACAAAATTCTGCACATATATATTGTACCTAGGATATACTATAACATTTAATATGTATGGGAATGCCTGCCAGCTAGGGGAGGGGGTGGAGGGAAGGAGAGGAAAAATTCGGAACAGAAGGGAGTACAACGGATAATGTTGTAAAAAATTACCTATGCATATGTACTGTCAAAAATTGTTATAATTATAAAATTAATTTTAAAAAAAGAATTGCAGGTTGTTAACAATAGAAGAGATAACATGGCACCATGGAAGGGTAAGAATAGAGTAGGTTAAGGTCTCAAAGTAATCACTTTCCTTACTCAGTGTATTATAATTAGATGCATTTGTAAAGCTAAGAGTAAGTTGTTTCATTTAGTTCAAGTAGTTCATTTAGAATGAAGCTCGTGATTTTTGTGCAATGACATTTGCCATCAGACAGTTCTTTAATGTATGATCACATTAATATATCAAAAAAATTTCTAAGAGTTCACAGTGCCTACCAAATAAAGTCAAATTTTTTGGTTTTGAAATTCAAGCCCTTCCACACAACTTGACTCCAATCTACTTTTATAGTTTTACTGCTACTTATTTCCTCTATACTCTAAACTAGAATACCTGAATATATCTTGCACATTTATTCTCTTATGCCTTTACCTAGATTCTGTCATTCCATACTACTGGTTGAAATACTACTTCTTTTTAGTTCAAGTGTTACAACTCATCCATTAACTATTCCCTGATCATTTCAGCCAGAAGTGAACTCAGCATTGTCTCTTAGGCATCTATCACATCCTAATTTGCAAGTGTACTACTAGATCTTAATCCCTTTCAGAACAAGACCTATCTTTGTATTTTCCTTAAGGCCTAAGAAGAAATTGGGCACACAGTAGGTGCTTAATATATTTTTGCTGAATTGATTTCCAAAGATAAGGTTAAATAACCAAAAGAGGATTCCAGTTCAAGAATTTTTAATTTTCTTATTCTCTTGTTCATCCAACATGTAATATTCTTGATTTAAAATGTACACTTAAACATAAGTAATTATTGTCACTCTGCATTTAAGCTGAAGCAATGATGCAATCACCTTTCAACTGTTGGTAGCAAATTATCTGTCAACATGAAAATACACTTTGACACCAGATCCCAGGAATGAAGCAAGATAAATCCTAGAATCTCAGCATTGCCTAAAAATTAAACTTCTAAACTATAAAACATAATGATAAATTACTGTCTTTGGCATAATCTGTTTATAGCTAAACTCATACCCCTGAGGTGAAGCACAGGAGAAAGAAAAGGCAAATTCCTGCATTCATTAAAATATTTGAAGGACTCTGTGGCACAGCTTCTTCTCCCAGTTCTGCCACTGCTGTCTTCTGGGTTGTAGCATCTGTGTTCACTCCCTGCTTCCCCAGATCTGTTGCATTGCAGTCCCCTCCAGGCACTGAAGCAGAGTCATGGTGCAGATAAGTAAACCAATGAAAGGGGCAGCCCACCAAAATGACTGCAGTACTCACATCTAACCTCCAGTCTTAGGGAGAGCTTGGGGATTCACTGAAGGAGAAGAAAGGAACTTATTTGCATTTCAAGAATGAATGCTGAGCAGCTGGGCTTGAGAAATGTTTCCCCTGCTAAAAGCCCAGTAGGCTTAAAAGAGAGTATTCCCAAAGCAGGATTTGACATTGACTTCCCTTGTTCTTGCTCAAAGATGCAACTCAGCATTGTGTCTCCCTGACCAAGGACTATGGAATAAATAAAAGGAAATGCTGTATAATATTCTTCTGGTGAAAATATACTATGCCCAATACTTTATAAATAGATTAAGACTTTGGGGATACCTTAAAGATATTGGTGTAGTAGTCCCTTTAAAAATAGATCCATTCACAACATAAGAGGTAAGATTAGTCAACTTTTAAAGTAGATTTTTCAGAAAGCATATTACAAATCTACTATTCAGTGATTGTAATAATATTTCATTTCTTAATTCAACTAGGTTTAACTGAAAAACTTAAGATTTGTAAAGAGCTTTACATGTATGATCTCATTTGATCTTCACAAAGACCAATTGAGGCTATTAGTACTCCAGGTGCTATTATCCCCATTTTGCAGATGAGGAAATAGGCTCTAAGTACTTGATCACAATTATGCAACTGTAATTCTCAGAAGCAAAATTTGAATCAAGGTCTTCTTAACTCCAAATTTAGTGCTGTTTCCACTATACCATAAGATATCTAAGAAAGACTATCCTGCCAGAGATAAGAAAGAATGATTGATGGACAGAAAGAAGGGAAGAAGAGAAAAAAAAACAGGAAGATATGGTAGGCATCTACTAATCTACGAGTATGGGGATAAAGCCCTGTAATAGAGTAGAAGCAAGGGAAAGAGACAGAGGAAATATTGCATAAGCGGAATCCTCAAAGCTTAGAAAAAATGTATATGGAAGAGAAAAAAGAATCAAAGATAACCCCAGGGTTAGAAACATGGGAGACCAAATAAATGCTAAAGTCACAGACAGAAATACTTAAATCAGAAAGAAGGGCAAGTTTAGGCAAAAAAGATAATGAGCTTAGTTTTAGTTTTGTTAAGCTTAAAATACCAATGGGTCATATAAATAGAAATGTTTTGTAGGTGGTTAGAGATGCAGGTCCAGAAGAGAGTTATAAGCTGAAGATATATTTTAAAGAGTCAACTATATAGAAATGGTAAATGAAGTCTTAGGAATGAATGATGTTGCTAAGGGAAAGCATATAGAGAGAACAAAAGAGAGTCAAGTATAGATGTTCAGGAATGCCCTCAGTTCCATCTACTAGAGAAGGGGCATCAAACATGAATCCCAAAGAGTAATGTAGTAGGCAACCTTCCATAATTTTGTGAAAATTAGATTACAATTTAATCATAGTAGAGATAAGATGGTAGAATGAGTTAATAGAATCCAGTTACACAAACACACATACATACACACATCCTTCTCAATAAAAATCTATAGAATGCACCAAACTGAATTCTAATCAGGAAAACTAAAAAGAAATCACAGTAAATCATGTTTCCAGCCCCAGGGTGGCTTAGGGAGACTGCATACAACTAAGATAGGAGATTCCAGCCAAGAGCACGGCACTGCTGGTAGAGAGTATTCTATAACGAGGGTACTTTGGCTAAGACAAAGCACAAGAAAGATTCCAGGGGATTCCTAAACAAGCACTTGGTGCAAGAACAAGAGCTATCTTTTGCCCACCATCCAGTAGTTGGTTTCAGATTCAGGGCAAAGAAAGTGGATCTAATCCCTGGAGCAGAAAATAATCTCCTAGACTCAAGGGGAGCTGGTAGGTTAGATACTCTGAAAATGTAGTCTTTTATTAAGCCAACAAGTCAAGCATAGTCTACTGAAACTCCCGATAGAAATAAGCTGATAGACTCAAACTTGGGCCAGGAACTTAAAGAATTCAGATCAAAAAAAGAGAGATCCGACGTTATTGTATCATAGCACTTTGAAAATACTGAAAGATTGCAGTGTCCCATTCTCAGTCTAGCAAAGTGTAAGTTTGAGAAGAATGAGCAAACCAAAAATGAACCTGACAAAGTGTTATTATAGTGACAGGGAAGCTCAGCTAACACAGAAGAAAAGAGTGTATCCAAAATATCTATAAGCAAAGCCTTTAAAATAAGTTGCAACTAGGATAGAAATACAACAAAAATTCCTGGAACAGTCAAGTCAGGAATTAAAGAAGAAACCTAAAAGTGATGTTGAGAACAGTAGAGGAAAGATTAGGAAAAGAGTCAAAAAGTAAGAATGAAAGAGAGAAACCTTAGATCAACAAATCAGGCAGACAACTTTTTTACAAGTGAGAAATCCCAACAAATTAATAATGCATAATTTAACACCAAAATAGAAATCTTATAATCAAAGGAGAAATCAACAAAATTAAAAGAAAAATAACTGACTGAATAAGAAAATTAGGGGAGCTGGGATTTTAAAAAACCCAACAATAATAAAGTAGATAAGCCAGCTAATTAGATTGAAAAAAAGAGGGGAAAACAAATTAAGATATAAAAATGAGGGGGGGGAATGAATTCACAAACAGTGAAGAAGAAATTAGAGCAAGTATTAGAAGCTATTTTGTCCAACAATAGCCCCCCAAAAGACAACCTAAATTAAGTTGAAGAATATTTACACAAATTTACACAACATAGTAAATGGAATATTCAAATAACTTTATCTTAGAAAAAAAAATTGAACAAGACATAAATTAACTCCCAGCACTAGATGATTTTACAAGTCAATTTTACCCAATACTGAAAGAATAATTCCAATATTCATAAATCACTTGAAAAATAAGTAAAGAAAGGATCCCAGCAAATTTCTCTTATGACTCAAATGTCATATACCAAGAAGTATCAAAATAAAGAAAAAACCTACACCCAGAGAAGGAACACTGGGAGGTGAATGTAAATTGTTAGCACTGCTGTCTATCTACCCAGGTTACTTATACCTTCGGAAGCTAATGCTTAATGTGCAACAAGAAAATGGTATTTACACACATATATTGTATCTAGGTTATATTGTAACACATGTAAAATGTATGGGATTGCCTGTCATGGGGTGGGGGGAGGGATTGGAGGGAGGGAGGGGATAATTTGGAAAAATTAATTTAAAAAAAAAGAAATAATACTCAAAAGAAAAAAAAAAAAGAAAAAACCTATAGGCTAATTTTTCTAATTAATATTGATACAAAGTTTTTAATTAAAATATTAACAAGAAGATTATTGTAATATATCACAAATATCATATATTATAATCATACTAGATTTATGACAGGAATGGAGGGCTAGTTCAATATTATGAAAATTATAATTAACCATATTTTTTAAAAACCTATAAAAATCATATGATTGCTTCCAAAGATGCAGAAAAAGCTTTTGACAAAATTAAACACTCATTTCTGTTAAAAACTTTGGAAAGCATAGAAATAAATGGAGCTTTTCTTAAAATAATAAAGAACAGCTATCTAAAACCAAGAGCAAACATTATCTCTAATAAAGATAACATAGAAACTTTTCCAATAAGATCATGGGTAAGCAAGAGTATACATTATCACCATTACTATTTAATATTATACCAAAAATAGATATAGGAAAAAAAAAAAGATTTAATGAATAAGCTTAAGGAAGAATAAACAAAACTATCCCTTTTTCAGATATGAGAGTTTGCTTAAAGAATCTTAGAGAATCAACAAAAAATAACCAAAACAATTAAAATTTCACCTAAATTTCAGGTACTAAATAAACCACACAAATTATTGGCATTTCTATATATTATGAACAAAATCCAGCAAGAAGAGATTGTAAGAGAAATTCTATTTAAAATAGCCATGGACAGTATAAGCTGCCTCGGAATCTATCTGTCAAGAAACACAGAAAAAGTATATGAACACAGTCATAAAATACTGTTCACATAAATAAAGATATCTAAATAATTAGGCCAATAATAATTAATTGCTTATTCATAAACTGAAACAATAAAATAGAAATGACAATACTAAATAAATGAATTTACTTATTCAGTGCCATACCAATTAAATTATAAAAGAATTACTTTATAGAGCTAGCAAAAATAATTAACAAAATTTATTTGGAGAAACAAAAGCTCAAGAATATCAAGGAAATCAATGAAAAAAAGAAAGAAAGAAAGAAAGAAAGAGGGGAGGCCTAGAAGTATTAGATCTCAAACAATACTATAAAGCCATAAGCATTAAATCAATTTGGTACTGGGAAAGAAGGGAAAAGACTAGGCATACAGTACGTAGAAGTAAATGAACAGAGTAACTTTTCATTTGATTAGCCCAAACATTTCAGTTATTGGTGTAAGAATTCATTATTCAACAAAAGTGATAGGGGGAAATGTCAAAAACTAAATGTGGACAAACATCTCATAGCATATACCAAGATAAGCTCAAAATGAGTACATGATTTAGACATAAAGAGTAATGTCATAATCAAATTAGAGAGCATGGAAGAAATTACCTTTCAGATCTATGGATAAGAGAAGAGCTCATGACCAAATAAGAGATAAAAAGGTTCATAAGATATAGAAAGGAGCATTTTGAATGCATAAAATTAAAAGGATTTAACACAAAACCAGTGCAACTGAAATTAGAAGAAAAGCAGAAACTAAGAAAAAATATTTGCAGCAAGTTTCTCTGATAATTGTCTCATTTCTAAGATATATAGGGAACTAATCCAAATTTATAAGAATAACATTCCCGGTTAAAGGACATGAATAGGGAAGTTTCAAAAGAAGAAATCCAAGTTATTAGTATCAGTGGCACAAAAAAATCAAGATTGATAGCATGAAAAAAATGCTCTAAATCACTAATAATTAGAGAAATGCAAGTTAAAGCAACTCTGATATACCAACTGTCACCTATCAGAATGGCTAAGATGACCAAAAAAATAAACTGACAACGCTGGAACACATGTGATATATATCTTCAAATATTTAAAGGATGTTGTGTAATAGAGGACATATATTGTTTTGCTTAGCCCCAAATCCAGAAACAAGTGAAAGACAAAGCAAAGACTAATTCCACCTTGACATAAGAAAAAAATTAAAAATAAATTTTAAAATTTATTATAATTTAATAAAGTAAAATGTGCTTACCTGGGAGAAAATGAATGCCATATCACTACAGGTTTTCAGTTAAAGGCGGGATGACCACTTGTCATCTTTTGGCGATGCCAAAGAAGGTATTATTTTTCAGATTGAATTTAGACCTGATGGCCGTTGAAGTGATTCAAATTATAAGATTCTTAGATTCTGTGTGACTCTTGCAGACTTTTTAAAATTTTGAAACTGAACATAGCACTATTTCCTTAGGACAAGTCAGTAAAAAAAAAAAAAAAAAAAAAAAAAAAAATCAGAATACAAATCCTAGATTCCAATTCGTCTAAGAGTATCTACTCACTTATCTGCCACTGATTGCTGATATGGTGTTATCTTTATAATATTTTAATGTTATAAAATCATGGCATATTCTGAGGACTTGTATGATTAGAAAATAAAGTTAGCTAATTATGTAGTGTGATAGAAAACAGTAGACACATTGGTACCCCTATGAAATATTAGAGAAACCATCTCTATAAATCTTAAACCAATCCTTTTATGAAGAATTTATGAACATATATGGGTAAGAACTGCCTAAGATGAGACTGAGTGGAGACATTTCAATCTGCATTGGTGGAGTGGGCAGTCATGCTAAATAAAATCAAAGCTCGATCAAAATCAATGCTAAATTTAGTTTGGCACAGTGAAACAATGAAGCTCTAGAGTCAGAAGCTTTGGGTTTGAATTCTAGATCTGCTTCTCCATACTTAGCAGTCTTTGAACAAGTTGTTTAGCAAATTAAGACCTTAGCTTTTTCATATGTAAATTAAGGAAGGTTAAACTAGATGACATCCAAGGTCACTTCCACCTTTTAAAACTGTAATTAAAGATCCCATGACAACACTACAAAGCATACAATTTTGCTTTATGCACTCAAAGCTGATAAACTACAAGATAAGCAGAGATGTGTGATGACCAAATAGTTATTGTCTATAATGTGGATTCACAATCTAACCTAGCAATAAAATTATGTTTATATGCTGATTTTACATAAAGAAGAATTTAAGACAGCTGTTGTTTGAAGAAGACAAAGGAAATAAATACCAGTTTTTCTCATTCCAACTAAAAATCAGCATAGCATAGGTAGGAAAGATTATAGTTGCTATAGGAAATCATGATTCTCAGAACTTACTAACTCACTAGAACTACTCACAATTTACTGGGGCTTTGGTTTTTTCCTGCAACAAAAAAATGTAAATAATTTTCTCTGTCTTCCCACCTTACAAAGATGTAAAAATCCATGTTTGATTGGAAATACCCAATAGAATGAGAGCTCCATGAGGGCAAGGAATGGCTTATAACAGTTGTCTTTGGATGCCAACACTTAGCACAGTGCTTGGTACATAGCCAGCTCCCTTAAAATACTGTTAAATGACTGAGGAAAAAAAATAAACCAAAACAAGATAATTCATATTAAAATACTTTAGGAGAAAGGAAATGTGAAAATTCCAATGATTAGTCACATTTCCCTTTGTCAACCTTTATGAGTCCAAAAATTCTTCGTCCGTTATTTTGAAATGATGAACTTCAGGAAAAGAAAGGGGGTGGTGGTAATTTCTGAAAAGATGAAAAGAAAGTTGGGGGGGAGGGATATGGAATGGGTACAGGCATAGGAAAAAGCAATCTATAAAGTAACCTAAATAAATATACTATTGATTTTCTGAGCTCTTGCCTCTGTTGTTTTCCTGATACTTAGAATAATACATTATCCTATTTACATTTAAATGTAAACTTTGACCTAGGAAATGACGGTACCTCCAGATGTCTGAATCATAAAGAAAATTTGTATTAAACTTCATTCTGCTTGCTAGACAAACAAAAATCCAGAGAAATTCAGAAAGGACTTGGGCTCAAGTCTCATTTCTACTGATACAAAAGAAACATTCTTTTGGAAGCAACCTACATGATCCATTCACCCAAAACTTCTCAGAATCAGTACTATAATCAGACATGGGGTGATGGCCTCCAACCCTGAAGCTTTGTAGTTCTAAACAACTGAGACCAGTGTAATAAGTGCATGGGAAAGTGGCTAGAAAAAGCAAAAGATCAAAGGAAGATCATGCAACTGAAGAGCTGCTTCTTCCCCAGGGTGCTAGCTTCACTTCCCCTCCCATGAGTTTATATTTTATGGCTTCTAGTTTATAGTTCTCAATGTATCACAAAAGATTTGAAACATCTGTGTTTCTCTGCTGTATTCAAAATACATTTATGCAGATAATTTGTTTCTGATACTAACATTAAAAAAAGTAAATTCTATATAATCTGTATTAAAAAAGGAGCACTGGATGGCAGATAATGTCAAATTAACAGAATTTTAAAATTTAAATATTCTTCAAAAGTGATTTTTGTGCACATCTTTGGCTATGTCTCTGATGTACTAGAAAATGATAATACCTGACAAAATAAGGAGACTAGGTTATAAAAGTCTGCTCAGTTTCTTCACTTTGCTCCTTTACTCAATTTCTCCAATTTTACACTTCATGCTAGAAATGAACTGCATCATCCCTTATAGTAATTGGGAGGGTTGGCTTCAGAGTTTTATTCTTGGGAAGCTTTTGGTTTTCTTCTTCCCTAGGGCAGGAGCATGTGTATTAACTTAAAAGGTCTTCTTTCTCCTTACATCAACAGAGTACTTAATTAAATGGAAGTGACAGTATCAATAATTTGAAAAATTTGCAATTCAGATAAGCCAGAGTTCACTTTGCTTTGTTCTTGGAATAACACATTTCACCAGGACATCTCCTAAGAATTTATAAACAAATAATGGACACTATTTCATATGAGCCAGACACTGAGGGCTCTAAAGGAAATCCATGTAGAACAACAGTTCTCAATGTATGGTTCAAATAGAGATTTCTAAGACCCTTCTTGAGGGTTCAAGAAGTCAAATTTATTTTCATAATAATATTAAGTCATCATTTGCCTATTAAAATATTCATCCCTTTTCCAACTACATATATGCATGAGGCCAAATTTTCTTCATATACTTAAAACAATATGCTGCACCACATTAAATTCCGAAACAAATATAAGACTTCAGTTTCTTTCATGAAGCCAAATATTAGAGATTGCCAAAACAATGTTACTTTTCACTAATTTTTTTTGTTTTGCTAAATATACTTTTCACTTAAAAATTTGTTTATATTAATATTAAAATGAATCAATAAATGATTTTGATTTAATTTCTAACATGGAAATATTAAGTGATGTAATTCATATTAAACAAAAACTTTTTGGGGTCCTCAATAATTTTTATGATGGAAACAGGGATCCACAATAATTTTAAGAATATAAAATAGTCCTGAAACCAAAAAGTTTGATATCTATTGATGTATTCAACCCCTTGATTTTACAGATAAGAAAACTGTATCAAATTATTTGATACACACACACACACACACACACACACACACAATATGTAAGTATGTAAGTGAGGCAATTGGAGAATTGGAGTTAAGTGACTTGCCCAAGGTCACAAAGATAATTTTTGTTAAATGTCTGAGGCTAGATTTGATGGAGGTCCTCTAGATTGAGAGATAGTGCTCTATCCACTGTGCCCTCTAGCTGCCTGTTAGTATTTCAGTAATTCATGCATCCTTAGAAGTTAAGCAAAGTTTCTGCATTTACACTATTGCAGGTCATCTTCTTTCATTGAAGGAAACTGACACATAGAGTGATAAAACTCTGAAATTAAATGCCATCCTCTAAATTCTCCTTGCCTCTCTAACAACCTCTCATGTTTCTGATACCAATTAAATGCTAACTCAAACCAAAATGTACAGGATGATTGTGCTCTGGGCATATCAAGCATGTAGAAGTAGTGCCTAACAAATACTTACTTATATTTAAATAATTTAACATTGCAGAAGATTCAAAAGGAAGTCTTTTGCACCTTCCATTACTAGAGACTTTTTTAATTCTGCAATTAACCTAGACCTTTTCTGAAATATTATCTTTGGATAATCTTTTTGGACTTTAATCTAATAATAATAATAATAATTCTTAGAATTTAAATTTAACACTATTTGCTTCAGATGTTACAGAATTCTATCTTAGGCATAAAAATGTCTCACCACTCAGCTGTAAACTCCTCCCTGCCCCTCTCTCTTTGCCTCCCTACCTATCCTGGGATTGAATTAACACCATCCTCCTTATTGTTCTTCAAACATTCTGGACTCTGGACATTTTCTTTCTTTTTTCTTCTTAATTTTTTTTAAACTTTATTTTTTCTCCAGTTACTTGTCAAGAAAATTTTAGCATTCATTTTTACAAGATTTTGAGTTCAAATTTTTTTTCTTCCTTCCCCTCCCCTCTTCTGAAAAAGGTTGTTTGATATATTTTATACATATGCTATCAGCTGAAATATATTTTCATATTAATTACTGTTGTGAAAGAAGAAATAGATCATAAGAAAAAAAAAACCATGAGAGAAAAAAAGTAAATAAAAAAAAACATGCTTCAATCTGCATTCTTAGTCTATCTTTATCAGGTTATGGATAGCATTTTTCTTCATGAGTCCTTTGTACTTGTCACTTGGATCATTGTGGCTAAAAAAAAGCTAAATCAATCATAGTTGATCATCACACAATATGGCTGATACTATAAAAACATTATATTTCCAATTTCTGCTCATTTCACTTTGTATAAATTTATAAAAGCCTCTCCAGGTTTTTCTAAAATCTTACTATTCATAATTTCTTATTGCACAATAATATTGCTTTACATTCATATATCACAATTTGTTCAGCCATTGCTCAATTTATGGTCATTTTCTCAATTTCCAATATTCTGCCACCATGAAAAGGGCTAAATATTTCTGTGCAAATAGATCTTTTCCCCTTCTTTATGATCTCTTGGGGATGCAGACCTAATGCTAAGTCAAAAAATATACATAGTTTGGTTGTCCTTTGGGCACAATTCCAAATTGCCCTCCAGAATGAGTGAATTGGTTCACAACTCCACCAACAATGTATTAGTGTTCCAATTTTCTCCATCCCCTCCAACTTTTATCGTTTTCTTCTTTTGTCTTATTGCCCAATCTGATCGGTTTGAGGTGTTATCTCATAGTTGTTTTAATATTTACATTTATCTAACTGAAAGTGATTTAGAGCAGGGCTTCTTAATCTTTTTCCACTCACAAGTCTTTTTCTTCTGAGAAAATTTTATGTGACCCCAGGTATTTAGGTATGTAAGATAGGTATACAAATCAAACAACTATGATAATAAATCATAAAGAAAATTTTAAAAACAATGATTTTACCATTTATTAAAGAGGAACACATTTACATACTGATGAGATGGATGTGCTTGTTTATTTTTACATAAAGAATTAAATCTTGGTGGAACATGTGATATTGTAGGATGCATCTTCAAAATTTTTCAGAGTTGATAGATATTTTGATTTTATAATCAGTGCTGAGAACACAGCTTTGCATAAATACATACTATTAAATGACAGAAGTATATTTAAGGTCATTTCAGAATTTGTTGGAAAATCTATCCTAATTCCAAGCCAAAATTAATTTAATGATTTTATAGGAAATTCAGTTTTCAAACTTATGTTGCTTGATAACTCAACAAATGCTTCTTGAACTTTTAATGGTAGATAACTGATTTTTTTTATTTCATTTGAATATGATTTGTGAACCTAACTTAGTTTTTTAGAAATCAAAATTTGAAGGGAATTATTTCTTTTTTTATTATTTTTTATTATTTATTAATTTTTTTATTAATTTTATAATTATAATTATAACTTTTTTTTGACAGTACATATGCATAGGTAATTTTTTTTTACAACATTATCCCTTGTACTCCCTTCTGTTCCGAATTTTTCCCCTCCTTCCCTCCACCCCTTCCCCTAGATGGCAGGCATTCCCATACATATTAAATATCTTATAGTATATCCTAAGTATAATATATATGTGCAGAACCGAATTTTGTTGTTGTTGTTGTTGCAAAGGAAGAATTGTATTCGGAAGGTAAAAATAATCTGGGAAGAAAAACAACAACAACAACAACAAAAATGCTCACAGTTTACACTCATTTCCCAGTGTTCCTTTTCTGGGTGTAGCTGATTCTGTTCATCATTGATCAATTAGAATTGGATTAGCTCTTCTCTATGTTGAAGATATCCACTTCCATCAGAATACATCCTCATACAGTATCATTGTTGAAGAGTATAATGATCTCCTAGTTCTGCTCGTTTCACTCAGCATCAATTGATGTAAGTCTCTCCAAGTCTCTCTGTATTCCTCCTGTTGGTCA
The DNA here is from genome assembly GCF_048593235.1 of Sminthopsis crassicaudata. NCBI lineage: Eukaryota > Metazoa > Chordata > Mammalia > Dasyuromorphia > Dasyuridae > Sminthopsis > Sminthopsis crassicaudata. The sequence continues at coordinate 496,559,953 of NC_133619.1, read as the reverse complement.
TTTCTTACAGAACAATAATATTCCATAATATTCATATACCATAATGTATCCAACCATTCTCCAATTGATGGACATCCATTCATTTTCCAGTTTCTAGCCATTACAAAAAGGGCTGCCACAAACATTTTGACACATACAGGTCCCTTTCCTGAAGGGAAGTATTTCTGAAACTGTGCTTCCAGGAAATTCAGATGATCAATTATAACTCTTATAATTAAGTCTTTGAGAAGATTATTTCCAATTATAAAATCATCTGTAGCTGTAAACATTTCTTTAAAAAAAATTTTCCAACCCTATTTTTCCTTATGTTAACATTTTTTAGTAAAATGTTCAATTTTATCTTTTAACATAAATATGTTGGGGGGCAGCTAGGTGGCGCAGTGGATAGAGCACCAGCCCTGAATTCAGGAGGACCAGAGTTCAAATATGATCTCAGACACTTAACAATTCCTAGCTGTGTGACCCTGGGCAAGTCACTTAATCCCAGCCTCAGGAAAAAACCCCATAAATATGTTACAGTTTTTTCCTGGAAGCAACATATTTAAAGCATTGAGTTTTTTGAAACTATCAGACAAATAACACAGTTTTTAAAGTGATAAGATATTTTGAAAAAAAATTTGAGAAAATCAGATTTCTACTCAGTCAAAAATATAACAACTTCATCTTTCAATTTCAGTAATTTTTAAATTTTGCTCTCTTGAGAATCACCTTAACCCTACATATAATAATAAGTTTTATAATCAGAATCTGTATCTTTACAAAAGTTTGAAAACAAAGACAATTAAGGGATGGCTTTTAATGAAATTAATGATTTTGATAGTATCATGAAGCACAACATCTAGCTCTGATGATTTTTTTTGGCTACTAGTGCCTCCCAATGGATCATGCAGTGAGTAAAAGTGATTTATTCATCTATACCAACTTTAATTTTTGTTATAAATCCAACATTCTCAACCATCATTGCTCCAGCACTTTTTGTACAAACTCTAAAGCAATTTGTCCACTGCAAACCTTCATTTATGAAAAATTCATCAACTTTAAGACATATGTTATATATAATATTTACACATATTAAATTACATATACCTTCCCCTCCAAAGGGCTTCCTTCATGAATATGTTTTATATAAAGTTAATATTTGTGTGATGCCTGAAACACCAGTTGTTTCATCTAACTTAATTGTAAACTTTGGATTGTCCTTAAGACTGGTAATAAGTTGCTGGAATTGGTCATGATTAATTTCAGAAATTTTTTTTTGGAAATAGTATCATTTGGTAAAGAAATTTTATTAATTTCATCCCCATACCTTTTCCCATGAATTATTTCTGAAGGTAACACTAGAACTTCGTTGTGTAAAGTTTTTTTTAATTTTTGGAATTAAACAAGAAGTTTCATAAGGTACAAGAAATATTTTGTTTAATTACATTGAACAATTACAATTACAATTAATTTTGACATTAACAATTTTCTCAATTGTTTTTCTTTATTTGAAGATTTTAAAAGTTATTCAAAATATTTCTTTTGGTTTATTGAAGTCCTATGTATGGTTGCTATTAAGATGTCCTTTTAGTTTGACTGGTGTTATATACTCCTAAGCCAAAATTTCATTGCAAATTAAGCAAAGAGATTTTTCTACACCATCAACATGATTGGAAATAAATACATATTGCAAAAATGATTCAGCATATTTTCTTTTTCTTGTCAATTTAGGTGTATTACATACAAACTGGTAGTGAAGCCTCTGCTACATTGTCATCAGATATCTTCTGTCTAAATTTAGCCACTTATCCATAATCAAAAAATATTTTTGTCTTAAGAATCAAATAAATATTGCTAGTAATTTCTAAAATAAATACTAGCTTTAGTTTAGGTTAATGCTTAATTTTAAAAATTGATGTTCACCAGAAAATAGTCTACCTTTCAGACCTGTGGAGGAGGAAGGAATTTATGACCAGAGGAGAACTAGAGATCATTATTGATCACAAAATAGAAGATTTTGATTACATCAAATTAAAAAGTTTCTGTACAAACAATACTAATGCAAACAAGATTAGAAGGGAAGTAACAAATTTGGAAAATATTTTTAAAGTTAAAGGTTCTGACAAAGGTCTCATTTCCAAAATATATAGAGAACTGACCCTAATTTATAAGAAATCAAACCATTCTCCAATTGATAAATGGTCAAAGGATATGAACAGACAATTCTCAGATGATGAAATTGAAACTATATCCACTCATATGAGTGTTCCAAATCACTACTGATAAGAGAAATGCAAATTAAAACAACTCTGAGATACCACTACACACCTGTCAGATTGGCTAAGATGACAGGAACAAATAATGATGAATGTTGGAGGGGATGTGGGAAAACTGGGACACTAATACATTGCTGGTGGAGTTGTGAAAGAATCCAGCCATTCTGGAGAGCAATTTGGAACTATGCCCAAAAAGTTATCAAACTGTGCATACCCTTTGACCCAGCAGTGCTACTACTGGGCTTATATCCCAAAGAGATCTTAAAGAAGGGAAAGGGACCTGTATGTGCCAAAAATGTTTGTGGCAGCCCTTTTTGTAGTGGCTAGAAACTGGAAGACGAATGGATGTCCATCAATTGGAGAATGGTTGGGTAAATTATGGTATATGAAGGTTATGGAATATTATTGCTCTGTAAGAAATGACCAGCAGGAGGAATACAGAGAGGCTTGGAGAGACTTACATCAACTGATGCTGAGTGAAATGAATAGAACCAGAAGATCACTGTACACTTCAATGCTGTATGAAGAGGTATTCTGATGGAAGTGGATATCTTCAACATAAAGAAGATCCAGCTCACTTCCAGTTGATCAATGATGGACAGAAATAACTACACCCAGAGAAGGAACACTGGGAAGTGAATGTAAATTGTTAGCACTACTGTCTATCTACCCAGGTTACTTATACCTTTGGAATCTAATACTTAATGTGCAACAAGAAAATGGTATTTACACACATATATTGTATCTAGGTTATATTGTAACACATGTAAAATGTATGGGATTGCCTGTCATGGGGGGAGGGAGTAGAGGGAGGGGGGGATAATTTGGAAAAAATGAATACTAGGGATAATGTTATTTTAAAAAATTGCTCATGCATATATACTGTGGAAAAAATTCTAAATAAAAAAATTGATGTTCACACATATACATTTATATTCATTTGATGCTATATTCTTTTGTAGATAAAAACAAAACAACAACAACAAAACTAGTAGCGCTGGCTAATGAATCTCTTAATCAGTCATTCAATCAGTAAATATTTACTAAGCACTCACTAGCGTCAGACATTGTGCCAAAATTAATCATGAATGTGATTTCCTAAACTAAAACTCTAAAGCTAGGTGGAGGTAAGCAATTTGTGTCTATTGCTACTGGGTTTTGTTGCTCACATAAAGAAATACCGATAATTATATGAGTTTATCCTATATTCTGTAACTTTGTTAAAGGTGTTAATTATTTCAAGTAATTTGTAGTTGAAACTCTATGGTTTTCTAAGTATTGCATCATATCATCTGCAAATAGTCATAATTGGACATTCTCAATGTCCTTTCCCAAGCCTGGAATTCTCTCTCTACTCATCTCCACCTCCTAGTTTCCTTCAAATCTCATCTAAAATCCCATCGTCTACTGATGATTTTCTTTATCCTCTTTACAAGCAGTGCTTTCCCTCTATTAATTATCCCTCAATGAATTTTGTATATATCGTGTGTGTGTGTGTGTGTGTGTGTGTGTGTGTTTGTATTGTGTATGTAAAGTCTATAAGTAGTTATTTGTAGGTTGTCTCTCCATAAGAGCAGGGATTGTCTTACCTTTATCCCCAGTATATGACACAATATCTGATGCTAGTAGGTGCTTAATAAATGTTTACTGGTTGAATGACTGATTAAGAGATTCATCAACCAGGGCTATTAGTTTTGTTGTTGTTTTGTTTTTATCTATAAAAGAATATAGCATCAAAAAGACATTGATAACAAAGAAACCCTCTGTCCCAAGACATTAAGATGTCCAAGACTGGGTTATAATGCCCTGTCATTTCACATGGTATTCCCTTATTCAAGATTTTGATTAACTGATAATCCAATTTCATCTCACAATTAATCACTTTTCTCACAAAGTAACCCCACTGATTCCTATACTCTGCACCTATCCTTTGCTATATTTTTGTAGGGACATTACCCTGTCCCATTAGCATTTTTCCCACAGAAGAGAAAAACAAAGCAAATCCTACTGATCTTTTTTCATGAACAGCTAAAAAAAAACCTCTTTTTTTTTTTTTGGCTAAAGGAAAAAGATACTCTTCTGGAAGTTAACTCAGCATCTAATAGAGGCAGAGTTTATCATCATTAGCCATTCTGCCTGCATCACAGAATGAAAAAAGATATTAATTGGAAGGGACCTCCTCAGACATTTAAACCAATACATATATGAAAGGAATCTTTACTAAATTACAAACAATGAGTAATCATCCTTCTTCTTCCTGAAGACCTCTAAAGAAGGGGAATTCATCACATCTCAAAGTAGCCTTCTCAGAGCTTTGTTAAGAAGCTTTTCCTGACATCAACCTGAAATTTGTCTTTTTGCAAATTCCACCCCTTATTCCTTGTTTCTCCCTCTGGGAGCATGAGAAGAATTCATAACCCTCTTCCATGTGACAGCCCCTTAGAATACTTAAAGACAGTTATCATGTGCCCTCCTGAGTTGTCTCTTCTCCAGGCTAAATACAAACTATGCATTCCTCATATTATATGGACAAAAAGGCCCTTTACTAACCTTGCTACCTTCTTCTGGATACTCTTTAGCTGTTGGGGGTTTTGCCACACCACTTGTTGCAGTCTCACTGGAAACCGAAAGTTTCTTACCGCATGCTTCTAGCTTCCACCAGCCTTTGGACGTCTCCGGCCCCGCTCCGGAGACAGGAGCGGGGAATAAGCAAACAGAGAGCCAACATGTAGCAGAGCTGTTCTTTATTGTCTGCTCCCCAAAATGTCTCCCCGAGCCGTTGCTGTTCCCTACTTTTATACAGAATCTTCTTGGACCCTCCCCGATTCCTCCCTTCGTGGGCGGGGCCAGCTCCTTTAGCAATGCCTAGCCGTTTTTCTCCTTATATGGCCAGGCAACTCATAGTTCCACGCATCTACTAACACGTAGCTCTATTAGTCAACCAGGAACCACATCCTGGAGATAACTGACATTAGGGCGGCTCCCTTCCGCACAGGGGGATCAGTTCCAGGCCCATTACAATTCCCCCTTTTTGTTTAATATGAGGGTAGTGGTTCAAAATTCAAGATCTTTGTCTTACGGCTAACACAGCTCGGAGTGACAAAGGCGAAGACAAAGCACCAAGAATGACAGTATCAACAATATATGACAAGCAGAGCACCAAGAGTGGTAATATCAAAAGGTAATATCAAAAGATCAAAAATATATGACAATAAACTCATTGACCAGCGGTCGGTTACATTTAGCTAATCAGTATTTTTCTTAAACCTAAATCAGAGAATTAAGCATAAAATTCTAGATGAGTCTGACAAAAACAAAATACATCAAAGAATCACCTCCTTATTCATTTCAGCTATTCCTCTCAATGCACCTCAAGATAGCAATAGTTTCTTTAACTAAAACATGACTCGTCAAATTTATAAGAATCCAAGTCCTTTTCCCAATTGATAAATGGTCAAAGAATATGAACAGACAATTTCCAGATGAAGAAACTAAAATCATCTATAGTCATATGAAAAAAAAAATGCTTTAAATCACTATTGATTAAAGAAATGCAAATTAAAACAACTCTAAGGTGCCACTTCACACCTATCAGATTGGCCAAGATGACAGGAAAAGATAATGATAAATGTTGGGGGGGATGTGGGAAAACTGGGACACTAATGCATTATTGATAGAGTTGCAAACTGATCCAACTATTCTGAAGAGCAATTTAGAACTGTGCCCAAAAGGATTATCAAACTGTACATATCCTTTGATCCTGCAGTTTCATTAGTGGGTTTTTAGTGATCATAAAATATTATAGAGATCATAAAAGAGGGGAAAAGATCCACATGTGCAAAAATGTTTGTAGCAGCTTATGTTGTGGTGACAAGGAATTGAGTATATGTCCATCCATCAGTTGGGGAATGGTTGAATAAGTTGAATAAGCAGGCTGATTTCAGAAAAGCGTAGAAAGACTGACATGAACTTACATGATGAATGAAGCAAAGAAAACCAGTTGAACACTGTACATAGTAACAACAAGATTATGTAATGATCAACTATAGCTCTTCTCAGTAATACAGTGTTCCAAAACAATTCCAATAGGCTTAGAATGGAAAATACTATCTGCATTCAGAGAGAACTATGGAGACTGAATGCAGATTGAAACGTACTGTTTTCACCTCTTTTTTTGGTTGTTTGCTCTTTCTTTCTCACACTTTTTCCCTTTTGTTCTAATTTTTTTTCATAATATGACAAATATGGAAATATGTTTTAAATTATTGTACATGTACAACCTATATTAGATTGTTATTTTGGGAAGAGGGAAGTAAGAGAGGGAAGGAGAAAAATTTTTAAATTCAAAATCTTACAAAAATGAATGTTACTATCTTTACAAGTAGTTGAAATAAAATATTATTGAGAAAAAAAGAAATATATGACTCAATGAGCTTGCAGCAAACTTTCTAATTATGCTTTCCCCATCTTATCCTGGTGGAGCTGATTTTTATGGCCAAGTGTATGATTCTACATTTGTTCCTATTAAACTCCACCTTATTAGATTTCTTCCACTGCTCATGGCTGTCAAGATCTGCATTTATTGATCTCTCTTTATTGTGGTTATATTGTGCTGTTAGAAGTTGTATAGAAATCATTGGTACTTCTTGTCTTCCAAATTCTTTTTTTTTTAACTTTCAATGTTTTTTTTTAACTTTTAAAAAATATGTTAAATTCAATATATGTATGCATATTTATATTAGCATGCTGCACAAGAAAAATCAGATCAAAAAGGGAAAAAATGAGAAAGAAAACAAAATGCAAGCAAACAACAACAAAAAGTAAAAATGCTATATTGTGATCCACACTCAGTTGTCACAGTCCTCTCTTTGGGTGCAAATGACTCTCTTTATCACAGATCATTAGAACTGGCCTGAATCATCTCATTGTTGGAAAGAGCCACATCCATCAGAATTCATCATCATATAATCTTGTTATTTCTGTGTAGAATGATCTCCTGGTTCTGCTCATCTCACTCAGCATCAGTTCTTGTAAATCCTCTCCAGGCCTCTCTAAAATTATCCTACTGATCATTTCTTGCCTTCCAAATTCTTACAGTCTAAGATGGATAATACCAATACACCAAATATTAAATTAATAAACATAAAATAAGTATAAGTATTATAGGTCCATAAATTAAACATAAAAATAAATAATGTACTTATGTAATATAAAAGTAACAGTTGCTTCTGTTATTCCCCCAACAAAATAAAAGAAATAAAATGTTACATCAAGTTGAGCAGATTGTATTTTTCTGCTGGGAATGGTGTCAGGAGGAAGAAGTGAAAAGGTCACACATGGCTAAGGGGAACAAAGGCAGAGTCTTACATAACCAGCTGTCGGCTGGTGCATGATGTCTAAACTTGGACTTTAGGCATGAAGTAACTTTATTCTTACTAATAAGTTACACATGCCAAATAGCTCTCTTAGAAGTCTTTGTCAGTAATTCAAAAATGACTGAAATAGCCTCAGCAGCCTGCAAAGGCAGAAACCAAACTAGTTGACTTGAGAGTAAAAGTAACAGAGCAAAATTGGGCATTTGCCTATGGGGTAGGTTTCACTTTTTACACTTTTCCAGATGAAGGAGAGAAAGAGAGAGAGGTAGTAGCCTGTTGCTACTTGGAACACTGCCTGGTGGCTTGGTACCATGGGAATTTCTTTGGCTTGCTTCATTACGAACATGGAAACTTACACAGTTTACTGAATTATAGGATTTAGAGTAGGAGACCTCCAAGATTGAATTCCTTGAGCCAGAATTTGGGCATATATCTTGCTCATGTAATATAAACTCATGTATTATATAAAAAGAACAATTTTATTTTATATTTTCATTCTTTCAATAAACATTAAGATTCATTTAAGTTTAATAATCCATTAATTAATTTTAAAAATTACTCCTATACTGTATGTCTTGATAGACATTGTTACTGTGGCCAAAATATTATCACTTGGTGATGCAACCTCTTCTGATAAATCTTTATAAACTTTTTTAGGAAAATTTTGAAATGACAGATATATAGAATAGGATTGTAAAAACCAGGAAGAAGTTTTATGCATTATATATCTTTAGATACTATGCATATATATATGAGGTTTCCCAAAAGGCTTAGTGCCAAAAGGCTTAATTCAGTTTAAAGTTTTAATAGCTAAATAATTTAAGTGGATCTGCATTCTCAAGTATTCAAATATTCCCTCAAGTCATGCAGATTACATCCCATCCATGTATTCCACAAGTTTCCATTGGTACCCAGGTTCTACTGGTTCAGTGTCAAGAAGATGCACTTAATGGAGTATTTTTAATATATATATTTTATATAATATAAATATGTATAATAATTTTAATATAAAATTGATATGATATAATTTTTTAGACTCTGATGCCCAAAAGTAATCTTTTTACTAACCACTATTTGGTGCTTAAAATTTCCCCTTTAGAATTGCATGTCTTTAACTTAAAGCTGTTTATTCTTGTGAAAGTATGAATGAACTTTGAGTGGTAACTCAATCATTCTGAAGTGACAATGAAAGAGTAGCAGGAAAGGAATGGAAGATGCAAAGTAAGAATCTTGTCTTTAGACTGTCTACAAACAATTATGTAGTTATTAGTGTTCTAAATGGAGGATTCTTGTTCAGTTATCAATAAGTGGACGTACTTCTTGGAGCAAAAGAATCATATGAATCTTGACGTACTCATAATAGGCAAAGTCAAATGACAAAAACTAAATTCTCCTTGAAAATTTAATAAAGGATAGGTAGAGCTGGTTTTATTATCTTTCCAAAGGCAATAAGAAACATTATATTATGGGAAACTTGATTATCTTCACTCATGATGAACTTTTGTAAAAAAGATAACCATGAAAAAAATTACAGGTTTTTGTGCCTATGTCTGATGCAAAAAATGAAGCAATAAAGGAATTTTGCTAATTATTGACCCTCCAAATTCAATAATATACTTATTGAAATAAGTATACTTCAATACTCAAAGAGTTCAATGCAAAGATGATGATAAATGAAGAGGGCTAAAAATTGTGGAAAGTAAAAGACAAGTGGAAGTAAAAGACAAGAAAGATCAAAGTTAGCCAACTGTACACAAGCCTACACCTATTACTGTAGATATTTTTACTGAAAAGTGAAACAAGAAACCCTAGACATAACAAATATCTTCCCCAAAATGGAATTTATTTTATTTTTAACAGGCATGAAATGATTGATTACTACTATATATAGGGTGATGGATTTGTAGTCAGGAAAACTTGAGTTCAAATCTCCTCTCAGATACTTACCAGCTGTTTTTATTCTGAACAAAGCACAACTTTCCTAAGCCTCAATTTTATCATCTACATAGTAAGCTATTTTTGGGCAAAGAATACCTTTTACTTCTTTTTTGTATCCAAAGCACTTAGCACAGTGCCCAGCCACTTAATTAGTGTTTATTGATTGATAAGCTACAAAATGGAGATAATGAGAGAAGATATGTAAAGCAATTTGCAAACTCTAAAGTGACAAATAAATATTTGGCATGCTGCTCCTGCTGGGTGAGTCATTTACTAATTAGCAATCTGTGAAGATACCAAACTTTTAGAATAAAAGAAGAAAAATGAGATAATGTGGCTCACAATTGAGGCAACTACAATTTAAATAAGTTATTGATATCCCCCAAATGGTAAATAGACCAAAGAACAACCTACTAAAGAATATCACTATTTCTGGAAAAAAAATATAACTGACATAAATAATTGTCACAATGAAGAGACCAAACAAATCTAAAAACTTCCTCTGAAAATGATCTGTTTTTATGAAGCAAAGAGATATAGTATCCATAGGCAACAAATGCAAATTCATTTTTAAAGTCTTACAAAAAAGGATGGTGGAATTTTATTAGCTTCATAAAACAATGAAAAGCAAGTTTACAGAAATTATAGTGAAGAACTCAATTAGGCAAAATCATCCCAAGAGCACGTAGGAATAATGATGAAGAGGATGAAAAATGGAAACTGTCAATATTTACATAAGACATTCTTTTCAGTGGCATTCCCACATTTGGCCTCTTAGCATCATAGTTTCTTAAGTGTTAATGTGAAAATATAGAAAGGATAGTAAAGAAAATAAAGCTTTTTATCATTATTGTTATTATTAAGTGTTTCCTTTCCCCTTTTATATAGTTTTATATTTAGATTGGAGGGAAAGTGGGAGAAAGATAAATGAATACTTAAAAATTAATTTAAAAAAAAAAGGAATGCTTGGAAAAGCTAACAGACAAAATCAGATATAACAAGAAAAGATCTACCTTAGAGATGTTTATTTTTAGGATACTAAGGAATACATTTAAAGACATCTGAAAGGAATAAGAATATAAGAAGTTTGGAAAAAATCATGGATCTTTTTTATTTACTTCAAAATATCATTACTAACACATATACCTAATTTCCAATTCCTATAAAAGTCTATGAGAATAATCAGCACAGATCTTGAGAATATCTTGATGAATATTTGAAAAAGCAAGGAATAAAATATTAAGACATATATTCACAAAAGTATCATGGATACAGAAAATAAAGGAAGCATGCATTTAAGTGATTACTAAGTGTCATTAACTGTGCTATCTTCACAACAGTAAATGCTAATGTTATCCCTATGTTATAGCTGAAGAAATAGAAACAAAGGCAAAATGACTTGCCCAGGATCACACAATTAGTAAATATGTAAGGCTGGATTTGGTTAAGGCAGGTCTTCCTAATTCCAAGCCTAGTATTCTATATACTGAGAGACCTTGCTGCTACAAATACAGCACTAAATTGAGACTAGAGAAGAATTAATAAAACTCCAGATGTTTGTGAATGACATAATAAGTAAACACTACTCAGATTCCTAAATGTAATAATTATTTTTCAGAGTCTGGTCTATCTACATGGTAAAAACTAGACAGATTAAGAATTATATTGCCCATATTATGAGATGCTATTGGATGGATAACATATGGAACTTGTCCATCTTACTATGTATTACAGAAAACACAAATGAACAACGAGGCCCAAAAGTGAATGGGAGTAGCAGAAAACAATAGATTGCCTCTGGGAAATGACAATTTTAATGATTATTAAGAGTGCTACCAATGTATTAAGCCTCTCAGAGCTGAGGGTCACTAAGATACCTAAGGGGACACAAATTCAAATAAAAAAAACGGAGCAGGTTAATATTCCTGACAATCAGCAATGGAATTGGGTCTGTAAGTGGCCACTTTATTTCCAGATGGGGAAGATGGGCAAACTCAGTCTCAAAACAAAGAAACAAAAATAATGTGGTGCCCATGTACATGGCTAAATAGAGTAAAGGGCAAGGGAAAAAGTATTTATATAAAACCTATTGTGTAACAAGTATTACACTAAGTGTTTTAGAAATATTTTTACTTATATGCTTTATGAGAATATTTTGATCTTCATAATTCCTATTTTATAGCTGAAGAAATTGAGGCAGAGGTTAAATAACTTGCCCAAGATCACATAGCTAGTCTGTATCTGAGTCTGGATTTGAATTCAGGTCTTCCTGACTCCAGAACTAGCACTTTTGCAGAAGCAGGCGATCATTATACATTTCAACAATGATACTGTATGAAGATGTATTCTGATTGAAGTGGATATCTTCAACATAGAAAAGATCTAATTCAGTTCCAGTTGATCAATGATGGACAGAAACATCTACACCCAGAGAAGGAACACTGGGAATTGAGTGTAAACTGTTTGCACTATTGTCTTTCTACCCAGGTTACTTTTACCTTCGGAATCCAATTCTTAGCATGCAACAAGAAATTTGGTTTTACACACATATATTGTATCTAGGATATACTGTAACATATTTAACATGTATGGGATTGCCTGTCATCTAGGGGAGAGAGTAGAGGGAGGGAGGGAGGGGAAAATTTGGAAAAGAAGTGAATACAAGGGATAATGTTGTAAAAAAAAAAATTACCCATGCATATGTACTGTCAAAAAAATTATAATTATAAAATTAATTTAAAAAAAAAAGAACTAGCACTTTTTCCAAGCACCTTGAAAAATTTTATCAGGTTAATTTTGTTCAATGACCTGTTTATTCATATAAAACAAGGAACAAAATAAAGCCATTTTCTCCTTTTAGTAGAGGGTATCTAATAAAGGATTTGAATAGATAAAGGATTCCCTATGGATGGTAAGATCCTTCAGATGTTTCTGTTATATTATGACATTTATACTGATTGCATCAAGCCCTGAAATATTGAAGAATATCTTAAAATGAGATTCATAATCATGTAACAGACTATAATGAGCCTCATGGGAAAAAGGACAAAGAAGGTCTATTGTACAAACTTTGACATATAATTGGATAAACAGTGTATAGAGATGGTACATCAGTACTTAGCCCAATACCTCATGCGAGCTTGCTCCAGAATTGAACAAAGGATGCAAAACAGGGTTGATTATTGTTGGGAAATTACATGGTACTCTCAATAATCCCAAGTTTCTCTCCAAAACAAAGGTCAATCTTTTAAAGATCAATATTCTTCCAGGGATAACAAATGGCTGCAAGTAATGGAACATGACAGCCTCCAGAAATTTAAGTTACAGGTCACCTAATGAATAGTGCACTGAAATATGAGATCATAGATTTGAGTTGGAAGCTCATGATGAAGCATGTTATTTTTCACTTTATTTATTCTTGCAACATGGCTAATACAGAAATATGCTTTGCATGATTTCACACATATAATGGCTATCATATTGCTTTAATTGGTAGAAAAGAGGCTTAAAGGATAAAAAGAATTTGGAACTTAAAAATTTTAAATGATAGATAAATGATAATATATTTATTTATCTAAATAAATAGATAGATAGATAATTGAATAACATTACTAGCATATGACCTCAGTATGTTTAACAATCAGCTCACAAAATTCTTAATTCCTGAACATTTTGCAAATGAGCAGTGGCCAGAGGCTCTAGCATACCATTGGCTAAGAGGTTCCTCTGGGTCATCTAGTCCAATCTTCTTGTTTTACACATTTGAGAATGTTCTATGAGAAATAAAGGTAAACTGAGGCACAAAGTTCCAAGTATGATCAACTTATTAGCAAAGCACAAATACCAATAATTGGGTCAATGGCTCCTCAGTAGCCAAAGGCAAACTGAGGAGTTTATAGAGAGTATTTCTAAGTCAATAAAGAGAAAATACATTCATGAGATTAATACATATTCATATTATTAATGGTGGTGTTTACAGGAAAAGGGAAGTATGACTAATGCATTGTTGATGGAATTGTGAAATGATCCAACCATTCTGAAGAGCAGTTTGGAATTATGACTAGAGGGCTATAAAGCTGTGCATATCCTTTGACCCAGCTGTGTCTTTACTGGGTCTATATCCCAAAGAGATCATAAAAGAGGGGGAAATGTCCAAAAATATTCATAGCAGTCCTTTTTATAGTGGCAAGGAACTGGAAATTGAATGGATGCCCATCAATTGGAGAATGGCTAAATAAGTTATGGGATATGACTATAATGGAATATTATTGCTCTATAAACAGGTTCATTTTCTTTTTTTAATAGTTTTTATTTACCAGATATATACTTATATTAATATAGTTATACTTATAATATACTTATATTAATGTATTTAGTAATATGTGGTTATAATGTATATTATTATATGCTAGTGGTATATAAATGTATGCTCTATATAAATAAATATTTATTATTACATATAATATGTAATTTACTTGCTTATATGAGAGGGGTAATTATATGAATGTTCTACATATAAGTATGTATGCATGGGTAATTTTACAACATTGATAATTGCCAAACCTCCTTCCCCCCCAAAATGGCAGGTTGACTAATACATGTTCAATATGTTAAAGTTTAAATTAAATACAATATATGTATATATATGCAGTAACAACAAGATTATGTGATGATCAACTGTGAAAGTTGGCTCTTTTCAACAATGAGGTGATTCAAGGCAATTTCAATAGACTTGTGATAGAAAAAGCCATCCAGAGGGAGAAATATGGTTATCGAATGTGAATCAAAGCATAGTATTTTTACCTTTGTTGTTGTTGTTTCTTTGTTTCTTTTTTTTCTTTCTTTCTTGTGTTTTTTTCTCTTTTGATCTGATTTTTCTTGGACAATATGGATGAATATGGAAATATGTTTAGAAGAATTGCACATAATCTATATCAGATTGCTTTGCTGTCTTGGGAAGAAAGAAGGGGAAGAGAAGGAGAAAATTTGGAACACAAGGTTTTGTAAAGGTAAATGTTGAAAACTATCTTTGCATATATTTGGAGAAATAAAATATTACTGGGATAAAAGGAAGTATGCCAAGAATAAGGAAATTGGTTGTAAAATTTACCTTGGGGGTGACTTATAATAAACCAGTGACTGTTGTTGTTCAGTCATGTCAGTCACGCCTGACTCTTCATGACCACATTGGCATTTTCTTGGAAGAAATACTGAAGTGGTTTGCCACTTCCTTCTCCAGCTCATTTTATAGATCAGGAAATAACTAGCAATTTTCTGCAGTTCGATTTGAACTCAGGTCTTCTTGACTCCAAGCCTGGTGCTAGATTCACATCACCTAGCTGCCCTAAATCACTAATAGATCATTAATAAGAAACTTACAACAAACTAACAGAAATCATATGATTATCTCAAAAGATGCAGAAAAAGTATTTGACAAAATCCAATACCCATTTCTATTCAAAACACTAGAGAGTATAATAATTAATGCAGTTTTCCTCAAAATGATCAATAACATTGCTCTAAAACCATCAGCAAGTATCGTATATAAGTGGGGATAAAATAGAATAATTCCCAGTAATATCAGGAATGAAACAAAGTTGCCCCCTATCACCATTACTATTCAATATTGTATTAGAAATGTTAAATTGAGTAATAAGAGAATAAAAATAAATTAAAGGAATTAGAATAGGCATACTTAGAGAATCAACTAAAAAAATACTAGAAACAGTTCACAGCTTTAGTAAAGCTGCAGGATACAAAATAAATCCACATAAATCATTAGCATTTCTATGTTTACCAACATAGTCCAACAGCTAGAGATATAAAAGAGAAAATCCATTTTTTAAAAAACTGTACATAATATAAAATATTTGGGAATTTATTTGCCAAAACAAATATATGGATACAATTACAAAACACTTTGCACACAAATCAAGTCAGATGTATTCAATTGGAAGAATATCAAGTGCTCATGGGTAGGAAGAGCTAATATAATAAAAATGACAATTCTACCTAAATTAATCTACTCATTCAGTACCATACCAATCAAAATCCCAAGAAATTATTTTACAGAGCTAGAAAAAATAATTACAAAGTTCATCTGGAAGAACTGGTCATCTGTTCATCTGGCCAAGAATTTCAAGGAATTAATGAAAAAATGCAAATTAAGATGGCCTAGCTGTACCAGACCTAAAACTATATTATAAAGCAACAATCATCAAAATCATTTGGTACTGGCTAAGAAATAAGAGTAATTGACCTATGAAATAGATTAGTTTTGGGGCAGCTAGATAGCACAGTAGATAGAGTACCAGCCCTGAAGTCAGGAGGACCTAAGTTCAAATCCAGCCTCAGACATTTAATATTTTCTAGCTGTGTGACCCTGGGCAAGTCACTTAACCCCAATTGCCTCAGCCAAAAAAAAAAAAATTAGATTCACAAGACATAATAGTCATTGACTACAGTAATCTAGTGTTTGATAAATTGAAAGACTCCAGCTTCTGGGATAAGAACTCACTATCTGACAAAAATTGCTGGGAAAACTAGAAATTAGTATGGCAGAAACTAGGCATTGACCCACACCTAACACCCAATACCAAGAAAAGGTCAAAATCAATTAATGATTTAAACTTAAAGAGTGATACTATTAGCAAATTACAAGAACAGAGGATAGTCTCCCTCTCAGATCTATGGAGAAGGAATGAATTTGTGGCCAAAGAAGAACTATAATACATTATGGAATGCAAAATGGATAATTTTGATTATACTAAGTTAAAAAGTTTTTTGTACAAACAAAACCAGTGCAGATAAGATTAGAAAGGAAACTGGGGAAAAAAAAATTTTTACATCCAAGAATTCTGATAAAGGCCTCATTTCTAAAATATATAAAGAATTGACTCAAACTTATGAGAATACAAGCCATTCTCTAGTTGATAAATGGTCATAGACAATTTTCAAATTAAAAAATTAAAACATTTCTAGTAATATGAAAAAATGCTCTAAATCACTTATTGATTATAGAAATGCAAATAAAGACAAATCTGAAGTACCACTTCATACCTCTAAGATTGGTTAGGATGACGGAAAAAGATAATGATGACTATTGGAGAGGATGGGGAAAAACTGGGGTACTAATACATTGTTGGTGGAGTTGTGAACTAATTCAACCATTCTGGAGAGCAATTTGGAACTATACCCAAAGGCATACTCTTCTGTGCATAATCTTTGATCCAGCAGTTTCTCTATTGGGCCTGTATTTCAAAGAGATCACAAAAAAGGGAAAAAGTCTCACATGTGCAAAAATGTTTGTGGCAGCCCTTTTTGTAGTGACAAGAAACTGGAAACTAAGTGGATACCCATCAGAGAAATGGCTGAATAAGTTATGGCTTATGAATGTTATGGAATATTATTGTTCTGTAAGAAATAATCAGCAAGATGATTTCAGAGAGGCCTGGAGAGACTTACATGAACTGATGCTGAGTGAAATGAGCAGGACCAGGAGATCATTGTAAGAGGCAACAAGAAGATTATACAGTAATCAATTCTGATAGACGTGGCTCTTTTCAATAGCAAGGTAATTCATTTCCAATGGTCTTGTGATAGAGCCATCTGCATCCAGAGAGACTGTAGGGACTAAGTATGGATCACAACATAGTATTTTCATCTTTTGTTGTTGTTTGCTTGCATTTTGTTTTCTTTCTCAGTTTTTTTTTTCTTTTTGATCTGGTTTTTCTTGTGCAGCATGATAAATGTGGAAATATTTAGAGAAGAATTACACATTTAACAGATATTAGATTACTTGTCATCTAGGGGAGGGGATGGAGGAAGGGAAGGAGAAAAAAATTGGAACACAAAGTTTTGCAAAGGTGAATGTTGAAGACTCTATGCATGTGTTTTGAAAAGAAAAAACTTAATAATGCAGATTAAACTTAAAAGTGAGTCATGTATAAATTTCCCCATCTCCTTTCTCTAGAGAACAGATGTGAAATATTTGCTAGCGTAGCAATGATTGGAAGGATTCTTTAAGATCATCCATTCTGAATCTTTCACTTTTTTGGTCTTATTATGCAGTTATTTTTTACTTGTGATGACTCTTTATGACATCTTTTAGGGTTTTCTTGGTAGAGGTACTGTCATGGTTTGCCATTTCCTTCTTTGGCTTATTTTACAGATGAGGAAACTAAGGCAAACAAGTCACTTGTCCAGTGTTTCAATTAGTAAGCATCTGAGGTCAGATTTGAATTCAGGAAGATGAATTTTCCTTACTTCAGGCCCAGTACTCTCTCTACTATGCCATGTGGCTGCCCATTTTTTACTTTACAGATGTGTAAAACTAAATTGGTTAGGTGACTTGTCCAAAGTCACACAAGGAGTAACAGCACCTGTATTCTAACTCAAGTATTATGACTTTAAATCCAGAAGGATCATATCTTAATTATTAAAACCTTTTCCATTCACCTTAAAAAGTTATTTATATAACCAATAGCTATTTTTTTTAGAAATGATTAAAAACTCTGAAAGGACCAGAGCTCAGCTAATTTTGTCAAATGCCAGCAGGGGTTCTCAAACTATGGCCTGTGGGCCAGATGCGGCCCCCTGGGTTATGGCAAATGGGCTGAGGGGTGGAGACAGAGGGTGAGTTTTTGTTTTTACTGTAGTCCAGCCCTCCATCAGTCTGAGGGACAGTGAACTGGCCCCCTATTTAAAAAGTTTGGGGACCACTGGAATAGGTTCACTCAAGTTTGTTCTCTTGCCAGAGGCTCATTCAGTTCTCATTCTCCTTCCCTAGTTACCTAATCCAAATATCCTCTCATTTTCTCCCCAAATTTCTTATTCTTTGTTGTTGTATTTGTTTGGTCTTCTGTCAACTTCTTTCTGTGTACTTAATAAGGCAATTTGCCTGAGATGTCTACCTTCATTGCTGCATAGTAACTAAAATTTGTTTTAAATATTAAGAGGCCTGATTTTTTTTTTCTTCCTCTTGCTTGGCAATATATTTTTCTAGCCTGCCTTCTCTGAGCCTATGACTGTGAGGGAAAGGGCCTTGAAATTCAAGTCTGGGCACTGTCATTTCCATAAATGAGGATAGAGTAAACTTGTTCTTAGAAGGAGATTCACTTAGTCAAAGTTATCTAAGCTCCCTAATCACACAGGTCATGATGACTGAGTTGTATGATCAAAGAATATTGCATATTTTGTGAAATCTCTAATATAGCAGGTGATGAAACATCTTTTGATTAAGATGCAATATGTGTATATAAGAGAGAAGAAGACATAAGTTATTTCTAATTAGATTTCTAAACTATTATCAGTGAGGGGTCAAGGGATAGGAAGTAATAAAGAAAAATTATAATGGTAAAAGATAAAACATACTAAACTTTAAGGTTTGCAATGCTCTTTCTGTGCACTGTCTCATTTGACTCTCATAACAAACAATCCTATAGAATGTGCTATTTTCATCTGCATTTTCAGATGGGGAAACTGAGGAAGAGAGGTTAAGTGATTGGTCCAGAGTCATGTTACTAGGAAGTTTCTAATGTGGGATTTGAATCTATCTCTTCTAACTCCAACCATTCATTGCTACAACTATTAAAAGTCTGCTTCCATTATATTTGTTTGGTAGCCTTTGGAAGATTATTACATGGTTTTATTCTTCCTTTTTTTCAACTGTCCTGCAAAAATAATCATGCTTTCCATCTCTTTAATGTAACTTGTAATTCAAGGCCACTGATAATAGGGCTAACTTGAAGAGAACCATTCTACCTTTTTGGCCTAGTGCTCCTCCACCTTAAACTGTTACCAGAATATCTCTTTAAATATTCAGGGGCATAGCATGTGTTTAAGTTTCCCCAAATATGAATAAATGGGGTCCATAGGTTCTAAATCAGAATTCAAGATACAGAGTATTGGATATGTGATAGCCTTTATTTTGCCTCAGGAAAAAAGTGTATAAATTATAAAGAGCTTACAGTAGTCCATTAATATACAAGCAGCATAAAACTCCTACCTAAAAGAGAACTGAGCTTCTTCTTATTGGAACAACCCTTTTAATATTTCAGAGTCCCTCTTTCCCAAGAATCCCTACACAGTCCCTCTAAATTCACAGTACCATTCTGTGACTTAAATTACCAGAGAAAGGTAAACATACTTTGGGAGTTGCTGAACAAGCAGTCCCCTACCATTCACTATCCAGGTAACTCACTGATTTTGCTATTTGAGTAAGATGTGGCACAGGATTTCCATGCATAATTCCCTTCTTTTTCAAAGGAGCATGCTACCTTAGAAGCTAATCAATAAGCAAAAGTTTATTATTTTCTTTTCTTTCCAGTCACATATAACATTTTTTAACATTCATTATTAAAATTTTGATTTCCAAATTTTCTCCCACCATCCTTGAGAAAGCAGGCAATTTGATACATATTATAAATTTGCAATAATTAAAACCTATTTCCATATTAGCCATGTTGCAAAATAAAGCCCAGGCCTCCCCCCCAAAAAAAGATAATTTCAAAAAAGTATGTTTTGATATGCATTCAAACTCTATCAGTTCTTTATCTGGAGGTAGATACTATTTTTCATCATAGATTCTTCAGAATTGTCTTTGATCATTGTATTGCTAAGTAGCTAAGTCATTTGCAGTTGACAATCATACAATATTGCTGTCACTGTGTACAATGTTCTCTTGCTTCTGATCACCTCAGTTTTCAACAAGTATTTACGAAACATCTACGCTGGGTTAAGCTCTATGATAGGTCCTGGGGATATAAATATAAAGAATGAAACAATTCCTTTTCTTAAGGAATTTACATTCTGCTGAAGGAAATAAGTATATATAAAATGTAGTCAGCATATATATAAAACTAAGTTTAAAAATATATACAAAATAGTTTGGGTAGAAGGGTACTAGCATTTGAGAGTATCAGGAAAGGCTTTTAGGTAGAAGACAGTACAATAGCCATGTCTTGAAGGGAAGGAAGGAATATTCTTTCTAAAAAACTTTCTAAGCCCTGAAGTCTTGGACTTGTGAACTTTCAAACTAGGGAATACCCATAAGATGCTGTACTGAACATTTCTCTTATCTGACTAGAAGAGTCCAGGGCTCATGCAACTGAAGGGATTAAAAAACCATTGTTTTTTCACCCAATAATCCAGATTCATGAGCCTCATCAATGAACTACTCACTTGAACCAAGCAGACATGCACACATCTGCCTCCACCATGTGCTTATGCAGGAAGTCTACCAGTGTACCCATCTGTTGAACTGGGAAAGTCTACTCTCAAGATATTTCCCCTAAGGCTTTATGTAAGTTCATATATCACTGGCCATTCTCCCTCAACAATGCAGATCCATTCTCTTTTGAGCTTCTGTCCTTTGAAAGTTTAAAACAGCTGATGTGTTAGCCTGATTTATTTTCAACCACAGGTGAATAGAGGGAGGGACAGTTCCTCTGACAAGTGTCAATCTTCCTGAGATTCAGTCTACTAGGCATATTAAGCTCCCTGTGTCCTATCAGCTAGGTTCCAGTGCACGTGGCTCTACTCCTTGAAGAGGTCCCCTTTAAATTTCATCACTGGCTATCATATGGAATTTCATTAGCTTAACTGGAAAAGTCATCAAATTGATCAGGTATAATGGAAAGAACACTGAACTTGGAGGTAAGATTCAAAACTCACACACCTGGAAGAGACTTTATACATCATGTAGTTTAACCACTCCATTTTACAGAAAAAGAAACTGAGACCCAGAGATTTATTCAATACCATAGAGGGAAGGTCAATATCATAGAAGGGCTGGAAATTGAACTAAGATCTTCTGATTCCAAATTCTATGGTTTCCATTATACTATGCTAACACTCCTTGGCTGAATATCTCACCTTTGCCTCCAGTCATTAAGAAAATACAGCTGTGCTAGAGATGCTCCTTTTCTCCTGGGAGGAGAGGATAAGTGCTGAAGCTAAAGCCAGTTTTAGAAAGCTGTATATGTGAGAGAGATAGGGAGATCATAGCCACCCACTCACACATCTGATATTTCAAGCTTTAAACTGTTAATAACCAACTGCTTGTTTTGGAAGCTGTCAGCAGTATGGCTCACAGTGTTATTTTAATTGTACTAGTATAGCAGACTGAGAACTTTGTCCTTTCTGGAAAAGCCCAACACCAGCCCACTTTACCATTTTGAAAAGGCCAAAGTAATGGAAGCATGTCCAAATGAGTTACCTCTTCATTTCCTTCCTCCCTATATTGATTCCTCTGTCTACACAAAGCTGAAAATAAGTCATATAAACCTAACTCATTTTTTGGCTTTTACCTGAGGAACTTCCTTCAAGATGACATAAATGGGTAGAAAATAGTTTGGGAAATGAGACTGGGAGCTAAAGTGAAAAAAAGAAAAAGGTTCAAATGGTTTGACCATTAAAGCTAAAATGGGCAATCAGTCTATTTCTTCCCAAAACTTTAGTTTACTGCCATGGAGAGATGGCCAAAAGTTATCAGAAAACAACTTATGTTTGTTGAGGTCTTTATGGCTACAAAGCATTTTAACATCATTATCTCATTTGAACTGCTGCAAGGTAGATAGGAAGGGCACTTATTATCTCTATTTTAGAGAGGAGGAAACAGGTTAAGGAAGATTCAGTGATTTACTTAAAATCACATAGCTTAAAAGCCACAGTCAAACCCAGTTCCTCAGATTTCCAAGCCAACAGCCTTTTCATCCTGCCTCTGAAGCATTGAATTTAATCTTCATGTGTTGAGTTCTCCCACCATTTTAAAACATAAAGTTTCTCGATTAGCCCATAATTACACTCTACTCCCTTGATTCATTCTGGGTCTGAAAGTTATAGTAGGTTTATCTTCTCTAAAGATCTCAAGCATTCTGCAAACACTTAGCACCAGGAAACCAGGAAGTCACAGTCTCTCTTTTTATTCAGATATGTTGATCCCAGGAAGGTTATCTATCTGAATTTTCCTAATCAAATCTCATAAAAAAAAGAATATGGATTCCCACCTCCCCTTTTAAATTCTTCCCTCACCAAAGATAATCTCTTAAAATAAATGGGATAATTATCACAATTACCTTAAACAAAACACATTCAATATAATTACTATTTAACTACTCCCTATTTTATCAGGTTTTTACATAATGCACTTGAAATGTCATTTTGGGTATATCTCCAATTTTGACAAGAAGACTATAGTTATAGAGTTTGGTTTTTTTGTTTTGTTTTGTTTTGTTTTGTTTTGGGGAGCAAACACAAAAGGTAGAAATAAGCCTTGCTGAGAAAATGCTTTTTTCATCTAATCAGGCCCAATAGTTGAAGGCTGGTTTGAAGGTAGGATTGGCAGAGCTAATATGATACAGGTTGGTACTCAGCTGCACTTTCTCAACTCTCTCCCCCAAACAATTTAAAAATAATACCTCAAATGAAATTTTGAATCAACAAAACCAGCAAAAGGTCTTGGGCCTTGGTTACAGTTACAAGGTGAAGAGCAATATTAGTACTTGTGACAAGGACCCTTCCTGGGTAAAGACCAAAGTGCAGACAAAGAGAGCAGTGACCATCCTTTCCCAGGATAATATCACCTTGTAAGCAGTAAAAAATTGCAGATACCCAAAGTCCCAATAGCACAAAAAAAAAAAAAAAAAAAAAAAAAAAAAAAAAAAAAAAGCCTGAAGTTTGGTACAGTGCCTCCTCACCCTTCGGGAAGCAGAGTCTAACTTTAACATAAAGTTCAAGTGAAGAAATAGCCTGGGAAAATGAGAAAAACAACAACAAAAGAACTTGACCAGAAAAACCTACTACAATGGCCAGGAAGATCAAGACAGAAACTTAGAAGAAAAGAACAATGTGAAAACAGCAACAAACAAAGCTTCAAAGAAAAATGGTATTTGAACCCAAGGCCAGCAAGAATTTCTGGAAGAGTTAAAGAAATATAAATGGAAGAGGAAAAAATAGGAAAAGAAATGAAAGAGATACAAGAAAATTATAAAAGAGAATTCACTTCTTTATAAAAGAGAAATGAAAAAATACTGAAGAAAAAAAAAATCCTTTAAAAAAAACCCCAGAATGGACACTAATACATTGCTGGTGGAGTTGCGAAAGAATCCAGCCATTCTGGAGAGCAATTTGGAACTATGCCCAAAAATCTATCAAACTGTGCATACCCTTTGACCCAGCAGTGCTGCTATTGGGCTTATATCCCAAAGAAATACTAAAGAGCGGAAAGAGACATATATGTGCCAAAATGTTTGTGGCAGCTCTTTTTGTTGTAGCTAGAAACTGGAAGATGAATGGATGTCCATCAGTTGGAGAATGGTTGGGTAAATTATGGTATATGAAGGTTATGGAATATTATTGCTCTGTAAGAAATGACCAGCAGGAGGAATACAGAGAGGCCTGGAGAGACTTAAATCAACTGATGCTGAGTGAAATGAGCAGAACCAGAAGATCACTGTACACTTCAACAACAATACTGTATGAGGATGTATTCTGATGGAAGTGGAAATCTTCAACATAAAGAAAAACCAACTCACTTCCAGTTGATCAATGATGGACAGAGGTAGCTGCACCCAGAGAAGAAACACTGGGAGGGGAATGAAAATTGTTAGCACTAATATCTGTCTGCCCAGGTTGCATGTACCTTCGGAATCTAATGCTTATTGTGCAACAAGAAAATGGTATTTACACACATGTATTGTATCTAGGTTATATTGTAACACATGTAAAATGTATGGGATTGCCTGTCATCGGGGGGAGGGAATAGAGGGAGGGAGGGGATAATTTGGAAAAATGAATACAAGGGATAATATTATAAAAAAAATATATATAATAAAAAATTATTTAAAAAAAAAACAACCCAGAATGGTATATATGTGGAATTGGGGGGGGGGGAGGGGGGAAGGAGCGGAGGGAGAAGGAAGGTACAAAAATTCATCAAAGAAAAGAGCTCTTTTAAAAAAGCAAAATCAGTCAAATGGAAAAGGAGATACAAAAGCTCATTGAAGAAAATAATAATTCCTTAAAAGTAAAATTGAACAAGGAGAAGCTAATGACTCTATGAGACTTCAAGAAACAATAAAACAAAGTCAAAATAATTTTTAAAATGGAAAAAAAAATCAGAAAAACATCCTCCCTGAAAAACAACTCAAAGAGGGATAAATTAAGAATTACTGGACAACCTAAAAGCTATGATCAAAAAAAGAGCCTAGACATCAGAGTTTATGAAATTATAATGGAAACTCCAATATCCTAGCCCAGAATGTAAAATAGAAATGGAAAGAATCAACTAACCATCTTCTAAAAGAGATCCCAAAAAGAAAACTCCCAGAAATTTTACAGCCAAATTCCAGAGCTTTCTGATCAAGAAGAAAACATTGTAAATGGCCAAAAAGAAATAATTCAAATTCATGATGACACAATCAAGATCACACATGTTTTAATGGCTTTGACATCAAAGGAATGAAGATGGTAGAATGTAAATTCCAGAGGGCAAAGAACTGGGATTGCAACCAAGAATAATGTAACTAACAACTGAATGTAATCTGTCAGTGGAAAAAATGTAAATTTAATGAATCAGAAGACTGTCAAGCATTTCTAATGAAATAACCAGAACTGAATAGAAAATTTTAAATTTAAACAGAAGATTCAAGAGAAGCATAAAAAGGTAAACATAAAAGAGTAGTCATAAGAGATTCAATGTCTACATTCCAATATGGGAAGAAGGTACATGCAACTCCTAATAACTTTATCATTATTAGGGTAGTTAGAATGAATTTAAATAGACAGAGGGCATGGGTGTGAGTTGATTATGTTAACATGATTTCACCCCAGAAATGTAGGGCTAAAAAAGAGGGATGCACTGAGGGAAGAGGAAAGAGAGCAATGGAATAGGGAAAATTTTAAAAGGAGGCTTGCAAATAAGAGCTTTTATACTGTAAGTGAAAACGGATGGAAAGGAGCAATGCTTGAATTTCACTTTCAATGGATTTGGTTCAAAGAGGGAAGAATACACACACACACACACACACACACACACACACACACACACACACTCAGTTGAAATCTGCCTTACCTAATAGGGAGCGAGGAGGTAAAGAGGATAAAAGATATGAGGGCAGATTGGAGAAGGCAATGAATGGTAAGAAGCAAGACAGATTTTTGAGAAGGGCCAGAATAAAGAGAGAGAGAAAAGAATAAACAGAAGAAAACAGGATAAGAGAAAATAAACAGTGTTCTATATAACTATGAATGCAAATGGGATGAGCTAACTCATAGAAGTGGATAGTAGAATGGATTGGAAACCAAAAATCCAAGAATATACTGTACATAAGAGACACCTTTGGGACAGATTTGAAATGGAAGGCTGGAACTCAGTCGTGTTTCATGTTTCAGCTGCAGATAAGAGGGTAAGGGTAGCAATCATAATCAGACAAAGCATTAGCAAAAATCAATCTAATTGAAAGAGATCATCAGAGAAATTACACTTTGCTAAAAGGTACCATAGGCAATGAAATAATTAAAAAAAACTTTATAACAATTTTCTCTGATAAAAGCCTTATTTCTTAAATGTATATGGGTGCCAAATTTATAAAAATAAGAGCCATTCTCAACAGATAAATGGTGAAAGTATATAAAGAGCCAGTTTTCCAAAGAAGCTATCAAGGATATCTATAATCATATGAAAAAATGCTCCGAATCACTATTGAGTACAGAAAGGCAAATTAAGACAACTCTGAGGTATTACTTCACAGTTATCAGAAATGATAAATGCTGGAGGAAATGAGGGCAAATAGGTACATATATGAACAACTGGTAGTGAGCTGATCCAGACACTTTGGAGAACAATCTAGAATTATGCCCAAAGGATTATAAAATTGAACATATCCTTTGATACGGCAAAATTGCTACTAGGTCTATATTTCAAAGAGATCGAAGAAAAAGGAAAAGAATCTATATGTACAAAAATATTTATAGCAGCTCCTTTTGTGGTGGCAAAGAATTGGAAATTGAGGGATGCTCATCAGTTGGGGAATAGCTGTGCAAGTTATGGTACATAAATGTGATGGAGTACTATTTGGTATAATGATAAGGCAGATGTTTCAGAAGACATATGACAAGACCTATATGAACTAATGCAAAGTGAAATGAAAAGAACCAGGAGATCATTGTACATATAACAGCAGTATTATAACAGTAATCAATTGAAAGACTTTGCTACTCTGATCAAAATAGTGATCCGAGACAATCCCAAAGGACTCATCACTTAAAAAAATATGCTATCCATCTCCAGAAAGAGAACTGATGAACACTGAGTACAAACTGAAATGTATTTTTCTCATTTGATTTTGTTCCTTTTTTTGCAATATGCTTGATATGGAAATGTTTTTGCATGATTTCACATGTATAATTGATATCATAATGTTTGCTTTCTCGGTGGGTAGAGAAGAGGTGGAAGAGAAAGAGAATCTGAAATTCAAAATTGAAAAAGAAAAGAATGTTAATAACAAATAATTGAAAGAAAGAAAGACTGCTCTGTCTCTTTCACTGAGGCTATACAGAAATGATGAAAAAGAGAACACCAGTTAAATCATCCTCTGGCAGTAACTAGTTCCATTTCCAGTCTAAGCTCTTTAAACCAGAGCAAAGAGGGCATATGAACAATTCTCAATCTAGTTCAGCTGGAAATGTTCTTAAGGATTTGTCCCTGTCATTTGAAAGTTCTCAAGTCTTCTCCTCTCCCCTTCCTTCCTTGCTCTTCCACCACAGTTTAGTTATATCCTCCTTTGTGGTCTCTGCTACAGGCTCTAAGCAAAAAAATTTGGGGAGAAGTTTGAGCTTGATAAGGAGCTATATATTAAGAAGGCCATTTTACTAACAATATCTAAGATAAACTGTTTAGAGGAAAGAATGGAGACAAACTCATTAAGAAGCTCTGAGAATAGGCCACTCCAAAGGAAATGAGGAGGCCACTCCAAAGGAAATGAGGACCTGACTAAGCATAGTGACAGTAAGAATGAAGCAAAAGGGATCGATTGGCAAGACAAGGATAAATTAACAGTATTTGGTTATTGACAAGAGGTAGGGAGATTAAATAGCAGGAAGAATCCATGATTACACCAAGGTTTTGAGCTTGGAAAATGTTAGTTTCATTAATAGAAATAGGGATATTAATTCAATAAGAATTTTAAACTATGAAATTATTATAATTTACTAAGGGAGATATAAAATCCCTATACTCTTGGAGTTTATATTTTAGCAAAAAACATAGAAAAAATGCTCAATAGCATAAGGCAAGATGCTCAAAGTCATAGAACAGCATTTTAGACAAAATTACTATAATCACAGTAAGAATATTTAGAGGAGTACAAACTCTATGCTATATATGCCAAAGCAAAGCATAAGATATCCATAGGCAAAAAGTATACAAAGTGACTCAGTCATGCTTTGGGGGAGGGGAGGAAAGAGAGAGAGACAGAGACAGAGACACAGAGAGAGAGACAGACAGACAGACAGACAGAGACAGAAAGAGAGAGAATGAAAGAGAGAGGAGAGAGAAAGGGGGGGAGAGAGAGAGAGAGAAAGAGAGGAAGAGAAGAAGAGAGAGAAAAAATTGTTTCTTTTACTTCTCTCCTCAAGATTTATACCTCAAGACCTGTGGGTACCATAAATTGTTGAGTGGATCCCACTTCTAAGATATTATTTAAATCCCACCCCCACCCTTCTGCCTGTAAGAGTGATGCTTCTGAAGATTTGTTTGAGAGAGAAAAATGGAGTTTGAAACAGTAGATTTATATAGCTTTATAGATGGTCAGTTATCTCATAAACTTAACTCTTTGAGATATGAGAAACCTGTCATAGTGAGTGCTTTTGCAAAGTTCAGAAATGCAATAAGAAAAAAATAGTATTACCACATAGATGTTTATACATATATATATTTGTATCTCTATGCTATTTGAACATTTAGTAAGCAAGCAACATAAGAGGCAGAGAAGTATAATGAAGGGAGAGCAAACTTCAGAACCAAAAGCAACTGGCTTCAAGTCCCACTTCTGACACATGCAGTCTAGGTGACCCTGGGTAATTTAACTTTTCAGAATATACACATTTAATTTTTCAGTATGCATATAACTCTAATAACCTCTAACATTTATATATCACTTTATGGTTTGCAAAGTTACACATTATTACTTTGATCCTCATTTCACCATTGGTGCTATAATTCTCCTCATTTTACAGATGAAGAAACTGAGACTGAGAATAAGTGACCTGCCTTGGATTACACAACCAATAAGTCTCTGAGGCAGGATTTGAATCCATATCTTCCTGGCTATGAGACTTAAGTTGAAAAGCAGATGTTGATCTGTCTCCCTGGTTCTTTGAAAGCCTATTATTTCCTATCTAATTAGATGCCATATTTTGTTGACTTTGTGTCCACAACATCTCTTACATCTGTCTCTGCTTCTCTATTACAACAGCTACCACTGCCTTTATTACCTCTTGCCTAAACTATAACTTCTAACTGCTCTTCCATTTTCTAGTTTTTACCCTCACTAATGCATCCTATACATGATTGCCAAAATAATCTTAATATTATAGGATCATTAAGTTAGATCTGGAAAGGACCTTAGAGTCTAATCAGCCCATTTTATAGTAAAGGAAACTGAAGGTTAGAAAAATTAAACAAATCACCTAAACTCACACATACTGTAAATGGCAAAGCTAACCATGCTGCCTTCCTTTTAAAAGACACATGTCTCTTGTTCAAGAATCCTCAATAGTTCCCTGTTGCCTCTGGAATAAAATTCACACTATTTTGCATGACATTTAAAGTCCTGAAAAATCAGATTCCAGTCTACTATTCTAGACTTATTTTATATTAATCATTTTGATAAAATCTAGTTTCTAGCCAAACAGACCCATTTTCTATTCCCAAACTTGGCATTCCATATTCCACTTCCATTCCTTTGTTCAGGCTATCCCTTATGCTTGAAATAACCTTCCAGGCTACCACTTCCCCACCCCCACTCCAACATATACACACACACACACACACACACACACACACACACACACACACACACACATCTCTTTTCCTTCTTAGAATTCTTTGCTTTGTAGCTCAGATAGTTGCTACCTTCTGTAGTACAGTCTTTGTGAGTCTTCCCAATTAGAAATTCTCTCAGATTCAGATTACTGTCTCTTCTTTGAGTACATAATTATATTTCCCCAGTAAAACATAAGTTCCTTGAAGCCAAGGACTACTTGTGACTTTTGTCTTTGTATTTTCAGAATCTAGTATGTATTTGACACTTAATAAGCATTCATTTAATTGGATAAAGAAAGCTTACAAATCCAGGTACCAAGATTTATCTTAGGCATACACTGTACTGATAGGCTGAATTTAGAATCATTTTATGTAACCAGCCCAATATCACACTGATATGGAGCAAGAGCCCAAAGCTAGTACTTTTGTAAATTTGTAGCACAGAATTGAAAAAAAATTTTTTACCCTTTTCTAAGCAGTGCTTAAAAACTGCTTATTGTCCATAAAAACCTGTGAAATGTTTTCAGACAGTTGTAGTGATAGAATGGGAGATGAGAAATGTCAGGCTCCATGTCTGTTTGACTAATTCTTGTAAATTATATAATCACTGATTTCTCTAATAATAGTGCTTTCTCACAATCAGCAAGATGATTTCAGAGAGGCCTGGAGAGATTTACATAAACTGATGCTAAGTGAAATGAACAGAACCAGGAGATCATTGTATACAGCAACAAGATTATAAATTCTTTTGAATAATGAGATGCTTCAGGCCAGTTCCAATGATCTTGTGATGATGAGAACCATCTATACCCAGAAAGAAGATTGTGGGAACTGAGGGTGGATCACAACATAGCACTTTCACTCTTTTTGTTGGGGTTTGCTTGAATTTTATTTTCTTTCTCATTTTTTTTTTCTTCTTTTTGGTCTTATTTTTCTTGTGCAGCAAGATAATTGTATAAATATGTATGCCTATAGTGGCTTTAACACATTTTTTTTTTTACTATGTTTAACATATATTGGATTACTTCCCATCTAGGGGAAGAGGGGAAAAATGGAATACAAGTTTTTTCAAGGAGCAGTGTTGAGCTGCTTTGGAGCATCTTTGCATATGTTTTGAAAGTAAAAGACTTCAATAAAAAAAGAAACTAAAAAAAAAAAAATAGGGCTTTCTCTTAGGTTTGTTTTTCATTCAAATTTGAAGAAAAAACTTGCCTTGACATAAAAATAATATATTTCTAATATAGTAAAGGGGATGAAATACTAAAAACCTAGAATTTATAATTATAAGGATAAGTACAGATAACATACTTCAAAACTGCTAATATGCAAATGGTCAAAGAATATGAACAGACAATTTTCAGGCAAAGAAATTAAAGATTTCTAGTTATATGAAAAAATGCTATAAATCACTTATTAATTATAGAAATGCAAATAAAGACAAATCTGAGGCATCTTTTCATACCTCTCAGATTGGCTAGGATGACAGGAAAAGATAATAATGAATGTTGGAGGGGATGTGGGGAAAACTGGGATACTAGTGCATTGTTAGCGGAACTATGACCTGATCCAACCATTCTGGAGAACAATATGAAATTATACCCAAAGGCCAGATGTTGGGGAACTAGGTTTGGACACAAAAATACATTGGGGTTTCAGGCTAGTGTCTGCTAGCTGTCTTAAAAATTTATTTAGATTTAGGCTTTCTCCAAATATAGAAGCAAAAATTTTATTCTGCTGGCTGCTGACTAATTTCCAAAAGGGAATTTTAGCAATTAAAAAGTAGAAAGATACAATAACAAGGGGAAAAATAATGTAACAAGGAGAAAGACGGCATACAGTGTGACAATTTCATAATGAATTAGGGGCCCATAAAGGCAACATATAAAGTGGGCTAAATTCCTAAAGTATTTAGTCATTATGACCATAAAGCAGGCTAAATTCCTAAAGAAGTTAGCCATTGTGATGCTTAGTAAGTGGGCTAAAAGGAGCAAGCAGGGATTACATCATAGACTGGCTGACTGGCAGGCTAACCCTAACAGAATTTAGCAAAGAAGTGGAGTAGCAGTAGGTTCTTTTATAGGGAAAAAATAACCTCAGCGGTTGACATCATAACTTGTCCTTCTGATACTGTAACTGTACCTAGTGTGTATGGAGTGGGGGGGGAAGGCTATGATAATTTTTTCAATGCAAGGAATACACAAGGAATTCAACCTAGATTTACCTCAATAAAGGTCCACATAAGGATAACAAAAGGCCTATTTAAGAACAAAAGGTCCACATAATGAGATAACTGTCAGTGCTCCTTCATACATGCCTCAGGTAGTAGCTTAGACAGTAATTCAGGTTCTTTCCTTTTAATGCTCCTTCCTAAAGATTTATCCAGTTACCAAAGACCAAGGACCCATTAACTTGAGTTCAAGCCCTACTGTCATTCATACTTGCTGTAGGACTCTAGACAGTCACTTTACCTAGGACTAGTAGTTGAAGAGAAGCATCCACTAGCAGTAGTAGAGCGAGTTTCTTTCTCCGCAAATTCCCCAAACTTATAAAATGACAAATTCAGTCACTGCTCTGGCCTGTGCCTTTCTTAGTGGCTTTCTAAAAGCTATATAATGACTGGGGGAATGTGAGAGGAGTGAGACAGAAGCAGTGATTTAATTTAGCAAAGGAAAATTTGGTATTCAAGTATAACTACCTATGATATTTGGAACTGTCCATAATAGCCTCATAGACTCTACTATGATGAAATGACAATTAATAAATAATCTGGAAAAACCCTCACAAGAGTCTTTATCTTGAACTTTCCATTCACAAGCCTTCTATTGGGATTCATTCAGTGAGGTATCCCTTTGAGTCCAAATTCCAGTACAGAACCACCCTGTCAGGGATTCTCCCTTAGGAAAAGCACTCAGGGGACATTTAGATTGCTACTCAAATGAAATTTATAGTCTATCCCAGGACAAATGGAGCACACTTTATAATTGCAAAATATCCCTGACTTCTTTATATTTCTGACTATGGGTTACTTACTGCTCCATATTCATCCTAGCTCTTTTGTTGTTGCTGTTCAGTCATCTTCATTCATATTCAACTCTTCATGGCTTTTGGGGGTTTTTCTGACAAAGATACTGGAATCATTTGCCATTTCCTTCTTTAATTCATTTTATAGATGGAGAAACTGAGGCAAACAGTTAAGTGACTTGTCCAGAATCAGTTAGTGTCTTAGGGCAGAAATGAACCTTCTTTACTCTAAGCCCAGCATGCTATCTATCTATCCAGTTGCCCCAATCTGAGCAAGTATTCTCTGCAATTATGTATGAAGACTACTAAAGGAAACAATCGGAGGGCTCCAACAAAAGAACTTCTAGGAGCTGTGAATTTACTCCTTTGCTACATGTGAATTCTATTTTTGAGCCCAATTGTATGTACTTGTGAAGGAGTCTCATGGATTTTTGTGGGGTGGGAGGGATATTTTATACCAACTGTTCTTATGCTGCCACCATAGTAAATATCACTTTCTAAACCTAATTAAATCTGACTGATTCATTGAAACTGATTAGTGTAGTGGGAAGAATATCAGTGGGGGATTCATGAACTATAGTATTAGAGAAAATACCCCAAACTCCTCAGAAGTAGTCCAGAGAGCTTAAAGGAGATATGCAGCTAGTCTGGATGAGGACTTAACTTTGGATGAGGATGCTCAGCGCCTAGTTGTGCCACACAATCATCTGACAAATATTTTAAGTGTCCATTTCATTCTTCTTTCTATTCTTGTGAATCCTTCTATAGGAGTGAAGTGATATAAAGGTTTTGGAAGGGGTGATGTGAAATAGGTTAGAGAGAGCATAATTGTAAAAGAATATTATAAAAATAATATGAGATTAGACTCACAGCATGAAACAATCATGACAAGCACCCATCACAGGTAACAGATTTACTATTTTATTATGTGATTAGCACCTAGCTCAAATAAATACATATAGGCAAAGCAGAATCATACTGAATGAGCTACTTGCTTTAGAGGGATACAATTTTTAAAGTTTTAGGGGAGGAATGGCAAGTTCGAAGGAGTTACAAAATGCGCATTGAAGCACTGTGACTCTAAAGATGCTAACCAGACTGTCTGGGGAAACAAGTTGTCATCAAGGTTGTTTCAGAGATTGTTGACAGGATGGATGGATTACCTATGGACTACTTTCACATCATTCTATGCAAGCAGGACAGTCTGAGAGAAATGACCTTATTCTATGATTAATAATAAGAATAGGAGGGGCTTGTTTTAGCAATTGCTGAGAATAAGCTGGTCTTTTGGTTTCCATGAGAAGCTCTGAGTGTAACATCCAGTATTTACTGAATTAATCACAAAACCTTTTGATAGGGTTTTGTATCTTTAGAGTCTTCTTACTTTCTAGCTAGAAGAAAACATAGGAAAGAAAATAAGACTGGTAAATCACTACTTTTGGTCAAACACAAATTCTCTTGATAGTACAGAGCAAACATTACTGGCGATATTAAAATGAAGTTGGAACTTTGGGACGCTCCAAGCACTGCCAGCTTTGCTGCCTTCCACCCCTTAATGTGAGCTGATCTCAGTGTCCTTTTATGGCCACTACCCATCCAAGCAGTCCTGCCAATTCGGTGATTATCAGGCAGCATGAGAGTAGTAGTAGAGGCTAAAATGCCCAACTAACACTGCAGGGGATGAGAAGAGAAGCCAAAGCATAATGACCTGAACTGGCAACCTGTCAAATTGTAGGAACTGAACTGGCATTTCCTCAAATGGCCTGGGGTGAGCACCCCCAGCTCTTTGGCTAAAGATGCTATGGTGGTGTCTTAAAGGAGGATTTAGAGCAAACAATCTGTTAGGGGAATGCATTGTTTGCAGCCAAATCTACAAAGAATAGGGGTTTGTGAGGCATAACAGAGTGTTCTGTCCCTATTACAAGTATATAAAGCAGTTAAGGACACACTCTGAAGCATATTACAATATCTCTTAGGACAGTAAAAGTGAAAAGGGACTGAGATTTTCTTTGATAGAGTCTTATTTTCCTATCTACAAGAAAACCAGAGTAAAAGGATAATATTACCTTTTTTCCTCCTTACAAAAGAAACTTTTAAAATCTGATACTTTGCATAATTCATTATTAACGGAATCACTGAATCTTCAGACTCATTATCCCTCGTTTCTTTCAGGTGGAGGAGTGTCTTTTTGTGTGAGCCTTTAAAAAGTGAAACAGCTTGAAAGGCCTGAAATTGGTCCTTTGAAATCCTGCCTCGAGGCTAGGGTTGGCCTCAATTTCCCTTTCCAGAATTAGCTCTCTAAAGGTTCTTGAACCAAAGAGACTTATGTCTCATGTAACAACAATAAAAGCTAACTTTTTTATACAGTTTAAAAATATAAGCACTTCACAGATATTACGTCATTTGATTTTTATAATAACCCCAGGAGGTAGTGATACTATTATTCCCTCTTTCAATTGAGGCAAGTGAGGTAAAACTAAAGTGACTTGCTCAGGATGACACACAATGCAAGTGACTGGGACTGGATTTGAATTCCTGATCCACTGTTCTATCTACTTCACCTTGATGAGATTGATGTGGATACTCCAAATGGCAAGACTGGAGTTAGCACTCCACTGTTGGGTTCATTCACAGTGGCCTTTTTCTTTGCCAAAAGGCACTTTTATTTATGAGAAGAGGTTACAGACAAAATGAAGAGGAAAAATAGATACCAGAAGTGACAAATATGAAATAGATTTGGAAGAGCATATACAAGGAAAGGACTTTTAGCAATTAACAATGGAAAAAACAACTTCCCTAGCGGAACTCAAAATTAACAAGGAGAAAGGGAATATACTCCATGAGATGGGAGTATTTCATTGACTGGTAGGCTAACTCCATAGAGAAGGTTAGCACCTAAAAGAATTAATTAGCTACAACAATGAGAAAAACACTAATGAAACATGAGGGAGGGATGGGGAAAGAAGACACCATGAGGTCGAATGCTAGGGTGGGCCAACCCAAAGGGATTCAGCAAAGATGGCATAGAGCATGATAGATTTATAGGGGAGATTTTCCCTTGATAGGTTAGGAAAGAGGACATGGAACTGATACTCCAAGTCTAGCCTGATCACCAGGTGTTTAAATTCAAACTCCTTTACCTGAATCTTGACTGCCACCCCACCTCTTCCTCTGTGTTTCAAAGAGAAAATGAAAGGTGCCTCCCCTGGCTCCAAACCCAAATTTGGCCCTGCCAGGACTTTCTCTGGCCTCCTTGTTCTCCTTGATGCTTTGCTTCCTGTCCACTCTGCAGATTAGATGTCTTGTAAATGGAGCAGCTGTCATCTATCCAAGGACTTGACCATGGAGAACAGGAAGTGAAAGGTCTTGTACCAAAGGAGACTCTAAGATGTGGGGCTCTTGTCAGGCAGAACCCTCCCAAGAAAACAAACATCTGCAGAAACACTGAGGAGAGGAAAGTGCTTTTGCTGCTGCCATGACCCCTATCTCTCTCTCTACTGTCTCAAACACTGGCATAGTTTTCACACCACACAATCCTCCTGGCAGCGTTAATGATCTACAGAAAGATTGTTTCCTCCATCCTTTGTCACCATAATTTGGGAAGCAGAGCCATAACTGGATATTCTAACATCTGGAACCTGAGATGCTCAGACAGTTTAGGGCCATAGACCCTAATTCTGGGCATTCAACAAGGTGTGGCAATCTGCCCAAATGTGGTGAAAGGCTTACCCCAGAAATGGAGCACAATGGTGAATGGAGCCTCAATAGGCAATCACTTGGCTCCACATTAGCTCAAAATTTCTTCCCTGCTCAAAATTTCTTCCCTGGAACTCACTTTCTTTTTCTAAAACTCTCCCTACCATCATCATTCACCAACTTCTCTTTTAATGTTTACTTATTCCTCCTAATTTCCCTATATTTTTCCTACTATCATTTTTCCAGTTACTTGGGTTCACAAATTCTTTTCACTCACCACTGTATCTAATTGCTATGTCTTATTGATTCTACCTTCACAAAATCATTTCTTACATATGTCCTTTTCACCTCATACCATAACCCCACAAATTTAGGGCTTCATCAACTTTTGCCTATTTTACTAACCTTCTCATTTTATCTTCCAGTATAAAATCCTCTCCTCATCAAATTACCCTTCACAAAGCAGCCAAAAAGATTTTCCTAAAGAATAGTTTGGAGTTTGTTATAGTTCTCAATAAGAAGTTTCTGAGAAGACCTAGGAGTAGTGCAGTAAATTTCAAACTCTCCAGATTTCCCTCCACAAATATGCACTTCAGGGCAAACATAGACTGGTGAAACACAAAGACGACTTGGGACAGGGTTCCTCCTGGTACAATCCAAAAAGACCCAAAGAAAGACCCCCAGATCTGGGATTAACCAGGGTAAAGTGCAAACACCTCCACGCTAGCTCCACAGAAACAACAAGTGGGGACTCCTGGGGCTAGCTGAATTCTCAGCTGAAATCAGAGAAACTTTCACTTTCAGCAGGAAAATTTTGGTCTGAATCCAGGAAGAGAGAAGGAACCAACACACTCAGTGAGGACAAAAGCAGTGGGGCAGGGATTGGCTGTAGACATTTGCAGGAGGGTATAACTTTTGGTTTGGGTTCTAGGTCAGAAGGGGAAAGCTAAAGTGAAACTAGAGGAACCTTCTCCCCTCCCCATGATTAGAAGAACTTACACTAATACTTAAAAAAAAAAAAAAAAAAAAAAAAAAAAGAATTAGCAAAGAAGAAAGAATCCAACCATAGAAATTTACTATGGGAAGAGGGAAGACTGGGGTTCTGGGGTTCAGCTTCAGAGGAGGACACTAAAATAAAAAAAAATTCTACCCCAAAGAGTAAAATGAATGGTTCCCTGACCAGAGAGAATTTATAGAAGAACTCAAAAATGACTTTAAAAATCAAATGAGAGAGACTGAGGAAAAACTAAAAAAAATTGTAGAAAGTCATGAAACCATACCAAATAAGTCCACTACAAATTCATATTATTTAAACTTAACTGGAGTCTCACTGTAGCATAGCAATCTTTTAATTGTTTTTATCTCTGATAACACTCTCTCACAACTCCCAAAGTTGCTGTTGGAATTTTCTCCTTCTTCCAGTTCCCAACTACAATCCTAACATGTTCTCTCTCCACTGAGGACTTCATTCCTACCTTTCTGAGATCTATGTCACACATTATAAATTACCTCACTATCTAATCTTGTAGTGCCCATCTCAAAACTTTTCTCTACCATCACTTAAATTCTCCTCATTTACCCTCTGCTTTCCCACTAGACTTGAGTACCTTTGTAACCTGGCTTTTTACCTCATCATTTTACCTGTAATTATTTGCTTAGAGCTTATCAATAAACAGTTTCCAAATTTTATGGAATTTTTTTAGTTTTGATATTTCTTGATCCTTTTTCAACTAATGATCACACCTGTTTTCCTTGACAATCATTCCTTGTATTTCATAATACCATTGTGTTCTGGTTCTCTTTATGCCTCTCTGATAGCCCTTTGTCAGTCTCTATTTCTGGATCACTATGGTGATCACCTTAGCACACTGGGTACCTTAGAATCAGCTGGAGTCAGGATAAGCAAAAGTCTTTATTCTTGGTCTTTAGCAGTAGAAGTGAAGAGAGTGGATGTGTAGGATCTCTGCAACCTCACCACCTCATCTCTCTGAAAAAAGTGACCCTGGCTAGTCTCACTGCACCTCCTAGACCCTCCCACAATTCTCTGTATTCACCAAACTATTAGGCCAGCACAGGATAGTGGGAAGGGCCATTTTCCAAGCATATTCTTTTAGATTATTGTCCTCAGTAATTAGCCTCAAGTGCTCAATTGTCCAACCCCAGTGCATTGACTCAAGAGTTTCAGCCCTTCACATCTCCCACTTTATTTTAGAACACAGGTGGTCACACCCTCCCTGACTTCTTAGGGAGGTGAGAATCCAAAAAATGAGGTGATCACGCCCCCCCCCCCCCATCTCAGGAAGGGAGATGAAAGCACTAAAAAGGAGATAATCACACCCTCCCTGACACCTCAGGAAAGGAGATGAAAAGCACCAAAAGGAAGTGGGGATTGCTAGCGGGTTTCTGGGCTGAAGGGTCTTATTAGAGACAGGTATGCACAAACCCATCAGCATGGGAGGTATTACACAAGCACATAGCATATTATACAGTCTATTAGTGATGACTCTCTCCATAGCCAGTGTAGGCTCAATGTGGTGTAACAAATGTGAATTGTACATGCAAGTAGTGATATAACAAACAATATGAATCAACATGGTCTTGTAAAAGATTTCCAGAAGTCCTAGAAGGAGGTTATGTAAACAACAATAACACACACACCTTCTTCAGCAGCCAAGAGATAATCCAAAACCAATTTATTATCCATTGCTTTATGTGTCAGGGAATCCAATGATCCCTGGAAGTTTTTAAAGTCCTGCAACAGTCTTTTTATGTGTTAGGGAATCCAATGATTCCAGCAGATTTTGAAATCCTGCAACAGTCTTATCAGTTCTCAGAAAAATCCAATGATTCCTGAGGGTTTTGAAGTCCAACAATTCTTGATGACCTTGAGTCAAATGCCATAACTGCCATGCTCTTTTAGTGATGGGCACAGTCATCAACGGAACCACCTGATGTTTCTTGGGTCTTCTCCTTCATTTCAAGGGTTTGCTCCATCTCTTTCTGATGGACAAGGCGAATATGGCTTGTTGGCACCCATCTGATTCCTTTTCCATCTGTAGAAATAAAAGCAAACCTTCTCTCCCAAGCAGTTAACCTCTCTGGTCCCTTCCATTCACCACTTTCTGGGTCTCTCCACATCACCTGGCAATTATTTAGAGATAGTGGAGCTGCTCACACTGGACACTGTCCTTCCAGTGGGTTATAAAACCTGTCTGCCAGAGCTAGTGCATCTTTGTCAAAAATCAAGAAGTTAATAGTATAAAGAGCTAGATTTAGAAGTTCTCTAGGGTTCCCTGTGGCTCCCCCTTTATTTTGTTTTTGGAGGAGCGTCTTAAGGTCTCTGTTTCTCTTCTCTACTATTGCCTGTCCTTGAGGATTAAAGGGTATGTCAATGGTGTGCACAAAAGTATGCAAAATGTTTAGAAATATATGCAGATCCATTGTCTGTTTTTATTGCTTGTGGCACATCCATAATTGCAAATGCTTGTATAAAGAATTCAGTGACCACTTAGGCTCTCTTTTGCTGCTAGTATTGCAAAAGTGAATCCTAAAAAAGTGTCTACCACAACATGGATAAAAGACAGATGACCAAAATATTTATAATAGGTCACATCCATTTGCCAAATTTTATTGGGTCTCAAACCACGAGGGTTTTTCCCTGGAGGGGTGTATGATCGTGGAAAGGAATGCAAGCTGTACAGGCTTTTACTATGCTCCTAGCTTCCTCTCTTGTTATTCCAAATTGTAAATGTAAAGCTTGAGCAGCCTGATGATATTTAAAAAGAGATTCTTGGGCTTCTTGAAATAAAGGAGTATTGGCCAACATGGTTAGATGGCTATCTGTTTTTGAATTACCATAAAAAATAAAACCTAGAAGTCCACTATGAGAGTGGACATGCAAGATATAAATCTTACCTGGATACTTTCTCACTTGCTCTTGAAGTTCCTTAAAGAGCTGATATATATATATATATATATATATATATATATATATATATATATATATATATATATTAGAGGCTATAAATTTTAGTTGGGCTGTGGCAATTCTTTGTACCACACCTACTGAATAGGCTGGATAAGAAGAAGGAGCTAGAATGATTGCATATAATTCATTCTGCTGAGTGGACTGAAAAGGAGTTCCAACTACTCTCTTTATAAGTTAGTCACAAGAGTATACAGAGCAAATATTATGTTTGGATGCATCTGTAAAGATAATTGGTCTTTTAAGAGGAACTTTAGAAACCTTTTCTTCAAGAATCCATAGCCAATTATGTAATAGTATGGTTATCTTTAATGGAGACCTGTGTGTAAAAATTGGAGCCATGGCTGATAAAATTTGCCACTCTGGGATGGTTTCACAGCATACATTAATTTGTGCATTGGTATAAAAGGTGTATATCTTGTCAGGTCTTATCCCAGATAATTGTACTGCTCACTTAATGGCCTTTAATAAAATTCTAGCCACAAGCAATGGGTAAGGAGTAAGGCTTTGTTCTGGTTGTGCTGGGAGGTTCACCCACTCTATCACACTGTCTCCTTGATGAATGACTGCTGTGGGTGCCTCTTGAATACCAAAAACTGATATTTCCAAGGGTTTTTGAGTGACTCTTTCAACCACATTGGATAAAGCTAGTTCAACTTCTCTCAAAGCCTCTTGAGCTTCTTTTGTAAACTAGCGTGGTGAGTTTAAAGCACTGTCTCCCCTTAAAATGTCATATAATGGTTGCAATTGAAAGGTAGTCAAGCCTAACACTGGACGCATCCATTGGATATCTCCTATCAATTTCTGAAAGTCATTTAAGGTGTTTAGTGTCTCTGTTCTTAAGGAAAGTTGTTGTACTGTAAGCACATTAGGGTATACTTCATATTCTAAATATTGAAAAGGAGAATGTCTTTGAATTTTTTCTGGAGCTTTATGCAATTTATAATTCCTTAGTGTCTATGGTCTTTTTTCAACATGCTTCTAACATTTGTTCCTCAGGTACACATCGCAATATATCATCCATGTAATGTAATAACATTACTTTTGGAAATGTTTTTCTTACTGGAGTAAGAGCAGCAGCAACATACATTTGACACACAGTAGGGCTGTTTTTCATTCCCTGTGGCAAAACTGTCCATTCATATCTTTTATAAGGCTCAGCTAAGTTAATGCTGGGCACTGAAAAGGCAAATCTTTTCATATCCTCCTTATCTAGAGGGATAGAATAGAAACAATCCTTAATGTCTATAACCCAAAGAGGCCATTCTCTAGGCAACTGAGTAAGAGATGGAAGTCCACGTTGAAGAGTTCCCATAGTTTCCATCTGTTCATTTACCTTTCTTAAATCAGTCAGCATCCTACATTTTCCAGATTTCTTTCTTACAACAAATACTGGGGAATTCTAAGGACTTAGAGAAGGTTACAAGTGTCCTTGGCCAAGTTGTTCCTGTATTATATCTAATAAGGCCTGAATTTTATCACTACCTAAGGGCCACTGTTCTATCCACATTGATGTATCAGTTTTCCATTGGATAGGAACAAGTGAAAGTGTTAGCAGGCCTTCAACAGCAGCCCTTCCTAAAAAAACTAAGTACTCATTTTTAACCCTAATTGTTGTAAAATGTCTCTTCCCCACAGATTGATGGGGATATTTTCAACTATAAAAGGAGTAAAAACTCCTGTTTCACCTTCAAAAGTCCATCTCAAAGGGGTAGCACTAACTTCAGCTGCTTTTAATCCTCCTGTGCCAGACATGTAGGTATCTGCCTTAATCTTTGGCCAGTGACTGGGCCAGTTGGCACCTCTAATGACTGTACCAGTGTCTACCAATCCTTCTAATGGTATGCAATTTATATAGATAGTGAGCATAGCTTGGTCAGGTGTCATGGCTGCTGTCTAGTATATTCCTGGCTTTTGTTTCTTGGAGTCAGAATCTGGGCAACTATCACCAGATTGCCCATTAGAAGTCTGTATCAGTTAACCTGATGCTGCTACTTCTCCTGGTTGATAACTCACACATTGTCTACCTGTATTAGTGACTGGGATATTATCTACACATTTCCCAGTTTCCCACATCAGTGTATGGATGTGTATTTTGTTTATTTTGTCAGTATATGGATGTCTATTTTGTAAGTACACTCAGGATGTGAAATGGCCAAGCCTATTGTGCTTGGAGAAAAGGGATCCATAGGCTGGAGAGGAAGAGATTTCACTTCTCCAGGGAGTATCTCAGTTGTCCTAGCTGCATACAACTCTATCTTCCCCAATTGTAATCCCTTTCTCCCATCAGGTTGCTTCCTGGCTGATTGGTTATGTAATCCCTTTCTCCCATTAGATGGCTTCCTGGCTAATTGGTCATGTCAGGGTACTGGACTTCTAGGCACCCTCTGGATGTAGCATTGGCCGCCATCATGCCCCAAGTATTTTTTGCCTTGGGCCCTTCATCCTGTTTCCCTGAGTCAGTCTAAATTCTGAAGCCCAATGGAAGCCTCTGTTGCATTTTGGACATGGGGTATTGGGTCTTGTTCTCCCACCCTGTTTTCTCATTCTGTCTCTATGCCAACATTGAGCTTTCATATGCCCTACTTTACCACATTGAAAGCATTGACGAGTCTCTCTGGAAGTCCCTTGCCA
Organism: Sminthopsis crassicaudata; assembly: GCF_048593235.1. Taxonomy (NCBI): domain Eukaryota; kingdom Metazoa; phylum Chordata; class Mammalia; order Dasyuromorphia; family Dasyuridae; genus Sminthopsis; species Sminthopsis crassicaudata. The sequence continues at coordinate 496,517,005 of NC_133619.1, read as the reverse complement.
AAAGGGACCTTGTCTTCCCATGTTGGGATCTTAGGAAGTCTGCATCATAGCCTGGCTATAAAAGGTATTTGTGCCTACTGTGGCACAGTGTCTTATGATCTCCTCTAAAAGAGCATCCTTCCGTAGTTCTAGTATAATCCTTCTACAAACCTCATTAGCATTTTCTTTAGCAAGCTGCCTTATCATAATGTCTGTTATTGCATTTTCACCATTAGTTCATATGACAGCTGTCTGCAAATATCCCACAAAATCAGCAAAGGGTTCATTTGGCCCTTGTGCAATTTTTGTGAAGGCCTCACCCTTGTCGTTTTTACTGGGGAGAAAAGCCCATGCTTTGATAGCAGCAGCAGCAATTTGCTCATATGCTGCTATGGAGTAATTAATCTGTACTGAAATTAATGCATAAGAACCTATACCTGTTAGTTGGTCACAAGTGATTGGAATTGATTAACTCCACTATGACTATTTTGTTGGGCTTGTATCCTACAGAGCTCACTATATTCAGAAAGTCACAGCAAGTTTTGTCCAGGTTCTATGCATGTCCTTGCTATACATTTCCAGTCCCTAGGGGTTAAGATTTCATAAGCCAAATTCTGTAATAATATCTTAACACAAACTGATGTAGCCCCATAAAGAGAGCAAGCCTTTTTCAGGTCTTTGAGGATTTTTATATCAAAAGGAGTGTATCTTCTACTTTCTTGACCTGAAGAGTTAAACTGTTGAATCATGGGATATATATTGATTTTCAAATCAGCTAAATCTGGCCTTCTTCTGTGGCTTTAAGTAGTGCCTTTTGCAATCTAGTTATAGGAGGGGGTGATTGCTGGGAGGGGAGGTGCTGGTGATATCACTGCCCCTCCCACATGTCCTCCTCCCTCCATTCCAGAAGGTGAAGTTGATGGGGGCGTGTCAAGAACCAGTTCAAGTTTAGGCAGGGTTGAAGCTGCCTGGTCAGAGGGAGAATAACCAGGTCCTTCACCACACCCTTCATCCTCACTTAACTCCACATGCCCTCTAGTGCTATTGCTATTAATCCGTTCATTGTCTTCCTCTTTTTCCTCACACTTCCTCATCTGGCTATTCTTAAAATTTTTCTTTTTTCTATAACTTGCAGGATTCTTTAAGGCCAATTGTATTATGTTGTATGTATAGAAAGTTTCTCAATTGAATCAGGACCATTATCATTATAATATTCACAAAGTTGATCTCCTACTAGTTTCCAATTATCTGCCCCTATATCTTCTTCACTGAAGAACCAAGGGGATATATGTTCCAATGTATCCACGAATCCATCAATCTGCTCCCAAGTCATAATTAAACCATGTCTATCAATCTGAGTATGCTTCCTGTAAATTTCCTTAGGGGTGGGGTTGGGGGTGCAGATAGGGGAGAATCTTTTCCTAATATCTGCCCCATTTCAGCTAGAAAAGGTTACTGGTTTGGCCCTTAACAAAGTAAGTTCCCTGTTTGTCTATTAAAATACTCACTCTATTTCCTGGTCCCCAAGGGCTTCTTCAGTGAAATTAGGGTCCTTGGATCCGCATTGAGCACCAAATGTGGCGACTGCCTTAGCACCCTGGGTACCTTAGAATCAGCCGGAGTCAGGATAAGAAAAAATCTTTATTCTAGGTCTTTAGCAGTAGAAGTAAAGAGGGTGGACACGTAGGGTAGGATCGCTGAGATGTCACCTCCTTGTCTCTCTTACAGAAGTGACGCTGACTAGTCTTACTGCACCTCCTAGTCCCTCCCACAATTCTCTGAATACACCAAATGACTGGGCCAGCACAAGATAGTGGGAAGGCCATTTTCCAAGCATATTCTTATAGAGTATTGTCCAATCAGTAATTAGCCTCAAATACTCAAATTGTCCCAACACCAACGCATTGACTCAAGAGTTTCAGCCCTTCACAGATCACTGTCCATATTTGCCTCTAGTGTTGTTACAAGGCATCTTCTCTTTTAATTCGAGATGATCTCATCACTTTCCATTGGATAGACTATCTCTATGAAGAGGAATACCATATATGTAGATATAGTTTTAATTACTCCCTCAGACTCTGGACATCTAGATGTGTATCTCAAACTCATCATATTCAAAACTGAACCCATTTTTTTTTTTCATTAAATCAATGCTGTCTTCAAATCTCTCTAATTCTCTTGATGGTATCACTATCTTCCCAGTCTCCAAGCCCCAAATCTGAGAGATAATTTTTACCCTTTCTTATCTCTTCCTTCACATTTTTTCTTTGATTCCTTTGATATTCTTCATTTTTTGTTCTTCCAGATAAATTTTGTAATAATTTTTTCTAGTTCTATAAAGTAATTTCTAAATAGTTTTTTGGTATGGTATTGAATAAGCAAATTATTTAGGTAGCATTGCCATTTTTATTATTTTGATTTAGCTTACCCATATTTTTTCAGTTATTTAGAGTGTCATTTGTGTGGAATGTTTTGTAATTGTTTTTATATAGTTTAGGTGTGTACCTTAGCAAGCTGACTCTTAGGTATTTTATGTTGTCTACATTTATTTTAAATGGAATTTCTTTCTCTCTCTTCCTTCTGGGTTTTGTTGGTAATATACAGAAATACTGATGGTCTATTTGGTCTATGCGATCTTGCAACTTTGATAAAGGTTTAATTATTTCAAGTAGTTTTTCTTTGACTCTCTAGAGTTCCATAAGAAAACCATCATATTATCCACAAAAAGTAGTAATTTTGCTGCCTTCTTGCCCATCCTTATTCTTTCAGCTTTTTCTTGTCTCATTGCTGTAGCTAGCATTTTTGGCACAAGACATTTTACTTTCCATTCCAATGAAGTATTCTTCCCTCATCTCTGCCTTTCAGAGCCCTTATCAAAACTTGACACCAATGTTCCTTCCTACATGAAGTCTTTCCTGATTCTTTGTTATTAGTCTCTTTCTCTCCGAAAATATTCCTGGAGCACTTTGTTTAATGTCTTTCTTTGCTATTTTCATTCCCTAACCTTTATCATACTTATCTGTGTTCACTAATTATATCCCCAATAGAATGTAAATTTCTTGTCTTTGTATCTTTGGCACTTAGTATAAATATTTTGCATCTCTCTTTCCAGTCATATATGTCCTTGACCATGTTTTTATGTCAGTCCTTGCATTCTAGGTCCAATTGTAATATTTCTACTATATTTCTATTAATATTACCTAAGATTACTGTATTGTCATATTGCCAACATATTGAGCTTGCAGTCCACTAATATAATGAGGTTCTGTTCACATAATCCTACCATATCTTCAAATGACTAGCTATCTCTTACCCATATTTTCCTCCTATTTAGTCAGTCAACAAACATTTATTAAGTGCTTATTATGAGCCAGGTACTAAGTACAGGGAATATAAATAAAAATAAAGATAGTTCCTGCCCTCATGTAGGATTTAGATAACATAATGGATAGAGAACTGGGCCTAGATTCAGGAAAATTGGAATTCAGATCTGGTCTCAGATACTTACTAATTGTGTGCTGTTGGGCGTCATTTTAACCAGTTCTGAATCCACCCAGTTATACAAGTATGTCTTCATCTTGCTTTACAAGGATATTATGAGAAATTTTCTAAACTACCTTATATATCAAGGTACAACATCTAGGGACCTTGAAAAATGCAAAAACTAGTATAAGACAATCATTCTATTGATCCCATAACTATTCTCACCTATCATAGCGGAACCATGGGCTGGTTTAGTCCCAAAAAATAGTGAAAGAGCTAACTCCAAAGGAGGGTCCTTTTGGGAAAGAGTGTCATTTCTTTGATCTGCCCCTCCCCTCTTCCCCCAATTAGCTTGTTCTATTATGATTTGCTATGAAACCATGAAGAGCCCTTTTCAAGGACTCACCCATAATAACACATTACAGAATATTTTTTGAGTAATTAAAGTCAAACTGATAGTCTGAAGAATATATCTTTCTCTTCTTTTTTAAAATAAAGGCAATATCTGTGGTAGTTCTCCCATTCTCCTAGATTCTTTAAGGATCACCACCAGCAGATTAACAATCATGTCTACAAATTCATTTAGAATTCTGGAATGTAATTTACTTAGGCTTGGTGACAGACTCATAGAGGAAAGCTAGATGCTTTCTTATTCTTTCATTTATCTTGGGTTTCAATTCTTGTTTGCTTATTTTTGTTCAATGTTCACACACAAAACCTTCCCCCTTCTCCCAAACCTCCACCCTAGCAGTTCTAGAAAAAAATAGAAGCAAAGCTGCTGAGTAGCTCGCCCATCTCGTTATTTATCATCATTCCATGCACAAAAAGCAGCAAGGTTCTAACCTTCTTTGTTCTTCCTCTTGACCCCAACATAGCTTTAAAAATGTCATGCTTTTTTGTTGTCCTTAGCATTCATGTCAAGTCTCACCCTGGGCTTTAGCTCTGCTGATGGTATTCTTGCAGGACCTGACATTATTATTCTAGGATATGAACGTGGACAGAACTTAATTTGCCTTGCCCAGTGATATAAACACTGCAAAGGGTCTGCTTGCCCAGCTCTTTCTGGACCCTGAAGGAACAGAATTTAGCCACAGTCTGTTCTCCATTCTGATGAATACATGAAGCCATATGCTAATTAAAATGCTCAAGAGATTGGAATTTGTACTCTTCTTTAGCATGGGTGCATTCTAAAGATTTCTAGTAGTGGGTAGTTGGCTGATTTCTTAAAGCCATAAGGTTTCAGAGCACTGAATATGTATTTATTCAGCTCATGTGTTCCTTGAGTTTGAATTCATTTTACTTGTGGGTGACATAGTCCTTTATTCCTTTATTTTTATTGAGTAATAAAGAAAAGACCAGTGATTGTTCAGCAGCTTTCTCTATTGGGAGCACAGATTACTTCATATGTATATTCAACTCTCAGTTATCTATAAGTCTCAGTTATCTATAATCTACTCTGATGATTATCAATAACAAAATTTTAATTCTGGGCTTGTTTGATGCTATCCTCTTATCCCTCAACACATATACCTAAAAAGCATTGGTGTTATACCATAAATCATTTGGTATTGCTCTGGGAATGCAAACTAATGCAAATATTTGCCAGAGTTAAACATAATTAGTAAGATAAATCTTTTTCCTCCTCTGGAAATTGTACTATGTATTCCATAGTCAAATGCAAATTATTTTATGTTATTTCATCTTGAATTATTTGCACTGCTGCTCTCTTCAATTAGTGTAGAAAATGAAGAATTGAAATAGTTTAGTATTAGAACAATTTTGTTGGATAGAAAAGGGGCAAGAATGTTATTAAAACAATTTATGATATCATAGATTTAGATTTGGAACAAAATTAAGGGGTCATCTACTCCAAACTCCTCATTTTAAGGGAAAGTAAATGAGTTGCTCAAGATCACATGGATCAGTGAGTAGCACAGCTAAGATTTGAAGGCAAGTCCTTTTACTTCATTTGTTCTCATTGTACCACATTGCCTCCTAAATAAAGTGACTTGCTCAGTTACACAGGTAGAAATTAGTAGATGCAAGATTTGAAACTAAAAACCTTTGACTTAAAATGGGCCTATCCAAAATAAGTCTCACTAAAACTGCAGAGGTAAAGACAAGAACTCTGAAAAAGTGCTCTCTGTACAATCTTGAACATGCTATTCTTTCACATAGCCTTAGAAATAATCAAATGTCTATCCCTCCCTTCCTCCCAATCTAGAGCAAAAAAGTTTTTTTCTTTTAATTTAAAGAGTACAAAGCAATAGTAACAATTTATTTTTAGTAACTGGCATAGGAAAAATTGGGTTGCGGAAAATGTGAACTGGTAAAATCATTTACAAAGCTAGATTCTGTGGGTGCCTTCAGGATAAGAATGCAAAATTAAAACTAAAGCATTACAACTGAGTTTTGTCCAAAAGTGGCAAAAAAGAGGGGTGGTGAATTTCTTTATCCACAATTCTTTGGCCTATTGTTCCTGTTTTTTTTAAGTCCTTTGCCATCTTCTTCCATGTATCCCCACATTCACAGTATAACATGTATTCCATCACAATAAATTAGAGGAGGGGATCACTCATGTTGTCCCAGGTGGCTCCCTGCTGTGTCTGTCACTCTCCCAAGACTAAAAATAAATGACCATTGCCATACTTTTTCTTAACATACAATCCTTTTCCTCTCTTATTCCCTCCCTCCTCCTGAAAATTAGGAGTGATAGGATTTCAGCTGTCCTTTAGCTACACTAGGAGGCCAAAATCTGTGGGGTAGGTGCTACTTCTCACCTTGTATGATTATAACTAGCCTTGAGTGCCCCTTCCTGCAATAAAAATGAAAGCTAGAGGCAGCCAGTCAGTGAGCTTATTACGTGTCTACTATGTGCCAGGCAGCATGCTAAGCACTGGGGATCCAAAACAAGGCAAAAGTCAGTCCCTGTTTGAGTCCTGGAGCTGTGAGATCCAAGCTGGGTTCCCATAAAGCTCCATTCCCTGCAGGAAGCTTCAGGGTATTTCTCTGATGTCTCCTCTACTATGTACCCCATCTCTACATCACCCCTGTAATTGGTTCACTTTACTGAAAATCCCATATCCTTCTTTTAATTACTTAAGAATCAAAAGTTCATTTTAGAGCTCAGAGGTAACTTGGCATAGTGCAAGGACACTAAAATAGTCATTGATAAACTTAATTTTCTCTCTAGCTTCAGACACTTACCTGTGTGACCCTAGGCAAATCACTTTACTTCTTTCCTCATCTGTAATAGAGGAATAATAATAATTCTCCTACAGAAGAGTTGTGAGGTTCAAATGATCATATTGCAAACAAATGACAGATGTTAGCTAATATCACTATCCTAAAAGTAACAATGATAAAATTATATACACAAAAGGAGAGCATTCCTTTAGAAGTGGAATGAGAAGATTTCTCAGATTCAATCAAGATGAGAATGAAGAGCAATGAGTAGGAATAGAGGGAATTAATTGAAAATTATTCTCTTAAATGATCAACAGGATGATTTCAGGGAGGTCTGGAGAGACTTACATGAATTGATGCTAAGTGAAATGAATCGAACCAGGAGATCATTGTACATAGCAACAACAAGATTATATGATGATCAATTCTGATGGACATGGCTCTCTCCAACAATGAGATGATTCAAACCAGTTCCAATTGTTCAGTAATGAAGAGAACCAGCTACACCCAGAGAGAGAACTATTGAAAATGAGTATGGACCACAACGTAGCATTTACACTCTTTATGTTATTGCTTGCTTGCATTTTTGTTTTCCTTCTCAGGTTTTTTTTCTTTCTAGATCTGATTTTCCTTATGCAATAAGATAACTGTATAAATATGTATGCATATATTGTTTTTAACATATTTAATATGTATTTGACTACCTGCCATCTAGGTAGGGAGGGGGGAAGAAGGGAAAAGTTGGAAAAGATGGTTTTTGCAATGTTGAAAAATTACCCATGCATGTTTTATAAATAAAAAAGATATAATAAAAAAGAAAATTATTCTCTCATCTGAAAGAGGAAGTAATTGGAGCAAAAGATTCAGATATACAACAGGGACAACAGACTGGCCCTTTTTCCCTAGGCAACATGTCTTAGCTACCAAACTCATCAATTTCAGCCTTGCCAAGAGCCAATCTTCAGGAGATAGTCGATTGCTTAAAAGTATCTATTGCTTGTAACTATTATATCATCCTGTTCATATGCTCAACAAAATACTCCAGTAAGTCTCTCATGATAGCCTTGTGGACAAGATGGAAATGTGGGGAGGTAAATGCATTTAACTGGTTTCAGAACAAGTTGAACAACCAGACCCAAAGGGTGCAAGTTAATTTTTGTTGCTTGTTCGGAAAAGAAGTGAGTACAAGGGATAATGCTGTAAAAAAATTACCCATGCATATGTAATGTCAAAAAAAATTATAATTATAAAATTAATTTTAAAAATGTTTTTTGTTGTTTGTCTTTCATTTTCAAAGTGGACCAATGACACCAGTTCATGTGAGAATTGGATTTGAGTGAGACAATCGTACCAAGTTGTCAGCTTTACTCTCTCTGCCAGAGTGACTGAAGTCCAGCAGCAATTCAAATTGAAGAAGACTGGCAGTGTCCTGAGATATGGTGAATGGCATCTGATGTCTGATTAGGCTTGAAGCTCCAGTCCATCTGCTTCAGTCCCTTCATGGCCACTGGAACATTGTTTTCATCCACCCATTCCTCAGGGAGAAGTCTTCTCATGCTTGGGGTAGACACGCCCTTTACTCACCAATGGCTTTGGGACCTGTCAGTTATTCTCAACCCGGTTTAGCCCGTCTGTCCAGAGGCTTTACCAGGGTGGAGCCACTACTCATACTTCTTAGAGCCTCAGATGAAAGTTGAGTGCCAAGTAAACACCAAAGATGGATGAAGCAGGCTGAAAAGGACTCAGTAACTCTTCACACCAAAGGTGCTTCATATACCCTTCAATTAATAAATATCAAATCGAGGGAAGTCTATAATGGAATGCTTCAGTGCTCCATCCTACTTGTTCTGTTTATTTTAATCCATTTTCCCTTTAACAGAGAGCTGGAAGAAGCTTAATCCAATCCATCATTTTACAGGGAATAAAACTCAGATAGGTTAAACAACTTGCCCAAGTTCCTACAAGTGGCAGACTTAGTGTTCAAACCCCAGATCTCTTATTCCAGCTCTATAATTCTTTCTGTTGTACCTTTGTAAAGTGGGTGAAACAGAAAGATCAAGTAATGGCTTTAAAAAGACATTAAACATCCTGAAGATATTTATCAACAAATTAGAAGAAGTCTATTTAGAGAAAGAGAGAGATTGAAGATAAAGCAGCATCAAGAGTTCACTGGAAAGATTGCTACATTTGGAATAAAATCTGGGTCTGACTGTCAGCCATTTTTTATATGACTGTCACAGAAACTTTCTATATCTCAGTTTCCTTACTATAAAATGAGATGGTTGGATTAAACTTGTTCTAGCTCCAAAATACGTTATTTTATATATAAAGAAAAAGGAAGACAACTATAATAAGGTTCTGAAAGATGTTGGAAAGGATAGGATTAAGGGTAAAAGGGAAACAGAACACCTGCTCCTCTCAGATTGGAAAGAAAGAAGAGAATTGGTAGTAGTTCACTTTCTTGGGCAGCCATAATCTCTTGGAAGTTAGTCTTTTTGGTCTGTGTAGGGATGAGGATCTCAACGGGAGGAGGGAGGTGGTCAATAAGAATAGGGAAGGGAAGGAAGACCTCACTGTGTTAAAAAAAAAAAAAATTTGCTTTAGAAAGTACTGGCAAGATATAGGAGAAGATAACGTCTTTCTCTTCAAAGAACTTCCATTTAAGTGCAAGCTAAGCCAACTCCTAAGCATGTTTCTGATTTCCAAATTGCTTCCCTGGAGATTTAAGGAAATTTTTCCTTAGATAAGATCAGGGCCTCTCTCAGTTAAGTAAGATTTCAACTCATTCCCACATAAAGAGTTTGTTCAGTGTTATATATTTTCTGGTATAGTGTAACCTATATAACTTTTCTCATTTCTATTTGGTATTTGATTTGATAAATAAGTTGTTATTCACTATTTTTGTTGGCATTTGTATAACAAGCATTTGATTAAAAGGAACTAAACAGGTGAGTGAAAGGCTGATTAATCTTCCCTCTTTAAGGACTAATAACCAGAGAGGTCAGTGTCTTTGGAATCTAAAACCCATATCCTAAGATCAACAATATTTAAGGTGGCAGATAGATATAATTCTAGTCTAGTATCTATCTTTTTCAAAAGGCTAGTCTCATGGATAATTCCTATTTTCTCCAAGGCAAGAACCCCAGTCGCCTTTACAATGGGATGGGCCAGATCTCTTGAGCTACCTTTCTGAATGTTTAGTGGTCAGCACTGATCTTGCATAAGAAACAGAAAAAGTTAAAACATGCAGAGAAACACGTCTAGAGGTTTACACCTATGCAAAGACTTCATGGTCCCACAAATACTTTGAGCCCAGAGAATGTAGTTCAATGAAGAGAATTATCCATGGACTATACTTTTCATAATCCCTTGCACAGGCTTAGTAGCATGACAACATGATTTACCATGTATCCTAAATAAGTAGGCTGCTATCAGTACATGCAACTTAAAAAGGATGAATTATAGCCATATGAAAAGATACTCCAAATTATTTACTATTTTAAAAAAGCAAATTAAAAAAATTTCAAGATTTCACTTCAAATTCATCATATTGACAAAGTTGACCCCTCAAAACAACAAATTTTGGTGGTGTTATGAATAAGTGCAATCATTCTGGAAAGCTATTTGGAATCAGGCCCCCAAAGTTACTAAATTGTACATATCTTTTGAACTCTACTATGTCTGTATCCCCAAGGAGATCAAAGAGAAAGGAAAGGCATCCTTTTGGGCAAAAATATTTATAGCAGACTGCTTGTGTAGTGGCAAATAATGGGCAATTAAGAGGGTACCTATTACTTGGGAAATAACAGAACAAATTAAAATATATGAAAGTCTTGGAATACTATTATGCTATAAGAAATGATGAAAGGAACAGTTTAAGAGAAATATGGATAGATTTTGAATGAACGGTGCAGAGCACAGTGAGCAGAACCAAGAATACAATTTATTCAATAAAAACATTGTAAAAAAAGAACAACTTTAAAAGACTTAAGAATTCTGATAAAGTTCAATGACCAACAATAATTACAGAAGCAATTTGGAACTATGCCCAAAGGGCTATAAAACTGCATATACCCTTTTATTCAGTAGTGCCATTACTGGGTCTGTATACCAAAGAAATCGTAAAGAAGGGAAAAGGACCCACATGTGCAAAATGTTTGTAGCAGCTCTTTTTTGTGGTAGCAAAGAATTGGAAAATGAATAAATGCCCAATCATGGAACAAGTTGTAGTATATGAAATGGAATATTAATGTTCTCTAAAAAATGATGATGAACAAGCTGATTTTGGAAAGACATGGAAATATTTATGCAAACTGATGCTGAGTGAAACAAGCAGAATCAGGAATTCATTGTACACAATACCAGCAAGAATGTGTTATGATCAACTATGAAAGACTTGGTTCTTCTCAGTGGTTCATTGATCCAAAGCAGTCCCAATAGACTTTGGACAGAAAATGCCATCTGCATCCAGAAAAAGAACTAAGAAGACTGAATGCAAATCAACACATGCTATGTTCACTTCTTTTAAAGTTTTTTTTTTCTCTCTCTTATGATTTTTTCCCCTTTTGCTCTGATTTTCCTCTCCCAACATGATTCATAAAGCAATATGAATTAAAAATAAATAAGTTTACTAGAGAAAAAAAAAAAGACTGCTACTATTGCAAGTTTGTCTATTCTATAGGTGAATTGTGTACCTTTTTCTCATTAAGTTGGGAAGACAGAGAAATTAATTGGGAAACAGTGATCTTTGGAGACATGGGGATGGCAGTTAATTTTTAATGAGAGCCAAGGGTACTCCTGATTCAACCCACATTATAACCTTGATATGTTCTTTCATTAAATATTTTTTTTTTAGAATTCATGTGTCATCTGACTTAGTCTGGTATAAATAGGCAAATATGTTGGATCTTAAAGCTATGACGCTGCAGGGAAAACTACACCAACAGTTCTATAAAAATTAGATGTCAGGACTGTGTACAAATAACAAAATACTTTGCATACAATAAATACACCTGACCACTAAGTATATAGTGATATATTTATATAAATGTCAAATATTTTCTTAACTCATATCTTAGAACTATGGCTCTGTGTTTTCATGGATGAGATTCATTCCTGGGAGTGTTTCTCAGTAATCATATTCTTTTGAATCAAGCCCCCAACTAGGATTTGCCCTGGGAACATAAAAATCTGGATTATTTCTAAGGCTAAAAAAAAAAAAAAAAAAAAAAGGTGGGGGGGAGGGAGAGGGGAGGAGCAGGAATCTTTAGACCCGGCATAAGGATTCAGGTTAACAATACACAATGCGGGAAACCTTAAATAAATCCAATAAATTCTCCCAAAAAGATTTGTACCCAAGTCAAAAAATAGGTGACAATGTTTCCTTCTTCTCCAGGAAGTTTCACCTCCCCCATGGACATTCCCCTACCATCAGACCTAGGAGGGTTTTAGGATATCTAGGAGTGTCACATTTTCTGCACTGTCTCCCTTGAGGATAGACAATTCTTTCACTACCACAACTATTTTTGTGTGCTTTCTATAAAAGCCAGCAGTGGTAAAATAAAGGTGAAAGCCAGAGTGCTCTGGGGGGAGACTGCTGAGGCCCATCTATTCTGTATAGGACAGTTACTATGCTACTCTGCAAGTGAGATAATTCATACAAGGGTAAAACACTCAAAAATAGGCCCCTTATCCCAATCTGTACAGTTCATATGGCTCACAGTACCTGAAAGGGGCAGGTCTTGTTTTTTTCTTCCATGTCATATCTCTGCCCTTTTCTGCTTCTAAGCTCTTCCTTCTTTGTTTAGGAATTCCTTCTCAGGTCCAGGAGACTCCTTGACATCTACTACTGTATCAGTCTTCCTCATTCAAAGCACCAAATCTGAGCCTTCTCTCCTTTTCTTTCTAGCCAGCTCCTGTTTTCCCTCAGTCTTGCTGTTCTTCCAGTGTCTTTTAAAACCCAAGTCCAAGGGTTTAAGCCAGAAATATACATTTGTGGTGAGTAAATCCTCTTCAACATTTTGTTAATGGGAAAGAGTACTAAGCAGAACTAGAGCTAATTAGATGATTAACCTTGTGAAGAGAATTTTATACTTCAATAACGATCATAGCATAAATGTTCACATTAGAGTTCACTGAGTTTAGATCTCTTGTTTTACAGATCAAGAAATTAAATCCCAGAGAAAGTTAGAAATTTGCCCAAATTCAATTAGATTTCAAATCCAGATTCTCTGACTCTAAATATTATGCTATTTTCACTAATCCATGACTTCTTTGCTTATCTTTTTATTCCTCCAAAATCAAACTTTTTTTTTTTTTAAAGTCCATGCCATGCCTCAGGCAATTCTCAGGCAAATAAGAGTCATCTTCCATTAGATAGTGGAAAGAACAGAACTTACATCCTATTTTTCACGTTAAAAAAAAAAAAAATGAAAAGAAAAGGAAAAGAAAAGAAAAGAAAACCAAGGCCCTGTAGGTCTATAGCATGTACTTTAGATCTCTCTTCAGATACTAAATCACTGTGATTTTTCTCCATTTCAATAATAATCCAACCTTCTTTTCCTTTTCCTCTCCTAAACTAAACTGTAAGAGGCAGAAGAAGCTTAAATTTAAAGTTCATCTAATCAAACATCCAAGACACAATACAAAAGAGTCTTAGCAGGTTTCTTTTGGGAATAATCTTACATTTAGTAAGGGTAAAAGAAATGAAGAAGGAATTTAATGAAGAAATGATCTTTCCTGGAGCTGGGTAGAGAAGTCTGAAAGAAGATACTATATGATTTAGTGGTTGTAGTACTGAGCTTCAAAGAAGGGAAGAGTCAAAGTTTTTGCAGAAAGGAGAGAGGGCAGTAGAGTAAACTACACAGCTTTCAAGATAGCAAAGAGACAGCCAGTGACCCCTTTTTGCTATATGTATGTGGCAAGGTTAGGCTAAGCTTTGGGTAGATTCTGTAATACACTTAGAGACAGGTAACCATGGAACAAAAATGCAGAGGCGGGCTGGCTATACGCGTCACCAAAGCCAGAATACTGAATTGTGCAGACACCAATGTGCTAATTCTATCTCAGACTGGCAGACAGCAGGGGCTCTGTCTGGGGGAGGAAAGGCAGTGGAACTATAGAAGATTTATATGATGAAAGAAACAAGTTCTGTTATTTTTAGTGCTGCATCTCTGTGAAGAGTTGGCTTATGGCATGTGCATGTTGGTGAATATATCAGATGGAAATATATTCATAGAGGGACTACCTCCACTGTCCTCTGATGAGCCTTTACCTCCTTTCTCACCCCAATAAATGATCTTTAAATAAAGACTCATCCTCTGTTTGGCCATCATTGCATCTTTTAAACTCCTACTCTTCTGTGTTGGTGTTGTGATAGTGCACTTGGTAAAGACTTCTAGCTATAGAAACATACAGCTGTGAGTAGCTGATAGCAGCAAAATATGGGGTACCTAGAAACTAAGCAGCTTTTTGAATTAAAGAGGAGAGAGGGAAGCCTTCTAGATACTTATAGTTGCTCACCATTCAAATACATGTTAAATTATGCCATACATAAGCTCAGTTCAGCTTTGTTGGGGGGAAAAAATTGCAGAATTCAGCAGCAACTTAAATGAAACTGCAGTGGATTTTCTGAGCTGCCAAGGAAGCTCCCAGCTTCCCACTCCCCCAGGTCCAACCCCAAAAGGCTTTCCAGTAGGATAGACACTCCACCAATGAAACACAATCTTCATATCATTACATCATCAGAACAACAGCTCATTGGCTGACCACATCCTAAAGACAAGACCTGTTTCTGGCAGTCAAAACTTTCCCAAAAGCTCTGCTTGGATATTAAACACCATATTCAATTTGCCCCCTAATGTCCTTACTATTCTCAGAGTTTCTCAGTTTTTACTGATTTTTCCCAGGAGTTTATCATTGAGGGAATCCTTAGAGCAGGATATAACAATTTTTTCTCAAGGATTCCCAAGCCAGCTGCTGCTTTTATCCTCCATTTTCTCATCCTTGGAAGTTTTCCAAAATAGTCAGCAGGGTTCTTTCCTCCATTCCATTGGGATCTTTATCTTGCGATCTCAAAGGTTTGAGAAAATGAAGTTTCTCGCTAGGATAGACAATCTATTACTATGTAGGTGTCACCTCAAATGCAGCAAAGAAACAGAAAACATAATAGGGAGGATGAATCAACTAAAGTCAAAAGAATAACAAAAAGGAGTATGATATTTTCATGGGCTTCACATGTAAGACAGGTACCAAATTTGAGTCTCGCAGACATTCCATTCAATATTTGCTTCTTCCTTTTCCTCTTCTTTTTATCTGATCCATCTGCCCTAAGTCCAGAATACTTAGTGACTTTATTTCTATGGTCCTAATTGAAAATGACTTTTACTGGAGGATCTGACAGCAGTCATTTTATGGAGAAAATATGTGCTTTAGGCTTTTTGGAAGTGGTGATGGTAAAATGGAAAAGTTTTGGAGAAGGGGAAAAGCCTTCCTAGTATCCCTGCCATTTGTAGCCTATGCTAAGGTTTGTACTTTGTAGAATGCTTGCTCCATAATTAACAAACTTGTTTCATTTTAAACCTTTTGTTTCCCCTTCTTCCACATTCACTGAGACCTGGCTCCTTCCTGATGATACCAAGTTTCTTTGAACCCTTTCCAGTACAGAGTAGTTTGTAATCTTCTCTTATTAAGAAGAAGCTTGACAGAGAAGAGTAAGTCACATCACTTTCTTTTTTTTAATGCTTAATTTTTTTTATTTTTACTTTTTTATTATAGCTTTTTATTTATAAGATATATGCATGGGCAATTTTTCAGTATTGATAATTGCAAAACCTTTTGTTCCACTTTTTCCCCTCCTTCCTCCCATCCCTTCCCCCAGATGGCAGGTAGACAAATACATGTTAAATATGTTAAAGTATATGTTAAATACAATATATGTATACATGTCCATATAGTATATTTTGTGCACAAAAAGAATCGGACTTTGAAATAGTGTGCAATTAACCTGTGAAGGTAATCAAAAATGCAGGCGAACAAAAATAGAGGGATTGGGGATTCTATGTAGTGGTTCACACTCATTTCCTGAGTTCTTTCACTGGGTGTAGCTGGTTCCATTCGTTACTGTTCTATTGGAGCTGATTTGTTTCATCTCATTGTTGAAGATGGCTATGTCCATCAGAATTGATCATCATATAGAGTCACATAACTTTCATTCACTCCTTCCCCTAAAATCCTCCTCACCAATAGTTTTGGTGGGGAAGTCAGAATACTATTTGCTACTCATTGTCATTCGTATTCTCTCCCTTTGAGATCAGAGAAAGCTCTCCTTTGACATTTACACTATCCAAATTCATCACACAATCGATTTTGATAGCCATTATTTATTGACTCCCATGACAAATAGTATCTGCTTCATAATCCTTTTGACCCAACTCCTGCCTTCATTTAAGGGAAGTTCAACAAGTGTATTTATGCTTCCTCAACTTCTCTAATTTCCTATTTTTTCAATCTATTCACGTCAATCTATGACATATTTTCACATTGTTAATGTAAATGGATTGAAAGCTTTCTGGGCTTTTTTCTCATTGCAACCAATGAGTTTCACAAACTTTTCACTCTTATCATTTCAGTAAGTTGAGATCTGAATGCTGAAAGGCCTCACTAACTTTTTTCACCTTGTAGAGAATAACGTACATCATGTGAAGGACAAAAATGAACTTGAATGAATGAATCTGATGAAGGCCTTCAGCTTTTATTTTAGCATCAGATAGGCAAGTTGTTTCAGAAATCTCTTATAAACCTTGTAAAATGATGAAGTAATTTTGTTTTGTAAAAATGATGGAGTAATTTTGTTTTACAGCAGTTATTTCTTCTGCTCTGCATGCCCAACTGTGTTTGACAGAGACTTCAAAGTCTTCAGCTGAAATCCTTTTTGTGAAATCTCCATACCTATAGCTTGCCAAAATTAACAGAGGAAGAAGTAAATTGGTTAAACAGTCCCATTTTAGAAAAAGAAATAAAACAAGCTATTAATCAACTCCTTAAGAAAAAATCCCCAGGACCAGATGGATTTACATGTGAATTCTACCAAACATTTAAAGAACAACTAACACCAATGCTATATAAACTATTTGAAAAAATAAGGATTGAAGGAATTCTACCAAATTCCTTTTATGACACAGACATGGTACTGATACCTAAACCAGGTAGATTGAAAACAGAGAAATAAAATTATAGACCAATCTCCCTACTAAATATTGATGCAAAAATCTTAAATAAAATATTAGCAAAAAGATTACAGAAAAGCATCCCCAGGATAATACACCATGGCCAAGTAGGATTTATACCAAGAATGCAGGGCTGGTTCAATATTAGGAAAACTACTAGCATAATTGACTATATCAATAACCAAATTAACAAAAACCATATGATCATCTCAATAGATGCAGAAAAAGCATTTGATAAAATCCAACATCCATTCCTAGTAAAAACACTTGAGAATATAGGAATAAATGGACTTGGACTTCCAGCCAAGATTGCGGAGAGGACACACACATCTGCTAAAGCTCCATATTTTCTCTCAGAATAACTTATCTCATGACAAACCTCAGAATTAGTGCTTGACTATAAAAAAAACCACAAATAATTACCAAGAGAAGATATCCTCGAAAGTCGCCAGAAAAGGTCTGTTTTTGCTCGCAGATGGGGAAGGTTTTAGATCGGGTACAAACTGAAGGCAGGCAGCTGCAGCACAGCAGAGTAAGGGAGGCAGCTCACAGCTGAGCAGACCATAGGGGGGTGGGGTGTGATCTCAGCCACTTTGCCCTGGCAGCAAGTCAGTAGACAAACAGAGAAGCTAAAAACACAGGTGGTGAAGACTATAACCCCCAAAAGCTAGCATCTTTCAGGACCTGGCCACACACACACACCCAGAGTGCCTCAGCATGCTCTCAGAGTCTCAGAGCACAGATGTAGCACAGCCATTGCTGTCCTGCTAGTGCCTCACTGCTGTCCCCCGCAGTCTGTAGAGGAAGTTCGGTAATAATATCAAGCTCCCCCCCCCCCCCAAAAAAAGTGGGCCATTTGTTTTCCTTGTTAGTTTTCTTTGACTCTTCTTTGACAAAATGAGCAAAAAGTTAAAGCGCACTCTAACCATTGATAGCTTCTATATGGATAGAGAGCAGACTTTAAACCCTAAAAAGACTGAAAACAGACTATCTTCAGATGAATCCCCAAAGGAGGAAATCATCTGGTCCTCAGCACAAAAGACTCTCACAGAAGAAATTAAAAAGGCTCTCACAAGAGAACTAGAAGAAAAATGGGAAAAGGAAAGGGAAGCTTGGCAAGAGAATATGGATAAGTCATCCCACTCATTTAAAGATAGAGTGGGTAAAGAAATCAAATCTCTGAAAAGCAGAAGTAGTGAGTTGGAAAAAGAAAATAGCTCTCTAAAAAATAAAATGGGTGAAATAGAAAAAAATTCCATAGAACAAAACAACTCACTTAAAATTAGAAAAATTAGAAAAAGATATTTTTTAAAAAGTGAGTGAAGAAAATACTTCATTGAAAATCAGAATGGAACAAATGGAATTGAATGACTTGAGGACACACCAAGAATCAGTCAAGCAAAACCAAAACAATGAAACAATGGAAAAAAATATCAAATACCTTCTTGGGAAAACAACAGACCTGGAAAATAGATCTAGGAGAGACAATCTGAGAATGATTGGACTCCCTGAAAAATATGATGGAAAAAAAAAAAAAGATCCTGGACATTATTTTCCAGGAAATTATCAAAGAGTACTGCCCAAATGTTTTAAAAACAGAGGGTAAAATAGAAATTGAAAGAATTCATCAATCACCTACTGAAAGGGACCCTAAAATCAAAACATCAAGAAATATAGTGGCCAAATTCCAGAAGCATCAGAAGAAGGAAAACATACTGCAAGCTGCTGGAAAAAAATCAATTCAAATATGGAGGAGCCACAATAAGGATTACCCAGGATCTAGCAGAGTCCACATTAAAGGATCGAAGGGCCTGGAATATGATATTCTTAAAGGCTAAGGAACTTGGTATGCAGCCAAAAATAAATTACCCAGCAAAAATGAGCATCTTTTTCCAGGGAAGAAGATAGACATTCAAAAAATAAGTGAATTTCATCTATTCTTGATGAAAAAACTGGATCTAAACAAAAAGTTTAATCTACAAATATAGAACTCAAGAGAAATCTAAAAAGGTAAAAGGAAATCTTGGAAACTATATTTCTACTATAAATATATATAAAGAACACATGTTTACATTGTTCTAGAAACTAGAGGTGGAAAGGAAATTGTACCCAAAAAAGTGTAAAATGGGGGTACTACATGTCATAATGAGGCATATCTGAGAGAAAGAACGGAGGGGGATGAACAAAGTGTGTATCGTAATGCCATCAGAATTGGCTTAAAGAGAAAAATATTAGAAATATTTGATTTTGGGAAATGAATGTAAACTGTTATTTTTACCTTCTGAATCCAATTCTTCCTGTGCAACAAAAAATTCGGTTCTACACACATATATTGTATCTAGAATATACTGTAATATATTTAACATATATAAGACTGCTTGCCATCTGGGGGAGGGGGTTGGGGGAGGAAGGGAAAAAATCTGAATAGAATTAAGTGCAAGGGATAATGTTGTAAAAAATTACCCATGCATATGTACTGTCAAAAAAATGTTATAATTATAAAATTTAAAAAAAAAAAAAAAAAAAGGGCAAAAAAAAAAAAGAAATATTTGATTTATGGTGAAACTTCTCCCACCTCATTGAAAAGTGAAAGGGGAAAAGTGAAAAGGGAAGGAGTAAGCTAAATGGAAGGGAATACAGAAATTGTGAGGAAAAGGGGTAAAATAGGGAGAGGAACTTTAAGGTGGGGGATGGCTGTAAAAAGCAAGTGGTGCTCACAAGTTTAATACAGGGGAAGGGGGTAAGAGAAAGTATACACACACTCTTGGAACGATGATGGCATGTAGGATCTGTTTGTGTCACCTCTTATAAGGAGATTTTCCTCATCCTGCAAGTGTAATGTGCTGTTGTCTCCAGAAACTGCCGATCGCTCTCTGGTCTAGAGGAGAGACTTCTTCCTCCAGAGAGCCCCCTCAAGTCTGGCCCAGACAAGAGACTCTCCTCTGAGTGCCGCCCTCTTTTATCCTCCCAGAGAATGGGCGTGGGATAACGCAAGGGCTTCTGGGAAAAATTACTTCAACCAATGAACTTGCTCCTCCTAAGCATGCAAGCTCCTCCCCAGGAATTCACAAGTAAAACTCCAAGTAAAGGCCGGAACTAGAGAATTGTTAAGTACTGACTTAGCACTTAGTAAGAACCTAATATCTCATTATCTCATTAGCACTTAGTAAGAACTTAACAGGAAGGAAAGGAGAAAAGCATAAGCAGGGGTTAACAGGATGGCAAGCAATATAGAATGAGTCATTCTAACCATAAATGTGAATGGGGTATACTCCCCCATAAAGAGGAAGCAGTTAGCAGACTGGATTAAAAGCTAGAATCCTACTATATGTTGTTTACAGGAAATACACCTGAAACAGGGTGATACATTCAGAATAAAAGTAAAAGGGTGGAGCAGAATCTACTATGCTTCAGGTGAAACCAAAAAAGTAGGGGTAGCCATTCTTATCTCAGATCAAGCAAAAACAAAAATTGATCTAATTAAAAGAGATAAGGAAGGGCATTATATCTTGGTAAAGGGTAGCATACATAATGAAGCAGTATCAATATTAAACATATAAGCACCAAGTGGTATAGCATTTAAATTCTTAAAAGAGAAATTAGGAGGAATAAATGGAATTTTCCTTAAAATAGTCAGGAGCATCTATTTAAAACCATCAGTAAATATCATTTGTAATGGGGATAAACTGGAACCATTCCCAATAAGATCAGGAGAGAGCCCACTATCACCATTACTATTCAATATTGTATTAGAAATACTAGCTTCGGCAATAAGAGTTGAGAAAGAGTATAATGGAATTAGAATAGGTAATGAGATTCTACTATTCTACTACTAGCATATATACTAGTAATATACTACTCCTACATTATAAAGCAGTGGTCACCAAAATCATTTTGTATTGGCTAAGAAACAGACTATTTGATCAGTAGAATAGGTTAGATTCATAGGACAAAATAGTGAACATCTATAAGCAAGTTAGTGTTTGACAAACCCAAAGATCCCAACTTTTGGGATAAGAATTTATTATTTGACAAAAACTGCTGGGAAAACTGGAAATTAGGCATGGACCCACTCTTAATACCACATACCAAGATAAGATCAAAATGAGTCCATGATTTAGGCATAAAGAACGAGATCATAAATAAATTAGAGGAACATAGGATAGTTTACCTCAGACTTGTGGAAGAGAAAGGAATTTGTAACCAAAGGAGAACTAGAGATCATTATTGATCACAAGATAGAAAATTTTGATTACATCAAATTAAAAAGCTTTTGTACAAACAAAACTAGTGCAAACAAGATTAGAAGGGAAGTAACAAACTGGGAAAATATTTTTACAGTTAAAGGTTCTGATAAAGGTCTCATTTCCAAAATATATAGAGAACTGACTCTAATTTATAAGAAATCAAGCCATTCTCCAATTGATAAATGGTCAAAGGATATGAACAGACAATTTTCAGATGATGAAATTGAAACTATTTCTACTCATATGAAAGAGTATTCCAAATCACTATTGATCAGAGATACCACTACACACCTGTCAGATTGGCTAAGATGACAGGAAAAAATAATGATGAATGTTGGAGGGGCTGTGGGAAAACTGGGACACTGGTGCATTGTTGGTGGAGTTGTGAAAGAATCCAACCATTCTGGAGAGCAATCTGGAATTATGCCCAAAAAGTTATCAAAATGTGCATACCCTTTGATCCAGCAGTGCTACTACTGGGCTTATATCCCAAAGAAATACTAAAGAAGGGAAAGGGACCTGTATGTGCCAAAATGTTTGTGGCAGCCCTTTTTATAGTGACTAAAAACTGGAAAATGAATAGATGCCCATCAATGGGAGAATGGTTGGGTAAATTATTGTATATGACTGTTATGGAATATTATTGTTCTGTAAGAAATAACCAGCAGTATGAATACAGAGAGGCTTGGAGAGATTTACATGAACTGATGCTGAGTGAAATGAGCAGAACCAGGAGATCATTATACACCTCAACAACAACACTGTATGAGGATGTATTCTGATGGAAGTGGATATCTCCAAGAAAGTGATCCAATTCAGTTCCAACTGATCAATGATGGACAGAATCAGCTATACCCAGAGAAGGAACACAGGGAAATGAGTGTAAACTGTCTGCATTTTTGTTTTTCTTCCCAGGTTATTTTTACCTTCTGAATCCAATTCTTCCTGTGCAACAAGAAATTTGGTTCTGCACACATATATTGTATCTAAGATATACTATAACACATTTAACATGTATGGGACTGCCTGCCATATAGGGGAGGGGAAGGAGGGAAAAATTCGTAATAGAAGTGAGTACAAGGGATAATGTTGTAAAAAAAAATTACCCATGCATATGTATTGTAAAAAAAAAAAAAGTTATAATTATAAAACTAATAAAAATAAAGTATATTAAAAATAACAAAAAAAAGAAAATTTTCCATTGAACAATGCTAAAAAAAAAAAAAAAGAAAAAAGAAACTATTTCTACTCATATGAGTGTTCCAAATCACGATTGATCAGAGAAATGCAAATTAAGACAACTCTGAGATAGCACTATACACTTGTCAGATTGGTTAAGATGACAGGAAAAGATAATGATGAATATTGGAGGGGATGTGGGCAAACTGGGACACTGATGCATAGTTGGTGGAACTGTGAATGAATCCAACCATTCTGGAGAGCAATCTGGAATTATGCTCAAAAAGTTATCAAACTGTGCATACCCTTTGATGCAGCAGTGTTACTCCTGGGCTTATATCCCAAAGAGATATTAAAGAAGAGAAAGGGACGTGTATGTGCAAAAATGTTTGTGGCAGCCCTTTTTGTAGTGGCTAGAAACTGGAAATTGAATGGATGCCCATCAACTGGAGAATGGCTGGGTAAATAGTGGTATATGAATGTTATGGAATATTATTGTTCTGTAAGAAATGACCAGCAGGATGAATACAGGGAGGCTTAGAAGGATTTTCACGAACTGATGCTAAGTGAAATGAGCAGAACCAGGAGAACATTATACATTTCAACAACAATACTGTATGAAGATTTATTCTGATTTAAGTGGATATCTTTGACAAAGAGAAGATCCAATTCAGTTCCAATTGATCAATGATGGATAGAATCTGTTAGACCCAGAGAAAGAACACTGGGAAATTAATGTGCATGACTTGAATTTTTGTTTTCCTTCTTAGGTTATTTTTACCTTTCTGAATACGATTTTTCTTGCTCAACAAGATAACTGTATGGATCTGCACACATATATTGTATCTAAGATATGCTTTAACATGTTTAACATGTATGAGACTGCCTGCCATCTAGGGGAGAGGGTGGAGGGAGGTTAGTGAAAAGTTGGAACAGAATTGAGTGCAAGGGACAATGTTGAAAAATTACTCATGCATATGTTCTGTCAATAAAAAGCTATAATAATAATAAAAAAAGAAATCTCCATACCTATGGTACCCTGGACTTCCCTCCATGAAGGCATAATGAGTTTGAATAACACCCAAAAAGTAAAAAACATTTCCATTTTGTTTACCTGAGATGCATACATGCATCTATGAGAACAAGGTTCAAGCAATGTGCATAACAAAGTACATTAAATATTTCATTGTAACATTTAATTTGAATTCCTGAAATATATTTGGACAAAAAAGAAATGCTATAAAACCAAATGGGACAATAACTGAACTTTAAGAATGTCAAGGATATCATTTAATTGATCAAAAACTGATGGAGCTTTCCTTGTTAATAATCTCTGAAATAACATAAAATGGTAGACTGAACTATGTTTTTCATTGTCAAAGTAGCATATTATGATGGACATCTGTACATGGTATCCACAAAGTAGTATCCTCAACAATTACTATGACCATTTTTCCATTTAGTGAAGGCAAAACCTTTTGTTGCATGACACTTTGCAAAGCCACAATTATATAATTTTGGATATGATTATTTAAGTGACATTTTGAGATTATTGCACATGTTTTACCATCATAGGATCAGTCTTTAAAAATTTAATATTTTTCTCCAATTAATATAAAAATAATTTTTACATTCATTCTTTGACATTTTTGAATTCCAAATTCTTCCCTCATCCAGAAGGCAAGGAACCAAATATTGGCCATACATGTGTGCTTTCATGTAAAAAAAAAAAAGTCTCCAGGAAGATATGTTGTCTTTCGAAAGAAAACACAGACCACTCTTCCCCTTTGCCCCCCCCCAAAAAAGGAAAAAAATATATATATTTTGATATGGATTCAAACTTTACCAGTTTTCTCTCTGTAGGTAAAGAGCCTCTCTCTTCAGAAGTCTTTCAGAATAGGCCCAGATCATTGTATTGCTAAGAATAGCTAAGTCTTTTACTTATCATCATACAACATTGCTATTACTGTATACAATGTTCTTCTGACTGCTAACTTCACTTTTTATCAGTAATGCTAGTCTTTCCAGGTTTTTCTGAGAGCATACTGCTCATTATTTTTTAAAGTTCAGCAGTTTTCATCACCACCACACACAACCTTAGCCATTTTCCAACTGATAGACATAGGATCAATTTTTTTTTGAAGAATATGAATAAGATTTAGAAGTAAACTTTTCTCAGAATTGTCAGTTTTTTCACTTTGGTTCCTGAATGTGCCTCTCTTTTTTTGCCAAACAGAAAACAAGGTAAATCAGTCTCTCCACTACATTTTGGTTGTAACACTGGTCTTCCTGTTCTGCTTGTTCTTACCTAAATGGATTTCCATTGGCTCAAATCTGACCCTGAGAATAACCAATTTATGAAATTTTGATACCTAGTATTTTTTAAAACATCCATTAGCCCAAAGCCAGTTGTTGTTGTTGTTGTTGTTTTAATTATAGCTTTTTATTTACCAGCCTCTCCCCCTGATGGCAGGTTGACCAATATATGTTAAATATGTTAAAGCATAAATTAAATACAATATACGTATACATGTTCATACAGTTGTTTTGCTGTACAAAAAGAATCGGACTGTGAAATAGTGTACATTTAGCCTGTGAAGGAAATAAAAAATGCAGGTGGACAAAAGTAGAGGGATTGGGAATTCTATGTAGTGGTTCATAGTCATCCCCCAGAGTTTCTTTCGCTGGGTGTAGCTGGTTCAGTTCATTACTACTCTATTGTAACTGATTTGGTTCATCTTATTGTTGGAGAGGGTCACGTCCATCAGAATTGATCATCATATAGTATTGTTGTTGAACTATATAATGATCTCTTGGTCCTGTTCATTTCACTCAGCATCAGTTCATGTAAGTCTCTCCAGGCCTTTCTGAAATCATTCTGTTGGTCATTTCTTACAGAACAATAATATTCACATACCACAATTTATTCAGCCATTCTCCAATTGATGAGCATCCACTCAGTTTCCAGTTTCTGGCCACCACAAAGAGGGCTGCCACAAACATTCCAAAGACAGTTTTCAAATTGTCTTCAATAAATGCTGGATTAGTGTGAACTTTATTTGCTGTCTCAGACAAAAAACAAAATGCTGCATCTTTTGATAGGCTATGTTAACCACTTATACTTTTCATATGAATCAGACTGAAAATTTCTTTGTTCATTTCACATTTTATTTCTAGCCTGATATTATTACTAGAAAATTTAGGCTGATAAGCCCTTCTAGAAAATGAAGGCTTTCTTTCTAATTTAGTTTTTAGAATATCATAGATTGGATTATCAAATGGAATATTTGACAGCTTTGTATAGGAACTACACTGACTTGAAGTAAAAAAGCTTGTCGGTCTTTAGTCAGTTTATTGCAAGTAATGGGAGTGATGGTAGTGTTATCTTTATGTAAGCTTTTAACCAAGAATTCTGTGATATTTGAACCATCAGCACATTTATTGTAATTCAGCTTATCTGCTCCTTTCATCTTAACATCAAATTGATCCATATTTTAAAATGAAAAGGAAGTATCACATGATTGAATAAAATGGAAAGCCATAGCCTTGTCTATTTCAGTAGAGTACAAGCAACAGAGAATACAAACACTAGTCAGGGAGGCGTCATGCCTGACCCAGCCTGTTCCAGATGTCTAATAAACTTTATACTAATAGAGAGAAAGGGGATCACCAAGAGAAACCCAAGGGCTACATAGTATGAGCAAATGCTGGTTTTCTACCAGACATCCAGGTCTTTGTACAAGCAGGATTTAAATCCTGCCTGGGTTAAAAAAACCTTTTTGCAAAAGGCACTCCTGCTTTCCCACTACCCGATTAAAGCACTTTCCTTCTGATATTATCTATCTATAGTCAATAGGTAATCACATCTTAAGATTTATGTGAAAACCTAGTTTATTACAAGAAAAATAACATGTATGTGGAACCCAAAGGATTCCCAGTCTTTACAGAAATTTACATTTTTATAATAGCCAGACAAAGGGAGAAAGGAATACCAAGAAGTACAGGACTGGAAGAAGGAACATGCAGCAGAGATGGGGAAAAAAAAGATAAGACCATTTCCCACGGGGAGGAGCAAAGTATTAACAAAAGCTTCATTCTTTTCCTTTGGGAATTGCCAAACTAAAACTTTTAAAACTGTGGGTTGAGACCTCAGTATGGGGTGGAATAACTGAATATGGGGGATGTAAAAATTTTGACAAACGTTAAAGGTTCTGCCAAGATTTCTTTATGTAAAAATAAACAAGCACACCCATCTCATTAGTATGCAAAATTGCTTTCACCTTTAATGAATGGTAAAATATGTATACCAAAGAATTGTTTTAAAATAAATTTATGATTTATCATCAGTGTTTGACTTCTATGTATACGTACCTGGGATCGAGTAAAAAATGCTCCAACAAAAGGGGTTTTGAGTGGGAAAAGTTCTAGCAGCTTGCGCTGGACCACGAAGAGAGGAGGGCCAGTTTATGTGCAAGGACTCCAGCTCCGCAAGCATTCGTCCCAGCCTGACACAGACGGTGGGCGCCCGCCTCCTTCCCGGGGACACTCAGGGAACCCAGCGCGAGGAGAAACAACAAATTGTCAGTTGCCACACTCATGCTGAGTCCGGTGTTTCTGGAAAATATGGAACTCAAAAAGCCAGATTCAGGGGCCCCTAAAGTCTGTAAACACTACAGTTTACGTCTAAGTGTATCAGTATAGAGCCACATATCCATCGTTATATGTTTGTTACAAATCCTGAGCAAGTCAAACCTCAGAAAGTTTTCTCGGTAACGGACGGATTCCCCCAGAAGGCACTGGGGCTCCCTTCAGCTCCAGATCTATGACCGGGATAGCATCTTTAACCACAAAGGCACTTTTTAAAAAGACGCCGGGGCGGGGCTGGGGCCATCACAGCCAGTACTTTTTGTGGAAGAACTCAGCCGCCTTCATCGCTAGAGCAGTAGGCAGAAACCTGAAATGTTCCTGCTCACAAACACATGGCGGGGCGGGGTCAGAACGGCTGTTTGATCTGCCCGGCGGTACCTAGAGAAGGAAGCGGGGGAGGGGCCCGGGCTGGGCACCTCCCACAGGCGTTCACGCGCATAGCAGAAAGGTGGGCAAGGCCGCAAGACCCCCAGAAAAAAGGTCCAAAAAGGTTCACATAGAGGGCGTGGGGGTCAGGCTTTCCACTCTTGGACATAGAGGTTAGTGTTGCGTGGCTCAGAAGTCATTGCTACGTCTTCCGAGGATAGCCCGGGCTCACTGCGTGCCCTTCGGGAGCCCAGACCCTCTGAAAACACACACTGCGCCTGCGTCACCACTAAACTTTCCTACCAGCAGTCCATAAAAACTTAAATTCCTGTCAGGCACCGCTGCGACGGCTGGACGACTCCCACCTCGTGGGATATCTCAGGCACAGACACTTCCGCTGAAGCTGTCCTAAACTCCCGAGAACTGACGGAAATTTATTCGCTCTAGCCCGACGCGAAAGTACTTAATCTGCACTAAGCCACTCTCTTAGCCATTTTCCTGAAGCGTACTCGGGGAGACACGTGACCGACGTCGATGCAGCCATATTGTTTGTGGGCAGGCAGCTGCCAGGCTTGGAGTCGAGTTCGTCGTGTTTGCTAATTTACTAGTTGAAAGCTGGTGCTTATTCTGAAGGGAACGGCGCCTACAGCCATGATTTGGCTCACCCGGGAGACAAGGATTAGCCCTACTTCGGAATCTGAATCTCTTACTCTTAAAGAGTGGACATAAGGGAATGGGGAAGTTTAAAAAGGAAAACAAGTTTGACTGAAGGCTTGGGAAAGGAACAGTACGGAATCTCCATCCGAAGAAGTTCTTCGGCCTCCATCTTGGATACGGGCAAATGAAATTGAGGCGAACATTTGCATGCTCAGGTGTTCGACCCAAAAGCTGGGCATGCGCTTTTTGATTTTCTTGCTTTTGTATCCCTCCCTTAATCTTTATGCAGCTCTGAAAGCAGGTATTGCCCCGCCTTTCCACGCTAAGAAGCCTTTGAAGCGCCGGGATTGGCCGTGTAGCTATTTGTAATTGTAAATCGCTACCTGCTCTGCGTCCTCACCCGCTTCTGTAACTGGGGAGCTTTGGGCTGGGTGGGGACTTGGGCGCCCCCAGCTGTGAAGGAGGAGCGTGGGCTGCGGGAAGCAGCCGGAATCATACACTTCCTTAGGGCATCCCCGTCCCACACCATCATTGTACCGTGTGGTTCCCAGTCCGCTGAGGAAGAAGCGCACCGAGTGAGGCCTACATTTCGTTAACGACCAGTTTATCGTTTTTATTATCGTTATGTGAAAAAGGAGCAGGATGCGACCCAAGGAGGGCTGTGTCCTAAATAGTGGCCTAGAAGTCAGCCTTTAAAAGAAGTGATAGTCACAAAATCTAAAGGAAAACCCCGTTAATGAAGAACAGAAGGGAGGAGGACTAGTTAAGATTAATGCTTTAAAAAAAAGCAAATCTTGCGGGTGGACTAATTGTAGACAAAAATGGAATTAAAGTGGATTTCCTCCCTCTGATAGGATTCGGGTTGAGAAGATGAGTATGAATTAGTTTCTTTTGTTTATATGTCTAGTTTTGGGAAGACTACCTAGAATCCTAAGTACAGAGCTGTAATGGATTGGACAGGGTCATGTAAACCCAGCCCATGAACTTTCAGATGAAGAAACCGAGCTTCAGAGAGGTTGAAGAAGCATCAGAGGAAGGATTTAAATTCAAGTTACTTTATTCTAGAAGTAGTATTTATCCACCCTTTTTTCCAGCTCTAAAACCTGATGATTTGGGTCCTGTGGAATTCCATCTCCTCATTCCTAATGGAGCTAATTTGTTACCTGCCCTTCTAAATATTATTTTAATAAGTAATACAAAGGTAATGATGTAAAAGATTCATTCTGTTCAACAAATCTTTAAAATTCAGTTCAAATGCCATCTCTAGGAAATCTGCTTTGCTCTTTCCCTTTTCCCCTTTGGTAATGAACTTTTCTCCTGTGCCTCCCCATCACCTTTTTTTCCTTGAGCCTCTTGTGCACGTGTTCAGCCATGCCTGCTTCTTCCTGACCCCACTAGGGTTCTCTTAGCAAAGAGAGCATAAGAAATGTTTTGCCATTTCTTTCTCCAAGTCATTTTTACAGATGGAGCAAACAGGGTTAAGTGACTTGTCCAGGGTCATAGAACTAGTGAAGTATCTGAGGCCAGATTTGAATTTACCAAAATGAATCTGATTCCAAGCCTAGTACTTTATTTACTGTGCCACCTAGCTGCTATCATGCTCTTGTTTGCTCCATTACAGCACAGAAATCTAAACTTTGTATATTACCTAGCATAGTGCTTTGCCTGCATTTATTTTATTTAGTAAATTTGGTATTTATTTAGTAAATATTTGTTAAATTATTGAAAGAAAGCTATGAATACAGAACATTCAGAGGTTGAACTTGCTGATACGATACATGGATGCAATGTAAGGAATTCCAGTAAAGCAGTCAAACAAATATTAAGCACCTATATTCCTGACATCTTGGCTAGCCTTTGGTGACACAAAAACAAAAAGTGAACAGTCCTTGCCCTCTAAAAACTTAGTAGTTGATGGGAAAGCCAAAAATATACAAAAATAATTATACAAATACAAACAAACCAAAAAGGTACTTTTTAGAGAAAGGACACATTTCTTTGTAAATACCAGGAAAGAAATTTGAATCAGAAAAAGTTCTGTTGATAAGAATGTATTTAAATTGGTAAACTACAACCATAATTTAAGTATGTTTAAGTAAAGTGGTATAGTTAAAACAACTATATTGATTGCCCAACCTATCTCTGACATTTAATCATTGTATGATACTGAACTAGTAACAGCCTTTCTGAGCCTTTTTCCTCATCTGTAAAATGGGGATAATAATACAGGCATTTCTTTGACTAATTTAATGAATCTTAAGTATTTGTAAATTGTAATTATCAGATCACAACCATGCATAATTTGAGACACTCCAATTAGTAATTCCTTTGTAGAATGATATGTATTTACCACTATTGAGGCCCAATCATTGTTATTGTTCAATTTTGTAAAAACAATAAAAAAACTTAACATTCTTATCGAAAAGTTGAAACCTTGAAAAATAAGCAGTTATGAGTATTTCAACTACTCCCTGCATCTGGCTAAAGATCAAATCTTGGATGTTAGCCAATGGTATATGCATGGGACATAATGAATTGTGGAATCATTGTGTGTGAGTAATGAGTCTGTTACCATATATAGTCTTAACAAATAAGCAAAGTAGGATTGATTCAAGATTATGCAAAAGTCAAATTGAAAGACTGTGCTTCTTTTAAAACAATACTTGTATTGTCTTTGTTAGGACTAAAGCTCATCCTACTTTCCAGGTTAGGGAGAGTTTTGCAAAGTGTGGAAACACCCAGTTCTAATTGGGTGGAGTATTGAGTAGTGCAGACATTCCAAAGTCAGGGCTCATTTTTTTTTTTTTTTCTTTTTTCTTTTTGGCTTACTGGTTTTTCAGATAATAAAAAAGTGCCTGAGGAAGAACACTGAATTCATAAAACAGTTTTCTGAGAATTATAGGATATTAGAATTGGGCAGCATCTGAGACATCATTTTACAAATGAGAAAGGTGAGGCCTGAGAACATTATGTGACTTGATTGAAGTCACATAATTTCAGGTGCAAAGCTGAGGCTGGAATTCAGGTCTCCATTTAATCCTGTATTTTTAATATTACTTTGCTTATAGACAAAAGGCAGGGAAACAGTATATTTAGTTATTTAGCCTGTTTCATTGAACTTGTAGAAGCAGAACTGATGCGGGTGAACTCTAAAAATTCTGTAAAATAATCACTGAAACTATGTTACCCTTTGATCTGCAAAAGAAGAGAGATTGGGGTCCCCCAGGCTCCAGAGAGTCTGGGAAGTGGCATATTTTCCAGATCGGTATCATTCAGTTGGAAATCTTGAGCAAATCAGCCCCCCCCCTCATTGATCTTTTTGGGAAACCTGATCCCCCATTCAGGCCAAAAAAGCCTTCAAAGTGATTTTTATTCATTTGGGAGATTCTGGTCTGATAATCAGTTCAAACTGCCCCCAGATTTGCTCATGAAATAGGTTTTTGCCGACCCATTCTTTGCAAATTTCTTCATTAAGAAATTTGCACATTAAGAAAGAGGGAATTTCTTAGTGAAGAATAAAACTTCCCCTTTTTTACCACAGATTTGGGGTTTGTGAATTCTTTTGCATTTGGACCTGCATTTTTGAGCAGAGAGGGGATCTCTCATTCCTACACATCATCAGAACCTTGTCATTCTCAGTATTCAGTGCATGTAGAGTGCTTGATAAATGCTTGTTGATTGATTGTTGGCTAAAAACATAATTTTGTCAACTTCTCACTCAATAATGCAAATTTTTATTCTATAGAAGTTTTTTTTATTTTCAGAACATATGTGAGGATAATTTTTCACCACTGACCCTTGCAAAACCTTGTGTTCCAATTTCTTCCACTTCCCCCATCCCCTCTCCTAGATGGCAATTAATCCAGTATATGTTAAACATGGTAAAAATACATGTAAATCCAATGTAGGCATATATGTTTATACAATTATCTTGTTTGCACAAGAAGAATCAGATCAAAAAAGGAAAAAAATGAGAAAGAAAATAAAATGCATGCAAACAACAAAAAAAGTGGAAAATGCTATGTTGTGATCCATACTTAGTTCCCATGGACCTCTCTCTGAATGAAGTGGACAAAAGACTGGCCCTCTCATCCCTGGGTCAAGGGGCCTCAGGCTTAGAAGAAAATGTTGCTTAAACTAAATTAAGGGAAGTGTTATGTTCAGACTGGGCCCCATCCCCCAGTTCATGAGACCCCAGACTTTTAGAGAAGTATGTGTCTAACAGAGTCAAGACAACATTACAAAGCGTGCCGACAGGTTCCGTTGTGTGTTCACTCTTGTCCAGACACTTCCCCATTGTAAACGAGAAACTGTATCAATGATTCCCAAAATTTGTAACTGCAAGGCAGAACAAGAATTGCTTATAAGCCTGTCTCTACTTGGGTTCGGGACAGAACCTCAATCCAGAGATCCGTCCCGGCCGATAAATAAACTGCTCTCTAAATTGCAATTACCTTGGCTGTCCTGTATTTTATTGCCTGGGCTATTTCATTGGGTATAGATGGTTCTCATCATCATAAGATCATTGAAACTAGTCTGAATCATCTCATTGTTGAGAAGAATCACATTCATCAGAAGTGATCATTTTATAATCTGGCCATTGCCATGTATAATGATATCCTGTTTCTGCTCATTTCACTTAGCATCAGTTCTTGTAACTCTCTCCACGGTTCTCTAAAATCATCCTACTGATCATTTCTTATAGAACAATAATATTCCATAACATGTATACACCATAATTTATTCATTCATTCTCCAATTGAGGGGCATCCATTTAGTTTCCAGTTTCTTGTCACTACAAAAAGAGCTGCCATGAACATTTTTCCCTCCTTTAAGATCTCTTTGGGATATAAGCCCAGTAGAAACACTGCTGGATCAAAGGATATGCATAATTTGATCATTTTTTGAGCATATTTCCAAATTGTTCTCCAAAATGGCTGGATCTGTTCACATTCCACCAATGTATTAGTGTCTGAGAAATAAGTCATTTTCTTTTTAAATCACCATTTCTTCTTAAGAAACCTGAAAACAAACAGATTTACCTCCCAAATAATCAGAGTAGCTTAACATAAAAAGTTTTGTTTTATTTTTTAAGGGAGAGGCATGAATTGTTTTTAAAAATAACACTCTCCGAATTCTAAAATTATATGATTTGGTGAGATTTATGGTATTATACTTTAAAGTTTAAAAAGTACTTTATGTAAATGGGCTAATTTAATATTCAGACAATACTATTAAGTGCTACCCACTTTACAGATAAAGAAACTGAGAATCAGTCATCAGTTCAGTAAGCATTTGTTAAGTGCTTGTTATGTACCTGGCACTGTGTTAAGTATTGGAAATTACAAAAAGAATCAGAAGACAATCCCTGGAATTTACAATCTGGGAGTGATATAAGGAGTTGTTCAGTCATGGCCTACTCTGCATAACCCCATTTGGGATTTTTCTTGGCAAAGATACCGAAGTTGGAGAAGATGTGGGGAAATAATGCATTGTTGGTAGAGTTGTGAATTGATCCAACCATTCTGCAAAGCTATTTGGAATACTCTTTGATTCTGCAACATCACTATTAGGTCTGTATCCCAAAGAGATCATAAAGTATTTCTAGCAGCTCTCTGGATGGTGGCAAAGAATTAGAAATCAAGAAAATGCCCATCAGTTAAGGAATGGCTGAACAAATTGTGGTATATTAATATAATACTTTTGTTCCATAAAAGAGGATGAGCATGCAAATTTCAGAAAAACTTGGAAAGACTTATATGAATTGAAGCTGAGTGAAATGAGCGGAACCAGGAGAACATTGTATACAGTAACAGCAACTTTTTGCCATGATAAAGTTTGACTGAATTAGCTCTTCTCAGCAATACAATGATCTAAGATTTTTCCAAAAGACTCATGATAGAAAACACTATCCATATCCAGAAAAAGAACTAACAGAGTCTGAATGCATATCAAAGAATATTATTTTCATTCTTTTGGGGGGTTTTCTCATTTTTTTTCTTTTTTTTGGTTCTGATTCTTCTTTTGCATAATTGTACATGTAGAATCTATCAGATGGTCATCTTGAAGAAGAGAGAGGAGAGATGGAGAAAAAATAAAAACCAAAATCTTATAAAAGTAAATGTTAAAAACTATCTTACAAATAATTGGAAAAAATAAAATACTACCAAGTAGGGAAATAAATACTGGAATGATTGTTTGCCTTTTCCATCTTGGGCTCATTTTATAGATGAGGAAACCAATCAACAGGATTAAGTGACTTTCCAGAGTCTCACAGCTAGTAAATGTCTGAGGTTAGATTTGAACTCAGGTCTTTCTGTCTCCAGGCCTGGCACTCTAGCCATTCTGTCACTTAGAGGGGAAAACAATGAACAAATACGTACAAAAGAGCTATTATACAGGAGAAATAGGAAATAAGAGAGACAAAACACTAGAATTTAGATGATTTGGGATAGGCTTCCTGTGATAGATGGGATTTTAGTTGTGACTTAAAGGAAGGAAGTAGGTGGGATGAGTAGGGAGAACATTCCAGGCATGGGGGACAACCAGAGAAAATGCCTGGCACTGAGTACTGGAGTGCATTGTTCATCAAATTAAATAGGAGGCCGGGATCACTGAATTGAAGACTACATAACAGTGGAGAGTAAGGCATAAAAAGACTGGAAAGAAAGAAGACTAGATTATGGAGGTCTGAATGCCAAAAGGAGGATTTTGGTTTTGATTTTAGGGTTAATAACGAACCAATAGAATTGGGGGGGGGCTGGCCATGTGACGTGACAGGACTGGAGCTTTAGAAAAATCACTTTAGTGACTGAATGGAAGAGGATGGATTGGAATGGGGAGAGCCAGGTAGAGCTACCAGGAGACTATTGTAATAATTCAGGCATGAGGTGATGGGGGTCTGCAATAAAAAGAGTGGTGGTAGTGTCAGAGGTGAGAATGTGTGATAGTGTATTTGGAAGATGTTACAAGAGTAAAATCAAGAGCCTTTGACAATAGCTTGGATATGGAGGAGGACCCAGTGACAGTGAGAATCCAGGATGACTTAGATTGTGAGCTTGAGTAGGAGGAGGATGTTACTCTTCATAGTAAGAAGGAATGATAGAAGGCTGGGGAAGGAAGGTTTAGGGGGAAAGATAATGAGTTAGGATCAGAAAATATCAAGTTACTGATAAGGAGCTGAGGATGAATTGGAACTCTGGCCTAAATCCAATCTAATCGATCAGTAAGCATTTACTAAGCATTTAGTAATGTGTTAAACTGGAGATACAAAGACAAAAGTTACCAATTTTTTACTTCTATCTGGGGAAATTTATATAGGATTAAAGGTGTGTGTGAAGGGTGGGGCTACAGAGGGAATACATTCCCTGGAGCATTAATGAGTTACTGTGGCTACACAACCCTTACCACCTGGCATATCAAAAGACATTGACCTGGAGAAAATTGTTTGGACAATGCTATTGAATCCTTTCAGTCCTGTCTGACTCTTTGTGACCCTATTCAGGGTTTTGTTGGCAAAGGTAATGGAGTGGCTTGCCATTTCCTTCTCCAGTTCATTTTTACAGTTGAGAAATAAGTAGTAAATAAGATTAAGTGATTTGTCCAGAGATAACAGATAGCAAGTATCTGTGGCTAGATTTGAACTCAAGAGACTTGAGCCTTCTTGATGCCAAGCCCAGATTTTTATCCATTGTGCCAAGACAGTGTAAAAAAATATGAAAAATTTAGATTTGGAGGTCTCATGAACTGCTTTTGTCTTATTTTAAACTTTAGCCTCTTGGGAAGTATGACAGTAGTCACAGTCCTGTTTTTAGTCTCTCTTAATTTGTCCTTCTCTACATGCAAGTATTTCTCTT
The DNA here is from genome assembly GCF_048593235.1 of Sminthopsis crassicaudata. NCBI lineage: Eukaryota > Metazoa > Chordata > Mammalia > Dasyuromorphia > Dasyuridae > Sminthopsis > Sminthopsis crassicaudata. The sequence continues at coordinate 496,481,179 of NC_133619.1, read as the reverse complement.
GTGTAGAGGAATAACTTGTTTGATTGGTTGATACTGTACATTGAGTTGCCTTCTACTGTTATTTTTTAAGGAGATCTTAGATGTGAGCCAAACCTAAGTTTTAAATCATTTCCCCTAGCATTCCAGGGATAGGGATGTAAAGAGCAAGACTGTGAGAAAAGTAGCAGAGCCATTCTCATTCAAAGGCAGATCCCCCCCAAATTGAACCTGGTTCAAGTAGGAGTGTGTCACACCCCAGAGTAGCCGAGGTCAGGTTATTGTTAAATATACATATGTCAAACATATAGAAAATTAATACAAGGTAATTTTTAATTTTTTAACACTAGCAAATGGGATGATTAGGAAATAACTTTTTGTAGAAAATGAAACTTGAGCTGTCCTCAAAGGAAACAAAGCTAGAATTCCATCCACCATTTACAGACTCACTTTGTAAAATATCTATTTAAGTAGGTCCTTTGGTTTTCATAATAAACTTTAGAATACAATTTGGAACTGAATAGATCATACAAAATGAAGAGTTTAAGACTTGAAGGAGATCCATTTGAAGAAATCACTTTCAAGAATTCTTAGTGCTATGTCAAAGTTAAAAAAAAAAGACACAAAATAAGCTGGCAGTACACAATACAAAATAATAATAGCTAACATTTTTACATTTTTATACCATTTACTATGTTCCAGGTGATTTACTATTGTTATCTCATTTGATCCTCACTACGAATCAGGAAAGCAGGTGCTATAATTATCCCTATTTTCCAAATGAGGATATTGAGACAGAGGTTAAGTGGCTTGTCCAGGAAGTGTCTGAGGTTAGATTTTAACCTTAGATCTTCCTGACTCCAAGTCCAAGTCTATTCATTCCACCATTTCGCTGCCACCAGAATCAATAATACTCTTTGACCTCTAACTGTAGTGTACCCCAAGGCTCTGTTCTGGTTCCCCTCTTCTTTTCTTTCTGCATTTTTTCACTTGATAATCTCATCAGCTCCTATGAGGATGATTTTTAAATCTATATACAGCCCTATCCTTTAGGCTGAGATCCCATCACAGATCTCCATCTGTCTAGTGGACATTTCAAACTGGATATTCTGTAGGTTTCCCAAATTTAACATGTCTAAAATAAAACTCATTATCTTTTCTCCCAAACCCACCCTTCATATGTACTTATCTATTTTTGTAGAAGGCAGCACCATCTTTCCAGTCATCTAAGGTTCAAAACCTGTCACTTCTTTAGCCAGCCCACATAGCCAATTAGCTATCAAATCTTTTCTTTTTTTTTTTTTCCCCCCTGAGGCTGGGGTTAAGTGACTTGCCCAGGATCACACAGCTAGGAAGTGTTAAGTGTCTGAGATCAGATTTGAACTCTGGTCCTCCTGAATTCAGTGCTGGTGCTCTATCTACTGCGCCACCTAGCTGCCCCAAATCTTTTCATTTTTAACTGTTCTTTGAAGAGGTCTTGACTGGTGTTTTGGACCAAGAGAAACTAATTGATCCCCGAGGCAAGGAGGCAGGCAGAAAGTTCTGACAGAGATCAGTTTAGCTCCATGGTCTCACCTTTTAGGGAGATAGTCCAGTCTGAAATCCAAGTTATGTTAGACTCCTGAGACCCACCCTCTGAAGAGGTCTCCAGAAGCCTCACCTTGCCATGCCCTGTCAGGAATCCCAGTCATGTCCCTGTAGTTAACTTTTCCCGATAAAATCTACCTATGGGCCATTCCATAGCTGCTGCCCTCCTTTGGGTCAGCCCACCAAGGCATTCTGCCGGGTGGCATCTTTCCCCTTCCCCTTCCTTTCTCTTTCCCTTTCCCCTTCCCCTTTCCCTGTGCTATGCTTCCCAATCCCCCTTCTCCTCCTAAAAGCTAACTAATTCTTTTAGGGTACTAAGTCCCTTTCAGGTATAGCCTGCCAACTAAGGGCATGCTTCAGTCACCCCACCTCCTACTTAATACTCCAACAGCTCCCTAATGCCTTGAGGATCAAATATAAACAAACTCCTGTTTGACTTTTAAAGCCTTTTTCACATCCTGGCCTCAATCTACCTTTTCTTTTTTTATCCCTTTCTTGTACTCTAATGTCCAAGCAAACCATGTTCTTCATTATAGCAACACTTTCTATGTCCTGTGTCAAAAAGAGAGACAACTGTGAAGCATAAAGGATCTGGGGATTCTTGGAAAATCCTCAAGTCAGTTGGAGAAGTATTTTAACTGTCTCCAGCTAGAGGTTAGGCATAGTGGGAATGTGAAAGACAAAGTCACTGGTTTTGAGTTTACAAATATTGGAAAGAGCTTGCTTCAGACTATATTAATAAACATTTTGTGATGAATGATGCCCCTCACCCAACCCCCAGATCCTCTGGGATGACAGAATTAATTATTCTTATTTAGTTGCAAATAAGCCAAAAGGAATAATATGGAATTTTACCGAATTGTTTTTGGTTAGTTGAGAAATGTAACATTTTTCCTTTTGTCAGTCTTTTCCCTCCCCCTACTCAAAATAACTCCTACCCTAATTTAATCATAATGCCTGTGACTCTCATATCCCAAAGATGGAGTTCTTTTTGAAATGGAACAAGGCATAAACAAGGCTGATGAGTCATAGTCACAGTATTATTATAACTGAATATCTTTAGAACCTCTGTCAATCCTTTCCATTTATTTGTTTGATTTTAAAAAGGATTATTGACTCGATTTTCCCTTGTGGGAAACTGTAAAGAGAGACCAGAAGCAGTAAAGACAGATGCAGTGGCCCAGGATCCTTCACTTTCTAAGGAGAAATCTTATACAGTATAGGTTTTGTTTTTCTGAATGCATTTTGCTGATTTGTGTTTACTGAGCCTCCCCACAGAACATCAATAGGCATGTGTTCCCTAAACTTCCTAAGGGCTTCTAGAGCAAAAGAAGACCTTCCTATCTCAGGGAGCCTTTGGCCAATTAATTGGTCCCCTGGGGCAATGGTCTCACTCAAAATTTTTGTTTGCTTTGTTTCCCTTTGAAGAAGCTTGTTCATCAGATTTAAACTACCTGGGACTTCTGGCCACAGAGACCTCAGACCTAGGATATTATGTAAGATGTTGCTTCAGGCCCATCAGGGAAACCTTGAGAAGCCGGATTAAGTCCAGGGTATCTTTGGACTTGGAACTTTCCCTATTCCAGTCTTATCAGAACAACAAAAAGGTCAGCTTAGATAGGAAAATAAGTAGGAAAAGCATAGCCTTAGAGGTTGCACTCCTGATTCTCCAGAATCCTCTTCCTGTTGCAGATTCACTCTAGCCCTGGACTTTACAGGATATAAACTATTTACAGAATGAACAATCTCTATTTTCAAAGCCCTAAAATTCTAATGTGAGAGAAAAGTACATATAAAAATATATGCAACATAAATATACAATGAATAAATATAAATGTGTACAAAGTAGTTAAATATAAAGTAGTGGAGGGAGGACACTAGTAATTGGAGGGACCAGAAAACATAACATATTTAAAAGTTGGTTGAGCTGTTTCTGTGAGCCTGAAGTAAAGAGAAAGTACATTCTAGGTATGTGGGACCACCAGTGCAAAGGCATGGAGATGAACAGCGTTCAGTGTGTGAAAAAAGAACAGTTTGGCTGGAACTCATGCACAGTATAATATTTAATGAGCTAGAAAGATAGGTTGGAGCCAGGTTGTAAAAGACCTTACAAACCAAACAGAAGAGTTTTTTTTTTTTTGTTTTGTTTTTTTATTTTATCATAGAAGTAATAGGAAACCATTGGAGTTGATTGAGTAGGAGAATCAGATAGCCAGATCGGCACTTAAGGAAAATTACTTTGGCAGCAGTGTGTAGGAGTGATGGATTGTAGTTGGGAGAGACTTGAGGCATGGAAACCAGTTAGGTAGTTGTTGGCAATAATCTAGATGAGAGATAATGAAAGCCTGAACTAAAATATTAGCTGTGTAAGCATACAGAAAGGGTTGGATGCAAGAGATTTTATTTAGTTAGAAACAGAAAGTTTTGGGCAAACGATTAGCTATAAGGAGGGAAGAAAGGAAAATGAGGAGTCAAGGACATTGCTGAGGTTAGGAAACTGAGAGACTGGAAAAATTATGGTGTTCTCTATAGACATTGAGAAGCTTGGAAGAAGGGAGAGTTTAGAAGAAATAGAAAAATATAAAGTTTAATTTGGGGTATGTTGACTTTGAAATGTCACTGAAACATCCAATTTTAAATGTCCAGGAAGAAATTGGTGATTATGAAACTGAAGCTCAGGGAATAAAATGGGGAAGGGTATATATTATATATTATACATATACACACATTTTTTGGTATGTATATATGAAATACATATATAGGTATATATATTTGTATATATTTTATGTGTATATAGGTAACATGCAGTAAACACACTTATGTATGAATATATATGCAAGTATTCCAAAAGTCGTAATGTAAATCACACACACACACACATTTGTGAGTCATCTGCATATAGGTGATGGTTAATGCCATCAGAGCTGATGAGATTACCCAGAGAGAAGGTATAAAAGGTGAAGAAAAGGGTTGGTAATGAATGTGGAAGAATACTTGATATGAATGATGAGCCAAGAAAGGAGATTGAAAAGAAAGAGTTAGACTAGAAGAAATGAAGATAGCAAATGTCGGCAATTGTTTCCAAAGATTTGGTTGAAGAAAGGAAAAAAGATATAGTAGGATAGCTTTAATGGGTGGTAATGTATAGTATATATTTTTTCTTTTTTTAAGGATAGGGGACTCTAGGATGTGTTTGAAGGGAGGAAGGAAGCAGAAAGGGAGAATTTTAAGATCTGAGGATGTAATCTGTTGGAGAAAAGGAAAGAGGAGGGATTAGCTCTAGTGAGCAGAAGAGCCACCTCTTTTTCAGAGCCTGGAGGAAAAGAAGAAAGTAGGAAATTTTGTCAGGATATTTTTAGATGAAAAGAAGGGGAAGAAATGGGCACAGTGAAAATATCTTTAATTTTTTCATTAAAGTAAGAGATAAATTAGAGAAAAAGAGAAGGGGAGACAAGGATTTTGAGGAAGAAGAGTTTTGGAACAACCTCTTGGGAGTGAGATGGGGAATCAATTACAGAGGAATAAAAAGATTATTTTGTTGCAATTCAATCCTATTTGAGGTTGCATAATGGAGATTTGTAATGTACTTGGTCAGCCAGTTATAAAACCTCTTTCAGCTGTGTTCTGCTCATGAGTAGGCATAGAGGAGGTAGGTGATGGGAATAATCCAGGACTCAGATTTGGCAAGAGATTCAAAGTATCTGAGAGCATAAGAGAGAACAATATAGAGTTGAAATAATTACTGAGGGATGAAACTGAAGTCATAGTAGTGTCAATGACAATGTCAATTACAGAGGTCTCAGTAAGGGCAAAGAATAGGGGCAAAGGAGAGGGGAAGCATAGGGAGGAGAATATTTGGAGGTCAATGGCCAGACAGGAGACTGTCTGAATTTCTAATTAGAGAAGTGGAGGGAGTGGTAAATTATAGATATATACAAATATATCTATGTTTATCTAAGGTGAAGTAAGACAGGTGGTAGAATTTAAGAAAGCTGAGGTTTTAGAACATTAGGGAGTGCCACTGAGTATCCATGTGAATATTAAAGTCCCCTGGGATGAAGGAACAGAATGAAGGAACATGAACCACACTCATCCTAGATACTACAGCTCATTCTGCCTCATGGTGTCTTTCTCCTTACCCCATCCTTCCCTATGCCTCATGGCTTCTCCCCTTATAGCACACTTTTTTAGGGTGCCAAACTCTTACGGATTTAACCTGCCAGGTTAAGGGCATATTCCCACCTCATTCCCTTTCTCTTTGTTAATTATGAGTTCCACTAGGGAATTTGTCTTTTCTATTGTTAATTGTTAAAACCCCTTAACTAACTGTATGCTAACTGTATGCTCTCCCAAATCTATTTTATATTTACTACTTTTTGTTTTATCTATAACCTCTTCTCCTAAATAATTGTACCTTTGTGTTGAGGTTGGGAAAGGGGACCCCAAAAGTTTGCGGTTACACACTAGTGTTGCAAGGTGTCACAACAGAATCTGTGGCTTAAACCTAATGAGGGGAGTCCCAAAATTCTTTCTCTTTCTCTCTCTGACTTCTGGGTTAGCCATGAGGTAAAGCACTTGAGAAGCTTCTTGAAGGAGAGATTCTCCTTGAACCCTGCCTTTGTCAAAGACTTGCCCCAGGGAATCAAAGATTCTGATATCTAGGTGAGACCTGTTGAATACCACCCAATTGAATTGGAGATTAGTACAGAGACACTCATTCAATTCCAAGATAAATGCTGCACCCAGCCCCCATCAAGAATTACCCCCAGCTTCTAGCCATAAAATGAGCTAACTTGGAGCTCAGTCCTTGCAGAGGACATAACATGCCATGCTATGCTATGCTAAGAAACTCTCTGTCTGCTTAAATGATATTCTCTTTCAGCATTTATCTTTTTCTCACCTATTTCCTAACAAGACTTTATATCTCTCTGTCAATATTTCTCTGCTACAAACTTTACTTCTCTGTTAGGACCTTGTCACTAAGGAACTCAGTCTTTCTATTCATGCATAGCAAAGGCTGACTTCCCAATGCCAATAATAAACTTCTTTTACCAGTCCAGCTTTTGGGGTTCATAAATTCCTTTATGAAGGACCTCTGTGCCACCAGAAGGGATCCCCACAACTCCCTGCCCTGTGCCAAATCCCACGGGAATCTAGGGGAGCCAAATCTCTTCATTTGGTTCCCTGAACCTTGAACCTGCCACTAACCTCGTCATTTAACTCCCTGACCACCAGGACCCTCTCCTCATCAAACCCATCTCCTAGTCAAGAGGCAAAGTTTATTGTAAGCAACTCCATTACAAAGTGGGGTTGAATTGTAAGGGAATTCAGCTGAAAATTGCAAGAATTTCCCAGTCTGGGTGACCCCAGTCAAGGAAAACTTGCTGAGTGTGGAGCTCATGACAATTCAGACAAGCCTTCTCCCAGTGGCTTGGAGTGTCCTGCTATAGGATTGTGGGAGAAAAAAAATGAGAGGCTTACCTTGACAAGGAGGGAATCAAGCCAGGGGAGGCCAGACTCTCCCCGAATCCGGGCTACCAAATGTTGAGGTTGGGAAAGGGGACCCCAAAAGTTTGGGGTCACAGACTGTTGTTACAAAGTGTCTCAAAAGAATTTGCAGGCTTGAAGCCATCTCCCAGTCAAGGGGCAAAGTTTATTGTAAGTAATGCTATTACAAAGTGGTCTTGAATTGTAAGGAAATTCAGTAGAGAAACAGAAGCAAGGAGACACATTTATCCAGCTTTTTAGCATTGATATGTTAATTCTATGGCTCATAGATAGGAAGGAATTTGGTTCTCATTGACCAGATTATCAGTCAGCAATGAACTGAGGAGTGGTCTCCAGAATCAGGCAGATTGTCAGAACAATAACATTCCTAGATTGGGGGGGGGGAGGAGGGCAAAACCAGAGGACTTTGGAATTAAATAGATTGCCAGAACAGAAGCTCCCCCTAAAATCATGGGACCACAAAATCATTTTTTGATAATATAACATCATTTTGGCAAAGAGAATGGCCATTGTGAATTTGACACATGTTTATTTTGAACTAGGAATTGCTACCTTAACCTAATCATAAGTATTTTGAAAGTAAGTACTGTTTCGCTTTTTTTTTTTTTTTAAATATCCCTGGCACTTAGCTTAGTACCTAGCACATGGAGGCTGTTTATATATATATATATATATATATATATATATATATATATATATATATATATATATATATATATATATATATATATATATATATATATATATATATATATATATATATATACATATATTTTATTGATAAATTGAGAAGGGTGTTATAGTTTCCCCTTCCCAATCCCTTTGAATCAGGCTTGGTGAATTGAAGCCTAACTAGCACTTAGCAAGAATAATTATTTAGAATATGAAGTTATGTTCTATTTCTCTCCTTTTGTCAACCAAACTCCTAGAAAAATATAAATTTCATTATATCTATTTCATCTCTTTTTATTCACTTCTAGAGTCACTGTAATCTGGCTTCTGATTTCATTACTCAACGAAGATCACTCTCTCCTGGGTTAATAAGCATCTCTTAATTGATGAATACAATAGCCTTTTTATTCCTTTTTGCCCTCTCTATAGCTTTTAACACTGATAAGTAACTCATAATTGCAAGTGACCCAAAAGAAAATGGAAAAATGAATAATGAGTATATCAGTCTTAGCATGTCACCAATGAAAATTTGTGAGTGATAAGTGACTTTAAAAACCATCATTACAGAACATATGTGACAAGAAAAGGAAGGGGGTTGTTTATAAAGACATTAGGAATAATAAATAGACAGACCTTATGCTGCAGGGATAGCCAGAAAATATTAAAAGAACTAGAGGGATAGCTATACACAATGGATCAACTGAATTCTTTGAAGTATTTAACTATAGCTGTTCCCCCTACTAGATTAGAAGTTGTCTCCTCTTCTGTAATATTTAGTACAGTATTCTTTGCATAACGGATATTGAATAAATGTTTGAATTGCACATAGTAGGTAATTAATAAATACTTGTTTAGTTAAAATGAATTGCTTGACTTGACCTAATAGTGTGATAAATGATGATTAAATTTAGATTTGTTAACCACATTTCTACTTCCTTTTTTAGTACTATGCTTTAAAAATACTTTCCTTTACATTTGACAATTCACTTAAAGAAGCATGTCCAGAAAGGATGCTTGTATAACTTCTAAACAAATTGTTTCTTGGATCATTTCTCTTGTTACAGCTACCCTTATCTGTGCATTTCTGAGCAATACCAAGTCTGTCCTACTCCCAGACCTAAACTCTACAGCCTTTACTTGAACTGAAGAGAAATTTAACAAAACAACTGGAACAGAAGTTCCTTTAGATTGGCTATTCCTTTCTAATAAATAATGTAAGAAGGTAGTATTGGAGGATCAAGTTCTTATTAAGCCTTACCATGCTTACTGCCACTCTCTCTTATTCAGTGAATAGGGTATGGAGTTGTTAGTATGTTATTTAGGTTTTTGGTTTTGTTTTAGTTTGGCTTGGTTTTTTGATGTAGCAAAACTTATTAAATCAAATCCTATCTTAATTCTTGTCCAGTATAATAGAGGGTGGGCCTGAATGGTAGGTTATAATTCCTTAGGAACAAATTCACAGGAAATGAATGAATAATGAATGAATAAACAAATGAATGAATGAAATGATTGTTGAGGCCTGACAAAGAGTGTGTACAGTAGGCAATGAGTCTTTGAAAATACTAGCTCTGGGCATTTCATTCATTGTAAGCAAAAAAAGACTAATAGAAAAAAGCTTGGGAGAGAATTACTGAGAGGGGGACATTGAAAACACAATCTCCATTGAAAGTACTCCCTAAACCTCAGGTCCAACTTCTTGTTCTTTGTAACTTTTCCCTTTTTAGAGAATAAAAAAGGCTGGGAACCCACCCTAAGTGATGGGGATGGCCTCAGGAGTATTGCAAGACAATTAGAAGAAAGCTGGCTTCCTGAGAAGCAATTTATCTATTTATAGCAGTTTTAGGTTTGTATAAATGAAAGACTAGGTTGGTTGGAAGGGTTCCATATATCACTCAGGGTCCTATTTTGGATAACTGAGATATTAAATGAATACCATGAAATATACTTTTAGTGACAATTGGGTATAATCCAGAGAAACTAAGTCTCTAAGTCAAAGGATACAGCTAGCAATAAGCTTATCTTAATGTCTTTACTTCTAGGTCCTTCAGTTTTTCTTCTTTTTTTCTGCTTAAATATAAAATGAAGGAATTGATCCCTGAAATAGGGGCGGAAAAATAATTACAGATTCATTAATAAATAATTTATACCATTGGGCTTATGGTAGATAATTACTTCTCAGGTGTCTTTGATGGGGTTCTAGTGGCAGTCAGAGAGTTATGGAAATCCCCTTTGGTCAGAGGCACAGGTTCTTCATGAAAGAATTCATGAACCGAAGAGTTTTAGGTGGTAAAAATGGAAGTTTATTGTTGGATGAGAAGTCAGTTTTGCTAAGAGACTGACTTTATAGTGGCAAAGTCCTATTAGGGAAATAGAGGCTGGAACTGAGAAGAGAATATCTTTTTTAAAATGTTAAATAACTACTTGGGAAAACAACAGACCTGGAAAATATATCTAGGAGAAATAATCTGAGAATTGTTGGACTTCCTGAAAATTATGATAAAAAAAGAGCCTAGATACTATTTTTCAGGAAATCATCAAAGAGAACTACCCAGATGTTATAGAAACAGAGGGTAAAATGGACATTGAAAGAATTCATCGATCATCTCCTGAAAGAGATCCCAAAATCAAAACTCCAAGAAATATTGTGGCTAAATTCCAGAACTATCAGACCAAGGAAAAAATACTACAAGCAGCTAGAAAAAAACAATTCAAATACAGAAGAGCCACAATAAGGATTAGTCAGGATCTAGCATTATCCACATTAAAGGATCAAAGGGCCTGGAATCTGATATTCTGAAAGGCTAAGGAACTTGGTATGCAGCCAAGAATAACTTACCCAGCCAAAATGAGCATTTTTTTTCCAGGGAAGAAGATGGACATCCAATGAAATAGGTGAATTCCATCTATTTCTAACAAAAAACTGGAACTAAACAAAAAGTTTGATCTCCAAATATAAGACTCAAGAGAAACATAAAAAGGTAAAAAGAAATCTTACTTTGAAAAAATTAGTGTTCAAAGCAGGCCCGAGTCACCCGGATACCCCAACTATACTATGTTACTATGTGCTTATGTAATTTATGTAATTATGTGTAATGCCTCCCATATTGATGTATTTATGTTTCAAGGTCATGACTACACTATGTTCTAAATCAAAAGAAAGGGGGAGATGTTAGGATGACAAGGTGAGAACTCAGGTTGTCTGGACAGTGACAAGGTGAGAACTCAGGTTGTCTGGACAATTAAAAGTTGAGAACTCAGGTTGACTTGAGAGTTCTCTGGCTCAGACCTTTGGTTTGGGCCTTTAAAGGGAGTTTACACCTTAGGAATTCTAAGAGGAGCAAGTTCATTGGTGGAAGTATTTCCCCATGCCCCATTGAGTTCTCACATGCCTGTTCTCTGGGAGGATAAAAGAAGCAACATTGAGCAAGGGAGGGAAGTCTCTACTCTAGGTCAGAGTTGGCAGTTCGCTAGAGGAAGAAGAATCTGGCTGAGAGATTGAGTTGAGAAAGCAGATCTCCTCCCAGAGAGTGATGGGCAGTCTCTGGAGACAATAGAACTTTACGGGGAACTATATTTCTGTTCTGAGTATGCATAAAGAATACATGTATAATTTAATTTTATTATAATAGAAAAAGAAGCTAGAAGTGGAAAGGAAATAGTATCAGAAAAAGGGAAAAGTGGAGGTACTAAATCTGACAAAGAGGCAAAGGAAACCTATTATATCTGAGGGGAAAGAAGGGAGGGGGATGAACATAGTGTGTGTATCTTATTCTCATCAGAATTGGCTTAAAGAGAAAACTATTAGAAATATTTGATTTATGGGGAAACTTCTCCTACCTCATTGAAAAGTGGGAGGGGAAAAGTGAAAAGGGAAGGAGTAAGCTAAACAGAAAGGAATATAGAAATTGTAAGGAAAAGGGTTAAAAAAAGGGAAGGGATTTTAAGGTGGAGGGAGGGATCCTAAAGAGGGAGGACTGCTTAAGACAAGTGGTGCTCACAATTTTAATACTGGGGAGGGGGATAAGGAGGAAGGAAAGGAGAAAAGCATAAGCAGGGGTTAACAAGATGGCAAGTAATACAGAATCAATAATTTTAACCATAAATGTGAATGGGGTAAACTCCCTCATAAAGCGGAAGCGGATAGCAGACTGGATTAAAAGCCAAAATCCTACATTATGTTGTTTACAAAAAACACACTTGAAGCTGGGCAATATATACAGAGTAAAGGTAAAAGGGCTGGAGTAGAATCTACTAAGCTTCAGGTGAAGTAAAAAAATCAGGGGTAGCTGTCCTGATTTCAGATCAAGCAAAATCAAAAATTGATCTAATTAAAAAAGATAAGGAAGGGCACTATATCTTGCTAAAGGGTAGCATAGATAATGAAGCAATATCAATATTAAACATATATGCACCAAGTGGTGTAGCATCTAAATGTTTAAGATAGAAATTAAGAGAGCTGCAAGAAGAAATAGACAGCAAAACTTATAATAGTGGGAAATCTCAACCTTGCACTCTCAGACTTAGATAAATCAAACCACAAAATAAATAAGAAAGAAGTTAAAGGGTAAATAGAATACTAGAAAAGTTAGGTATGATAGATCTTTGGAGAAAACTAAATGGAGACAGAAAGAAGTACATTTTCTTTGTAGCACTTCATGGAACCTATACAAAAATTGACATATATTAGGACATAAAAACCTCAAATTCAAATGCAGAAAGGAAGAAATAGTAAATGCATCCTTTTCAGATTACGACATAATGAAAATTACATTCAATAAAAAGCCAGGGGAAAATAGACCAAAAAATAATTGGAAACTAAATAATCTCATCCTAAAGAATGATTGGGTGAAACAGCAAATCATAGACACAATTAATAATTTCATTCAGGAAAATAACAATAATGAGATGACATACCAAAATGTGTGTGATGCAGCCAAAGCAGTAATAAGGGAAATTTTATATCTCTAGAGGCCTACTTGCATAAAATAGAGAAAGAGAAGGTCAATGAATTGGGCTTGCAACTAAAAAAGCTAGAAAAGGAGAAAATTAAAAACCCTCAATGAAACACTAAACTTGAAATTCTAAAAATAAAAGGTGAGACTAATAAAATTGAAAGGAAAAAAAAAGTATTGAATTAATAAATAAAACTAAGAGTTGGTTCTATGAAAAAAACCCAACAAAATAGATAAACCCTTGGCAAATTTGATTAGAAAAAGGAAAGAGGAAAATCAAATTGTTAGTCTTAAAAATGAAAAGGGAGAACTTGCCACTAATGAAGAGAAAATTAGAGCAATAATTAGGAGTTACGTTGCCCAACTTTATGCCAATAAATTTGATAACTTAAAATAAATGGATAAATACCTTCAAAAATATGACTTGCCCAGATTAACAGAGGAAGAAGTAAATTGATTAAACAGTCCCATTTTAGAAAAAGAAATAGAACAAGCTATTAATCAACTCTCTAAGAAAAAATCCTCAGGACCAGATGGATTTACATGTAAATTCTACCAAACATTTAAAGAACAACTAACTCCTATGTTATATAAACTATTTGAAAAAATAGGGATTAAAGGAGTTCTACCAAATTCCTTTTATGACACAGACATGATATTGAACCAGGAAGGTTGAAAACAGAGAAAGAAAACTGTAGACCAATCTCCCTAATGAATATTGATGTAAAAATCTTAAATAATATTTACAAAAAGATTACAAAAAATCATCCCCAGGATAATATACCATGACCAAGTAGGATTTATACCAGGAATGCAGGGATGGTTCAATATTAGGAAAACTATTAGCATAATTGACTATATCAATAACCAAATTAACAAAAATAATATGATCATCTCAATAGATGCAGAAAAAGCATTTGATAAAATCCAATATCTGTTCCTATTAAAAACAGTTGAGAGTGTAGAAATAAATGGACTTTTCCTTAAAATAGTCAGGAACATCTATTTAAAACCATCAGTAAGCATCATATGTAATGCGGATAAATTGGAACTATTCTCAAGATCAGGAGTGAAACAAGGTGGCCATTACCATTACTATTCAATAATGTATTAGAAATGCTAGCTTTGGCAATAAGAGTTGAGAAAGAGATTAAAGGAATTAGAATAAGTAAAGAGGAAACCAAATTATCACTCTTTGAAGATGTATATACTTAGAGAACCCCAAAGATTCTACTAAAAAGCTATTAGAAATAACCCACAATTTTAGCAAAGTTGCAGAACACAAAATAAATCCATATAAATGCTCAGCATTTTTATATATCACCAACAAAATCCAACAACAAGAGATACAAAGAGAAATTCCATTTAAAATAACTGTCGATAGTATAAAATATTTGGGAATTTATCTGCCAAGGGAAATTCAGGAACTATGTGAGCAAAACTACAAAACACTTTCCACACAAATAAAGACAGATTTAACAAATTAGAAAAATATTAAGTGCTCTTGAATAGATTAAGCAATATAATAAAGATGACAATACTCCCTAAACTAATCTATTTATTTAGTGCTACACCAATCAGACTCCCAAAAAAACTATTTTAATGACCTAGAAAAAATAATAACAAAATTCATATGGAAGAAAAAAAGGTCAAGAATTTCAAGGGAACTAATGAAAAAAAAAAATCAAATGAAGGTGGCCTAGCTGTACCTGATCTAAATAATAATATACAAAGCAGTGATCACCAAAATCATTTGGTATTAGCTAAGAAATAGACTAGTTGATCAGTAGAATAGGTTAGGTTCACAGGACAAAATAATCAATAATTATAGCAATCTATAGCAAACCCAAAGATCCCAACTTTTGGGATAAGAATTAACTGACAAAAACTGCTGGGAAAACTGCAAATTAGTATTGGCAGAAACTAGGCATTGGCCCATACTTAACACTGTAAACCAATATAAGATCAAAATGAGTGCATGATTTAGGCATAAAGAATGAGATTATGAATACATTAGAGGAACATAGGATAGTTTACCTCTCATACTTGTGGAGGAGGAAGGAATTTGTGAACAAAGGAGAACTAGAGATCGTTATTGATCACAAAATAGAAAATTTTGATTATATTAAGTTAAAAAGCTTTTGTACAAACAAAACTAATGTAGACAAGATTAGACAGGAAGCAATAAACTGGGAAAACATTTTTCCAGTTAAAGATTCTAATAAAAAGATTCTAATATTTCCACAATATAGAGAGAATTAACTCAAATTTTTAAGAAGTCAAGCCATTCTCCAATTGACAAATGGTCAAAGGATACGAACAGACAATCTTCACATGATGAAATTGAAACATTTCTACTCATCTGAAAGGGTGTTCCAAATCACTATTGATCAGAGAAATGCAAATTAAGACAGCTCTGAGATACCCCTACACACCTGTCAGATTGGCTAAGATGACAGGAAAAGATAATGATGAATGTTGGAGGAGATGTAGGAAAACTGGGACACTGATGCATTGTTGGTGGAACTGTGAACGTATCCAACCATTCTAGAGAGCAATTTGGAACTATGCTCAAAAAGTTATCAAACTGTCCATACCCTTTGATGCAGCAGTGCTACTACTGGGCTTATATCCCAAAGAGATTTTAAAGAAGGGAAAGGGACCCACATGTGCCAAAATGTTTGTGGCAGCCCTTTTTGTAATGGCAAGAAACTGGAAACTGAGTGGATGCCCATCAATTGGAGAATGCTTGGGTAAATTGTGGTATATGAATGTTATGGAATATTATTGTTCAGTAAGTAATGACCAGCAGGATGATTTCAGAAAGGCCTGGAGAGACTTAAATGAATTGATGCTGAGTGAAATGAGCAGAACTGGGAGATCATTATACACTTCAACAACAATACTATATGAGGATCAATTCTGATGGAAGTGGATATTTTTGGCAATGAGAAGATCCAATTCAGTTCCAATTGATCAGTGATGAACAGAACCAGCTACACCCAGAGAAAGAACATTGGGAAAAGAATGTGGACTGCTTGCATTTTTGTTTTTCTTCCCAGGTTATTTTTACCTTTCTGAATCTGATTTTTCTTGTGCAATAAGAAAACTGCACAAATATGTACACATATGTTATATTTAAGATATACCTTAACATGTTAAATATGTATGAGACTGCCTGTCATCTAGGGGAGGGGGTGGAGGGAAAGAAGGGAAAAGTTGGAACAGAAGTGATTGCAAGGGGCAATGTTGAAAAATTACCTAAGCATATGTTCTGTCAATAAAAAGCTATTAAAAAAACAACAACAACAAGAACAAAAAAACCTAGAAATCCAACAAGTAAACAAACCTAAAATAATGACAAAAGAAAGTATATAAAAAATTACAGAAGTAAATAAGGTAGGTATTGAGCAATGATACTACCTAGATTCACTACAAATTTTTGCCACTTAATCTTGGATGGCCCTCACCATTACCTAGTAATCCTTTTATCTTATTCTGACTTCTCTATCAAGGTCTCCATAATAGTGATTCATTTTCTCTCTTCTCACTTTCCTGTATTATCTTCTTTCCTGAGTGTTCAGCAGAAGAACTTGCCTCCTGCTTTTTCATGTCATTTCTCTCCTACTTCACACTTTAAAATTCCTCGTTATCCATTCTCTCCATCTTTGCTTCAGTTTCTAATCATCTTTTTTCTTTTTGTTTTAAGTCAAATCTAGATCTATTTGTGCTCATTATCCTATTTCCTGTATCTACTAAAAGTTAATCTTACTAATTTCTTTTTTTTTCTCTTATTTTCAGTCTTTTCTTACCCATAATCCTCTACCTTATCATCTATAAATATTCCCGGGTCTCCCATATCCTTTATTTAACTTTGCTTTGCCCTCAAGCTATTCTTTAATATCTCCTTTCACAGAAGAACTCCCAGGTTATTTCTACTTGTTGCCTCTAAGTCTTCACTCTATAATTCCTTACAATTCTGGCTTGTAATTCCACTCAATTAAAATAGTTTTCTCCAAGATTACTATCAATGATTTCTTAACCATTAAATGGTTTTTCTTGGTCTTCATTCTACTTGCCCATTCTGAAATTTTTTATCTTTTCAACATTCCCCTCTACACATCCATTTTTTCTTTTCTTCATTCAAAGAAGACCATATAATTCCTCTATTAAAAAATCTTTAGTTATTATTGTTTCTACTATAAGATATACGATTTTTAGCCTGGCATTTAAAGTTGTACACAGTCTGACTCCCATTTACACCCTGTCTTATTTTATATTATTCCCTTCATGCTCTCTGTTCTAGTCAAATAGATCTATTAGTAATTTCTCATATATGACATTCTTTCTCCTGCACAGGTAGTTCTTTATATCTATATCTATAATGACATAATATTTGTAAGGTACTTTGCAAAAACTCCATATAAATGCTTATTATTTTTATCCCTTCAGCTCTATATATTAGACTTCCTAGTTTCTTTCAAAACAAAAATCAGGTGTTATATTTTACATCAGACCTTTCCTGAGAACAATTGGTAAAGCTTTCTCCCTCTTGAAAATGTCTTGTGTGTACTCTGTATTTACTTAATTTTTGTACATGTAGTATAGAAGCTTTTTTAGGGTAACAGAGGACCTTGCACATAGTAGGTGCTTTTAAGAAGTATTTTATTAAATGGAAAATCCTTCACTACAATTGGATTGTCTGCTGTATTTGGTGGCAGCAAAGAGGGCAGTTTGACTTTGAATTTAGGTATATATGGAGAGGGGAAAATATATTTCCTTTCCCAAAGAGTTCTATCCTCATCCTCATGGCTATTTCATTGAGGAACAGGCATACTTGAGGAGAAAGGCACAACAGCAAAGACTGATTGTGGTATGTGGAAGCATCTGACCAACCACTAGGAAGTGTGTGCAAATTGCTGGTTGCCATCTTGCAACAAATTCTCTCTATTCACTAATGACAGCTCTGTGGAGAAGGTTTAAAAAACAAAAAGGGGTTATTATTTTTTGTTTTGTTTTCAAATAATTTAACATTTTGTAAACACTTAAGTTAACACTTCTTTCTAGGAAAAGGAACTTGGAAAAAACTTTAAAAAGCTTAGGTCAATGCCTGTCATCGGGGGAGGGAGTGGAGGGAGGGGGGGGATAATTTGGAAAAATGAATACAAGGGATAATATTATAAAAAATTACTCATGCATATATACTGTGGAAAAAAATTCTAAATAAAATTAAAAAAAAAAAGCTTAGGTCTGATAACGTTATTTTTCTTAATAAACTCCAATAGCTTCCAGTTTGGTAGTAAGCTCCAGCTAGGTAGCACAGTGGATAGGGTGCTGCTGGACCTGGAGTCAGGAATTCTCATCTTCCTGGGTTTGAATCTGGCTTCAAACATTTATTAGTTGTGTGAGCCTAGGCAAGTCATTGATCTCTGTTTGTTTCAGTTTCCTCATCTGCAAAAAGAGCTAAAGAAGGAATGTCAAGCTACTCCCATATTTCTGCTAAGAAAACCTCAAATGTTGAATGAAAAATAGCAGAATTTGTTCACTCTGCATATTTGTCAAAAGGGTTGTTTTTCTTTTTTCTTTTTCAGTGGAAGTGATGATGGTAATATTAAGGAGAGAAAAAGAGATGCTTGTTTTATATTTATATAAATAAATTTTTAAAAATTCTACCCATAACTTGGCTATAACCTATGTTTCCACACTTACTATATGTTATCCCTATTCATTCACTTTATAGTCTAGCCAAACCCTCCTTTCTATTTTTTACATACTACATTCTATCTCTCCTATCTCTATGCATTTGCAGTCTGTTCCACATATCTGGAAGACATTCCTTCTTCATTTCCACCTCTCAGAATTTTTAGTTTCCTTCAAATCTTATCTTAAATGCTATCTTCTTCTACATGAAGCCTTTTTTTTTTTTTTTTAATTCCTTTAACTGAGAGGATGCCCATCAATTGGAGAATGGCTAAATAAATTGTGGTATATGAATGCTATGGAATACTATTGTTTTATATGAAATGACAGCAGGATGAATACAAAGAGGTTTGGAGAGACTTACATGAACTGATACTGAGTGAAATGAGCAGAACCAGGAGATCATTATATACTTCAACGACAATACTATATGAGGATCAACTCTGATGGACGTGGCTCTCTTCAACAATGAGGTGATTCAGGCATAATTCCAATTGTTCAGTAATGAAGAGACCTATCTACACCCAAAGAGAGGACTGTGGGAACTGAGGGTGTACCACAACATAGCATTTTCACTCTTTTTGTTGTGGTGTGCTTGAATTTTATTCTCTCTCTCTCTCTCTCTCTCTCTCTCTCTCTCTCTCTCTCTCTCTCTCTCTCTCTCTCTCACTGTCTCTCTCTCTCTCTGTCTCTCTCTGTCTCTCTCTCTCTGTCTCTCTCTCTCTGTCTCTCTGTCTCTCTCTGTCTCTGTCTCTCTCTGTCTCTCTCTGTCTCTCTCTCTCTGTCTCTCTCTCTTTCTCTCTCTCTCTCTTTACTTTTTGATTTGATTTTTCTTGTGTAGCAAGGTAATTGTATGCCTATATTGGATTTGACTTTTTTTTTTTTTTTTTTTTTTTTTTTTTTACCATGTTTAATATGTATTGGATTACATACCATCCTAGGGGAAGGGTGGGGTGCAGTGGGGAAAATTGGAAAACAAGTTTTTTCAAGGGTTAACATGGAAAAATTTTCCTTGCATGTGTTTTGAAAATAAAAAAAACTTTAAAAAAATTCCTTTAAGCTATTAGTAGCTTTTCACCAAAAAGTATCTGAGACTGAGGTTTTTCTCTGACCAAAAATAAATTGATCAACCTTTGTTTCTAACAGAGATGCATTATAACTATAAGAATTTAGATTAAGTTCTTGGAGGATATTCCTCTCAGGTTACTTTTTGTCCTGGATCAAATTCTTTTGCTTCTGAGCCAGATAGGATCTTGGGTGAATGCAGAAGTGGTTAAGCAGTAACTCTAGCATTATTAATGCTCTAATAATAACTATCTAACTATATATATAATAACTACCTAGTTGTAGTTATCCAAAATAGAGGACTTTGATCTCTGGCCTAGATATAGAAGTAGAAAGCCCTAATTTTAGCCTGAGGATGTTCTACTAGTCTAGCAAATTTACTTCTAACTTCCATGGGAGATGCAGAGAAGGACTTGAGCCTAATATTAAGATAATTATGTACATGATTTAGAGAGTTTTATACTAGTGAAGTAGGTCAGAGGTAGAATTTGGGAGGAATTGAGAACAATTTAAAGGAGAAGGATCTCTAGCCCCGATTCTGGTCCAGGTTCTACTTCAGGTGAAAGAAGAATAGGAACAAGGAGGATATGAAAGAACTGAGAAGGAGAATTTGAAGAATCTCAAGAATGAAACAAGGAATGTTGCTGACACAACAAAGCCAGATAAGTAAGAGAAGAAAAGAAAATTGATAGATTAAATCAAGTTGAAACTAAAAGAAACTGATGCAAGTTGCTTCACCCTCACATCCCAACATGTAACCATCAACACAAGTTACCATCTGCCTGGTCATGATAATTAAATCAATTTTAACCTGAGGATGGTCTACTAGTCTAGCAAATTTACTTCTAACTTCCATGGGAGATGCAGAGAAGGACTTGAGACTTCCATTCAAAAGGCTTCTGACTTGATTTATAGGTCCCTCCTGCCACACAATTAACTCTATAGGTATGGACTGATCAACTGATGAAATCTGAGTAGGAGATTTTCTTCATCTTACCATGTCTGTGAAACAGTTACCAAATGCATACAAAGACCATCTTTTGGCCCTTATTAGACAGACAAGTTAAGGACTTATACATATTGGTCCAATAAATATGAATTCTTGGTTCAGCCTGCTCCTGATGGGGATCTTTGAAGAAAGAGGTGAAGTTTTTTAAAGGAAATAGATTCAATAGACTGGATCTCTCTATCCAGTCTCTCTCCTTCCACATCCTGCCATACTCTATGATCAGCTTGCCTCAACAGCAATTATATCCTGCCTTCAGAACAGACTTTCATTCAAAAGGCTTCTGACTTGATTTATAGGTCCCTCCTGCCATACAATTAACTCTACAAGTATGGACTGATCAACTGATGAAATCTGAGTAGGAGATTTGAGTAGCTATTTCCTGGGTAAATACTGCTATCACTGCAAATTGGCACTTGGGATTGAGGAGAAAGTATAGCATGAAATATAACATCAGGGAAGTGAGAGGCCCTTCATTCCCATCCAAGACTAAGATGTCCTCTAGAATCTGTGCCCCATTTAGATCATCTGTTGGTATTACAGAGTTCATACCACTATTATAAAGTCTTGGGAGTCAGTAACCATATGAGCCCTTTTGGCAATTTCTATAGGGATGAGGAGATTGGAATACTTTGTTGTGCCATCTCTGCTTACAACAACATGATGAGGATGATGAGGAATGTGAATGGTTCTTGGTAGCTTGTGGTGGATGACAAGGAGCTGAGTAAGGAATGCACTATGCACATCACTACAGCTGGTTTTGGCCTGTCAGTTTTATAGACCAAGTAGTTCAGGCCCAAGGTGAGAAGTATGCAGTTCCTCATCTATGCTCTTCTATTTTTGTGACTGACACAAGTCAGGTGCAGTTTGCTTTTACTGGGCCAAGGACTCCTGTCTACTTTTACTGTCCTTGCCCAGGGCCACCTGAATTTTTCATCATATCATCATATTCTGAAAGGTGATTCTGTCTGCTTGAGGCCATTGATGTCCATTATTGCATAGATGGCATGATGTTGCCCAGGCTAGATGAGACCACAATGGTTGAAGTCCTACATCTCATAGTGGCTTATATGATGGGCAAGGGATGAGAAATCAGTCTTAAATCCAAGGTCTATCTTCCTTAATCAAGTCTTGGGGAATATAGTTCTGGGGAAAACTCAGAGAATCCTGGACATAGTCTTGAATAAACTATTAACATTTACTTCCCCTGTTTCTTTATTAGATACAATCCAGAGATTTAGAAGGTGCTTTTGGTCTTAGGGAATTCATATTTCCTACTCAAGAGTCTGGATGGCTTTCATTTACTTCCTTACCTTTAAGTTTGCCTCTTTCAAGTGAAGCTCAGAACAGGCTACTGTCCTAGAAGACCTAAAAGACTATTCAATAGTCTCTCCCATAGGTTCTTATAACCTTGTAGAGTTCATACTTGTGGAGGTCTTTGTTCATAAAGACCAGTCTGAGTTGAGCTCTTGGTCTGTACCAATGGATAGGCAGAATAAGTGACTGTTAAATTTTTGGAGCTTCAAGTTCCTCAAAGTATCCATTCATTATTCCATTTTTGAAAAGCACTTGTTCATCAGTTATTACACTGTCCTAGTTTCTACTGAATAGATGCATACATCATACAATCATCCTTTGTCCATACAAATAGTTGGCAATCAATAGATGCCTACACGAATTAGATGATTAAAGATAGCTCCTCTAACAATGTGAATAGGACATAAGAGGCTTCTCCTGTGAAATGTAAATGGTAAATTGAAAAAAAAAAACTTTCCTGGATCCTTCCAGTGTTAGTGCCCTTCACAAAAAGATTATAACTAGGCCAAAGATTAAGTCCTCCAATCCAGGCCCTGGAACCTTGTCTGTACTTCTATTCCCATGGGCCCCCACCTATAAGGAGCTGGTTCCTGAGGAATGCTTTTTGTATGATTTAGTTATAACCTTATCCTCAGTGAGAGAAAGTTATACAACATGACTTCACTGGTTACAATTTTGGAAACAGGAAATGCCTTAGGGAATGGGGGTTATAGTGTATCCTCCCAGAGAGTTAAGCTCCAGGGTGTTAGGGTGACATGCAACAAAACCTTGAAGAATGGGGCAAATTCCTATGTAGTGGCCATGGAACTGACCTCAAGTAGTGGTCTAAGCCCTGGAGAGAACAAGACAGGAAAACCAAAGCTTCTCCCATTTGGGCTCTGGACTGATGGAGTAATATTGCTGATGCCTTCTTCAGGATACAGTTGTTTATGGGACATTTCAGTACCCTCAGCTACATCATATGCTCTTGGCTGAATTAAATACCAGGTTGTTGTATTTATAAGAGCAGAGATCATTGCCATTCTGGATGCATTCTGGATGTATTCACGTACAATTAGGCGTTTTATGTCAGTTGCAACACACATCTAATCTAAGTGGCCCTCAATCTGTCCCCAGTTGGGAAAAAAAGGAAATTATCTCAAGACAAAAGATTTGTCCCTGTTAATCAACAGCTACAACATCATACCTGCCTGCATAGGTCAGATGTTTGATCTTCAAGAAGTCATATTTGTGTCAAATCAGTGCTATCCTGGGAAGGAGAAAGGATCTCTCATCTCATGGTTTTTATGATCCAACCTTCAATCTCAAGGAAGACTTGACTTGTTAAGAATGGACTGCCTTGTCTCCATTGGTCTGTATCCCAAAGAGATCATAAAAAGGGGAAAAGGTACCACATGTGTAAAAATGTTTGTGGCAGCCCTTTTTTGTAATGGCAAGAAACTAGAAACTGAATGGATGCCCATCAGTTAGAGAACGTCTGAATAAGTTATGGTATATGAATGTAATGTAATATTACCATTTTATAAGAAATGATCAGCAGGATCATTTCAGAAAGACCTGAAGAGACTTACATGAACTGATGTTAAATGAAGTGAATAGATCCAAGAGAACATTGTACACAGCAACAATAAGATTATATGATGATCAGTTCTGATGGACATGGCTCTTTTCAACAATGAGATGATTCAGGCCAATTCCAATGGTCTTATGGTGAAGAGAGCCATCTGCACCCAGAGAGAGGACTATGGGTACTGAGTGTGGATCACAACATATTATTTTCATTTTTGTTGTTGTTTGCTTGCATTTTGTTTTCTTTCTCATTTTTTTCCTTTTTGATCTGATTTTTTTTGTGCATCATGACAATTGTGGAAATATGTATAGAAAAATTGCATATGTTTAACATATATTGGATTACTTGCCATTTGGGGGGGGAGTGGGGAAGGGAGGGTGAAAAATATTTGAAACACAAAGTTTTGCAAGGGTGAATGTTGAAAACTATCTATGCATATGTTTTGAAAATAAAAAAAAGCTTTATAAAAAATTAAAACTAAAAAAAGAATGGTTTGCTTTTGGAAATAGTTCTTTTTTTATAAAACTTTTTATTTTCAAATATATGCATGGATAATTTGACAACACTGACCCTTGCATTGCCTTGTATTTCAGATTTTTTACTCCTTCCCCCCACCCCCTCCCCAGATGACAAAAAATTCCATATGTTAAACATGTTAAAAGATATGTTAAATCCAATATGTATAAACATATTTATATAGTTTTCTTGCTGCACAAGAGAAATCAGATCAAAAAAGGAAAGTAAATGAATAATAAAACAAAATGCAAATGAACAACAACAAAAAGAGTGAGAATGTTATATTGTGATCCACATTCAGTTAATACAGTCCTCTTTCTGGGTATAGATGGTTCTCTTCATCACAAGATCATTGGAACTGGCATCAATCATGTCATTGTTGGAAAGAGTCACGTTCATCAGAATTGATCATCATATAATATTGTTGTTGCCATGTATAATGATCTCCTGGTTCTGCTTACTTCACTTAGCATCAGTTCATGTAAGTCTCTTCAGGCCTTTCTAAAATCATCCTCCTGATCAGGAAATAGTTCTATATCAGTCGTTCTCCAAATGTGGTCCAGAGAATCCTGAGGAGAGGGAGAGAAGTGTCTTTGAAACCCTTTCAGAAAGTCTACAAATTCAAAATTAGTTTTTATTTCTAATAGGGTAAATATAAATATAATACACATAAACAAAAACTCTTTGGACAGATACTCAATATTTTAAAATAATATAAAGATGTTAAGAATAAAAGTTTGAGAACCACTCCTCAAGATGACTAATTTCTATTCCTTTTTGTTCTTTTCCTAGTGCAGTCACCTGGGCTTTGAGGTCTTGGACCCTCAGAAGAGAAAAGTAAGGGGAAAGTCAATAAGCATGTTCCAAGCACTATGCTAAGTGCTTTTTATAAATATTGTCTCATTTGATCCTCATAGCAACCCAATGAGGTAGTTGCTATTATTATTCCCATTTTACAGTTGTGGAAACTGAAGCAAAGAGAGATTAAGTTGTAATATTCTAAAATGTAATGTTCTCTGTTGAGGTTTTCTTGTAGTCTCTGGAGGCAGCCTTCCTTTCAGTTCAGTAATCATCACACGAGTAGCCAGGAGTTAAAGTCCAAATCCTTTATTGTCTCCTTCAAAGTCTTGTCTCCTTTCGTGGGGCCCGGTTAGCTTTGTAATAGTCCATATCCTTTATTATCTCCTTCCTGGGGCAGGGCAGCTTTCTGGAGAGCCTTTCAGAATGGCCTTGGTTCCAAGAGCTTCAGCTCCCACCTGCCTTCTCTGGCCTCTGAATCTCCCGACTGAATCCTGGCTGAGGCTCCTAGCTTATATATGCTCTCTTATCAAAGATATGAATCTTTTGGAACTATAGTAAGTACTAAGTACATGTACTGAACTAGAGAACTATTAAGCACCATGCTAAATAATCATTGTCTCTATCAATTCCACTGACTTAGCACCTTGTTTCAAGTTCTGGCTCATAACATTAAGTGACTACCCAGATTGTGTATAAGGTTGTATTTGAACTCAGGCTTTATTAACTATAGGCACAATGCTCTATTCGCCATGCTTACCAGTGGCTCCTTTCCTCTGAGACAGTATCCCACAAAAAGGCTTAAAGGACTAAAGGGTGATATTGGTGGGAGATTACTTGCTTTCTAATGTCATGGGAAAGATGAAATTGTTATAAAAAATGGGGAAGTCTCTGCAGAGAGGTCTATAAGGAATCAAGACTTGGTATCATGTTTCTTGTGAGGCTTCCAGGGAGAAGTAGGTAAGTCAGGGAATATTGAGTGGATGGAAATATTGGACAAGCTTCAGTATTAATTTAGGTCTCAGGACAAGTTGCAGCAAGAGGCTTATATCTTTTTTTTTTTTTTTTAATTTTTTTTTATTTTATATATATATATTTTTATAATATTATCCCTTGTATTCATTTTTCCAAATTACCCCCCCTCCCTCTATTCCCTCCCCCCGATGACAGGCAATCCCATACATTTTACATGTGTTACAATATAGTCTAGGTACAATACCTGTGTGTGAATATCATTTTCTTGTTGCACAATAAACATTAGATTCCGAAGGTACATGCAACCCGGGCAGACAGATATTAGTGCTAACAATTTTCATTCCCCTCCCAGTGTTTCTTCTCTGGGTGTAGCTACCTCTGTCCATCATTGATCAACTGGAAGTGAGTTGGTTTTTCTTTATGTTGAAGATTTCCACTTCCATCAGAATACATCCTCATACAGTATTGTTGTTGAAGTATACAGTGATCTTCTGGTTCTGCTCATTTCACTCAGCATCAGTTGATTTAAGTCTCTCCAGGCCTCTCTGTATTCCTCCTGCTGGTCATTTCTTACAGAGCAATAATATTCCATAACTTTCATATACCACAATTTACCCAACCATTCTCCAACTGATGGACATCCATTCATCTTCCAGTTTCTAGCTACAACAAAAAGAGCTGCCACAAACATTTTGGCACATATATGTCTCTTTCCGCTCTTTAGTATTTCTTTGGGATATAATCCCAGTAGTAGCGCTGCTGGGTCAAAGGGTATGCACAGTTTGATAACTTTTTGGGCATAATTCCAGATTGCTCTCCAGAATGGCTGGATTCTTTCGCAACTCTACCAGCAATGTATTAGTGTCCCAATTTCCCCACATCCCCTCCAACATTTATCATTATTTGTTCCTGTCATCTTAGCCAATCTGACAGGTGTGTAGTGGTATCTCAGAGTGGTCTTAATTTGCATTTCTCTGATCAGTAGTGATTTGGAACACTCTTTCATGTGAGTGGATATAGTTTCAATTTCTTCCTCTGAGAATTGTCTGTTCATATCCTTTGACCATTTATCAATTGGAGAATGGTTCGGTTTCTTATAAATTATGGTCAGTTCTCTATATATTTTGGAAATGAGACCTTTGTCAGAACCTTTGTTTTTAAAAATATTTTCCCAATTTGTTACTTCCCTTCTAATCTTGTTTACATTAGTATTATTTGTACAGAAACTTTTTAGTTTGATGTAATCAAAATCTTCTATTTTGTGATCAATAATGATCTCTAGTTCTCCTCTGGTCATAAATTCCTTCCTCCTCCACAAGTCTGAGAGGTAGACTATTCTCTGTTCCTCTAATCTATTTATGATCTCATTCTTTATGCCTAAATCATGGATCCATTTTGATCTTATCTTGGTATATGGTGTTAAGTGTGGATCCATATCTAATTTCTGCCATACTAATTTCCAGTTTTCCCAACAGTTTTTTTCCGAATAATGAATTTTTATCCCTAATGTTGGAATCTTTGGGTTTGTCAAAGATTAGATTGCTATAGATGTACCCTTTTTTGTCCTTTGTATCTAATCTGTTCCACTGATCTACCGGTCTATTTCTTAGCCAATACCAAATGGTTTTGGTGACTGCTGCTATATAATATAGCTTTAGATCAGGTACACTTAGACCACCTTCCTCTGAGTTTTTTTTCATTAGTTCCCTTGCAATTCTCGACCTTTTATTCTTCCATATGAATTTTGTTGTTATTTTTTCTAGGTCATTGAAATAGTTTCTTGGGAGTCTGATTGGTATAGCACTAAATAAATAGATTAGTTTGGGGAGTATTGTCATCTTTATTATA
Source organism: Sminthopsis crassicaudata (assembly GCF_048593235.1). Classification (NCBI taxonomy): domain Eukaryota; kingdom Metazoa; phylum Chordata; class Mammalia; order Dasyuromorphia; family Dasyuridae; genus Sminthopsis; species Sminthopsis crassicaudata. The sequence goes on along the minus strand of NC_133619.1, from coordinate 496,453,689 downwards.
TTCGCTCGGCCTATCCAAGAGCACTGAATGTCTTTCCAATTATTTAAATCTGATTTTATTTTTGTGGCAAGTGTTTTGTAATTTTTCTCATATAATTCCTGACTTTTCTTTGGTAGATGGATTCCCAAATATTTTATACTCTCAACATTTGTTTGGAATGGAATTTCTCTTTGTATCTCTTGCTGTTGCATTTTGTTAGTGATATATAAAAATGCCGAGGATTTATGTGGATTTATTTTGTATCCTGCCACTTTGCTGAAATTTTGAATTATTTCTAGTAGCTTTTTAGCAGAGTCTTTGGGGTTCTCTAAGTATACCATCATGTCATCTGCAAAAAGTGATAGTTTAATATCCTCATTTCCTACTCTAATTCCTTGAATCTCTTTCTTGGCTCTTATTGCCGAGGCTAGCGTTTCTAGTACTATATTGAATAGTAATGGTGATAGTGGGCAACCTTGTTTCACTCCTGATCTTACTGGGAAAGGTTGCAGTTTATTTCTATTGCATATTATGCTTACTGAAGGTCTTAAATATATGCTCCTGATTATTCTAAGGAATAGTCCATTTATTCCTATACTCTCAAGAGTTTTTAGTAGGAATGGATGTTGGATTTTGTCAAATGCTCTTTCTGCATCTATTGAGATGTTCATATGGTTCTTATTAATTTGATTATTAATATGGTCAATTATATTAATAGTTTTCCTAATATTGAACCAGCCCTGCATTCCTGGAATAAATCCTACTTGATCATAGTGTATTATCCTGGAGATGATTTTTCTGGAGTCTTTTTGCTAATATCTTATTTAAGATTTTAGCATCAATATTCATTAAGGAGATTGGTCTATAATTTTCTTTCTCAGTTTTCGATCTACCTGGTTTAGGTATCAGTACCATGTCTGTGTCATAAAAGGAGTTTGGTAGGACTCCTTCATCCCCTATTTTTTCAAATAATTTATATAACATTGGGGCTAATTGTTCTTTAAATGTTTGGTAGAATTCACATGTAAATCCATCTGGCCCTGGGGATTTTTTCCTGGGGAGTTGATTAATAGCTTGTTCTATTTCTTTTTCTGAAATGGGACTATTTAAGCAATTTATCTCCTCCTCTGTTAATCTAGGGAGCCTATATTTTTGGAGGAAGTCATCCATTTCACTTAAGTTATCAAATTTATTGGCATAAAGTTGGGCAAAGTAACTCCTTATTATTTCTCTAATTTCCTCTTCATTGGTGGAAAGATCCCCCTTTTCATTTGTAAGACTATCAATTTGATTTTCCTCTTTCTTTTTTTTTGATCAAATTTACCAAAGGTTTATCTATTTTATTGGCTTTTTCATAAAACCAACTCTTGGTTTTATTTATTAATTCAATAGTTTTTTTACTTTCAATTTTATTGATTTCTCCTTTTAATTTTTGTATTTCAAGTTTAATTTTTGGTTGGGGGAAGAGGCTTATATCTTAATCACTTTACTGAAGAAGACCCTGATGCATTATAAAAAATCCATCACTGTCTTGGAGATCTTATCTTTTGTACAGTGACCTTAATGTGCCTGGTTTTGTTCCTGTTCATTGTCACCACTATATTTTAGGAGAGTTACTATGACCTGCAAAGATTTAACATTGTTGCTCACATGGAACAAATTGTTGAGATGTTAGCCTTTGTCCTTCAAAATGGATTGAAAATATTCAAGATTTCTGTTCTTTATTCTCTTCCACATTTCTTGCCTACTCTTTCATGGGGCCATTTATATTTTTTGGTAGATGTCTTAGCTGATTTATTTAAATGGAATGCACATTAGTAAGGACTTAGCAACTACAGTTGTAAGTAATAAATGTATAGCTCTTACCAGGAATCCTCCTAGGATCCTGTGAGTAAGTTACAGTTACATGGCATTCTAACTTA